>NC_064761.1:8281206-8881206 GCF_011397635.1 Epinephelus fuscoguttatus | reverse complement strand
AGTCCAAAACAAGCCCAGCAGGAAGTTTGGAATACTTTCCCTTATACTCCACCAGGGAGCATTTATAAAATGCATTATGACGTCTGCTGCAGCTCCCTGGGGTTCATTAAAAACACACCAATATCACCATTTCCAACTTATCTGTCTGAGCTTGTTTTCTGTTCTCTGGTACACATGACATAGATCACTGTGGGGAGAGCCATGGTTTAAGATATTTGGGAGTTACTACTCTACACGGTAGATGGCAAAAGGATGTGTAGAGTTCAGGCTGTCAGCTTTGTTAAGCAACTGCCTTTACCACGACAACATCAAAGGAGATGTGTGTTAGTCGTGGTCTCTGCAGGGATGGTCAGTGATATTTGCCCGTCCCATCCAGTTTCTTTAAGCCATTTTAATAATAATTTGATACAAATTTATATCAAAACCTTCAGAAACCATGTAACTTTATTGTGAATCAAAAGGTATGCCCTTGTTAAGGTCCACATGTTAAAATTGTAGCCTATTTTTAAGGCTATTTTTATGGTCTTAGACTCTATGACCTCAGACCTCAGATCCTCAAGTCCGAAACCCTGCTCAGATTGTGTCAACAACAAAGACACACTAACTGGACTATGAGGTGGGGTGACAATGAGTTTACAGAGAAATTAGTAGGTTATAGTGCCAAGATGTGGCAGTTTATATTTCCCGTAGAGAAATAGCAGTGAAATCTGGTGCTGGCTCACAGAGGTTGGAAAAAAAAGGACAGAGCACCAAACTTAAATCTTTGATGCAACCTTTTTAATTCTATTACTTTTTATCAACAGGACCCTGGTGCTCCGATAAACACTTTATAGAACTCCTAAGGGACCCTCATTTTAACGTTTAACTGTCCATGAGAGAAACTCTTATGTGCTGAGCTATAAAACTAGTAGAAAAAAATGCTGAAAAAAACAAAACAAAACCCAAACAAACAAAACAATTACAAAGACTTGGGGTGTCTTAACATTTTTGTAGACTAGCTGGTTAGCTATAACAGCCACAAAGCATTCTCAAGCCTTCACACAAATCCTAAACAAACATGTACAGTATTTCTCATCTTAACAGTATTACTTTTTTTCTTGGTTTTCCCTTTCTGTTGATCTTTACCAGTTGACAGAATGACGTGGGCCTTTCAGAGCAAACAAGCACATCAGTCAGAGGTGATCACGGGTCATCTTCAGGTCAGAGGTTGGCAGTCAGTCTGAGAGCAGTTAGAACAGCAATGTTACTGTCAAGGTAATTATGACAGAGAATTAGCCTCACTGGGACCTTTAAACCTGACTGTCAGCACTGAGCTGGAAAGTAAGTCTGTAACCCAAAAATGTCTGAGAAATAACATCATCAGTCCAGTGACAAGTTCTTTAAGTTTTATTTACTTATATAATTGAAGAGTTTCAGTTATTGATGGAAAATCAGAGTTTTGTATGCTTCCCATTTAATCATAATTCAATATGTTGGCCTGTTTTACTGCTTTGTAAACAAGCAATCACTGATATAAACAAACACTTAACAGCATAAGTAAACATCCATAATCAAGATGTACTTGTAAAATCAATTAAAAAGTGACAGCAGGTTAAAATCTTTATAAAATAAATTTGATGGGTTGCATCACTGGAACCCCAGAAGGCTCTGACCTTCTACACCAAGTATGAAGAAATAGGATTTTACTCAGTTAAGTTCAATGCTACATTTGCATAATAACTTAATATAATTTAAGTATACTTATGTCTTGAGGCAATTGATTGTGACTACGATTGTTTTTTGCCATGACTTGTCAATTCGTCTATTGCTTAAGTTCAAGCTGAAACTAATAAATGTGGCGCTAATCAGTGTTATCGCATATAAACAATGTAAATTACATCTTACACCTTTCACATGTATAGACCTATCCCTTGTCTCTGCATTTTCTTGCAGCTCTATGGGGTGTTTTAACGTCTTTCAGCCCTATATTTGGTGGAAAAATTGCCCCTTTCTATGCAAATGAGCCTCATTGATAAACAACGTCTAATTCACTAACACCAGCGCTAATAGCCACACGCAGTTTGAGTGAAGTAAATAACATCTTTAGAAAGCTGGTGCAAACCTGGTGCTCCTCTGTGGAAGCCTCTCGCCCAGACTTTCCAGTGATCGTGGCAGTAGTGATCGTCTGTTAAATCAGTCTGTAAATAATATTTTGACATTATTATTATAATCATTATTACTTTAATGGCATCCGAAGATACTGATGCATTGAATAGGTGACAGTCTGCGGTCGTTCTCAAAACGCACTTCTGTCATGCAGCTCAAAAGCAACTTTCAATAATTTATTTTACAAAACGGGGGAAACAAACGTGAACAAACCCATCCAACACTGTTAGACTGACTCACCAGCAGACATCACTACATGAGGGTATACACTATTCAGTACTTTGCCAAACAAAGTCTGCCATTGTTCTGCCACGGTGTTCTTGGCGCAAAGCCAGCATTTATACTTTGCCATGTGTGGCTAATTGCAATTAGGGGCAAATCAGGGGTAAATTGCACTCAGCTGCCAAGCTTTGTGGGCGTGTTTGCGCTGGTATATCATTAGCACAATATCCTTTGTGAATAGGACGTTAAGACGGAGCAAACTGCGGGTGCAAGTGAAGTGCAATTCAAGGTGCTACCAGCGGCCGCAGTTCATTCTTTGTGAATTCGGCCCTCAGTGTGCAAAGCCCTTTACAGTTATGTTTCATTTTCACTGGTGTCATCGCCCCTGTTTTACAGTTGCAGCTGGAACTTCCTGCTACTTTAGGGCCTGTGTCCACGTACATTTTTTTCTAAGTGCCAGCGTCTTTTTTAAAATTCCAATAGGAACGACATTTTATGCAGCTGCACACTTCCACCTAGAGAAAAAGCGTCACACTCAGGGTCTTTTTCAGAGCACTCCAGTTTTTTTGTGCAGCTGCTCCTCACGCTTTTAGTTTAAAATTTTCCAGAAAAGCGCTAACATCACAGCTGCTCCTTTAGCTACTGTCTGTCCTGTATGATGTATCAGTCACCAGACTGTGAATATTGCTGGTAAGCATGCTTTTATTTACTGTACATGTTTTAAGCTTGTTGTTAACTGTAGTCGACCCATGTAGTGTTACATTAGCTGCTGAGCTAATACTGATGTCAAGATGTTGTTACAGAAACAAATCCCACATGTAGTGCTTCATTAAAATAAGTGCCAGGAGTACTTTTTTCAGCACTGGGATGAAGCACTGACCAGCGCCCTGCCACCACTTTTCTGCCAAAGAATAACACAATATGGACAAGCACGTGCCCTTAAGCTAGCCTACCTAGCAAATAGTACAAAATTAGCAGCAAGTTAGCTAGCTAACTGGGTCTTAGTCAACGGGATTTGGTGGAAACCAAAACAAAGCTAAAAAGAAAGACCAGGGGCCTGTATCACGAAGCAGGAGTAATGTCTTAGTGAGGTAACTTCAGGGTTAACACTAGGTTTTCGGTCTCACAAAGCCGGTTCAGTTCTTACCGGGGTAGATCACCACCCACTGGCCAATCAGCTGTTTGGAAAAAAATGACTCCGCTGACAGAAATGCAGCCCAGTCATGACAGGAAGTTTGATTCATTTGATTGATTTTGATTTGAAAGTTTATTTTGAACATTAAAAAACAAAAGAAAGCAACAACAACAGACAATGAAAAGATTGTTCAAAAAGGAGTGGAAAGAAGTTGAAATTTCATCCCACCCCTTCATAAGAAAGAAACTGATCATTTGCGGACACTTAATAGCACCATTAATTAGTGCCAACATTTTGTTTTGTTGGAGTAAATGATCCCTGTTAAAGATAATGGGCCTAATTGACAGCTTTGCTGCTGTGAATGTGGAAAGTAGCCTATCATGTCTACACTTCATGGTGTTTGAGGGATTTTCCCTTTTGTTTTTTAAAGAGGGAGACTAGGTATATTTTTGCGCAGCTGTTAATTTCTAACACAGCTCAATATCAGGATGATTTTATTCAGACTATCAATTTGGTGTTGATATGATTTAATTGTGGCGTGAGCTTTAAGCTTTATTGTAGCATATATAACGTTATGACAAAGAAGACCAATTTATCAGACGCAATGATGTTAGATGATAATTGCAATACACGCAATTCATCTGCGCAGCATTGATTTCATGGGATTCAAGGGTGTGATCAGTGTCAGATGTACAGGTACAGGTACTGTAGCTACTTGAACCAGTGATGAGTAATTTAACCTACACATAATTTTATTTGCTACCTTGTTTTGTCTTGATTTTTCCCTCTCTCCTCCTCTATTTCTTCTTTCATGACCTGTTTTTTTTTTCTTCTCTATTATGTGATTTCATTGATGTTTTGACAGGGGAATTTCTTTGATAAGCTTTTAGTGGCTTCTAACCTCTCCGGCAGTTTTCTTTTTTTTTAATCTTGTAAATTTCATACTGTCTGTTTTTAACATTATGTGCAAATAAACTAATCTAAACTAAAACTGAAACTAAACTAAAACTGACGTTGCCACGCATGTTTCCTCCTCCTGCAGCTGCCACGGTGTTGGCCTTTTCTGTAATGTTGCTTTTCTCCTCATATTTTAGTAGAATTAATCTCTGATCCTCCCGAGAATACTCCCCCCCCCCCACCCCCCACCCCCCACATACAGTGCTCTGTGAGGACGCTCGGGGACGCTCAGTGATGACAATCTTTCATGATTGTGATTGGTCCGCTGTGTGCGCGTTCGCAGCTCTTGATAAAGCAACCTTGGGTTGAGTTACCGAGTTGATATCCAGCATCGTGATACCAATTATCCTGACTGCCATTGTTAGGGTTAGTCAACCCAGGATAGGTCTGGGTAACCCAGGAAAGGTTGATCTCGCTTCGTGATACAGGCCCCTGGACTTACATTCCCAAGGTAGCTAAAAACAACTCCAAATGAATGATAATATTTGTTCGTGTATGCTGGATATGTGCAACCGTTTGCTAACTAGATTAATATTCACATCAACCAAAGTTAACATTATATCAACATGTGTTTACAGAGTGTTTCACTACCCAAAGTTGGCCAAAAATATATCAATACTGCTTTAACTAATTCCCATCATCTATGAGATTAATGCTAACAAAACAAAATCAAATCAAAATGCTAAACACCTGGTGCTAGGATGTAAATACAGATGGAAATGTTTGGTTGTGTGTTTGTAAAATCATGTTGTGTAGTTGTTCATAAGAAGATGTGACTTAGTGTTTTTATCTTCCTCAAGAGCAGATTAAGCTTTTAATCATCCCAGGTTGAGTCACATTTAGCAGATCTGTTTTAATCTGTTTAGTTTCAAAGAAAAAAACCTCCCTTTCATGAACATGCATGTCCCTGTGTGTTTGTGATTCTGTTTGTTACAGTAGGCTACATGTTAAATACAAGTAGAGTAGATGTAATAGTACATGATGAACACTTTCTTGCACTTCTTCAGTAGTGATGTGATCTAGAGCGGCAGCCTTTTATTCAGGAGAGCTGAACCCTCCAACTTGCCTGCTGTATTTACACAGTCTGTCAGGTCCTGAGAGACAGAAACCCTCTGTCACTCATTGCCTCACATTCCTTCCAAAGAGCCTCTGATGGGCGGTGGAGGGGTTAATGGCACAGGTGAGTATGGCTGTGGTATGTGTGTATGTGTCTGTCCATATGCAAACCATCAAACACAAACATTCAGTCCACTTATGTTGCTCAATCAGCTGCTCAAATGAACACAGACACTTTAGTTTGGAATGAACCTTTAACACATACTTCACCGCACAACACACTCCCATCACCTGTCTTTGTTTTCATAATGATTTTCATACCACACAGATGCCTCATGCCTCGTCTAATTTGAGAAATTGTTTGTGTGTGTGTGTGGGTGTGTCACGACCAATATTAAAACATTGTGTTGACATTGGATTATCCAGAAAAGTCCTGAGGAATGGAATGAGGAGAAAGAACAATAATCAAACATAGCAAATGCAGTGCGCATTGTTATGGTTAAAGCCTGTATCTTATTGGTTACAAATGCCCAAAATGATGATGGAATTATAAGGGACAGAACATCTACAATAACACCTGTGATGCTGCCTCACCATGTTTACAATGTTTAAATGCTGTTTACCCTTTCCACTGTTCTATTGTTAAAGTTATGACATTTGCATAGGATCTTGTAGATTTTACTTTATGATGAGAACTACACTAAATTTGCATTTTGTATCACTTTACATACAATATCTCTGGTTTGAACTGATTTTATTTGTCAGTCAGATTAGTAGCTAGCTGCCACCCAAAGGAATTAGCCTGAATATCAACACAGACAGCAAGTCCAAGCTCAGTAAATGTGTCTTCTTACAGCACTCAATCATACACATGATAGAGGGTAACATTTCACCAAAAGTTACAGATCTCAGCTTTAAAACTCCATTGAGTTAATTGTTTTTTTTTTTGCCACTTGCGGAACAACTCCAAATCAGCACGCAGCCCCGACATCTCAGAATGTTGTTGACTAATGTATTGGCAAACAGCTGCCTATTTAAATGTCCAGCTGACACAGATTTCTGTCTTCCTGCAAGTAAGTCCAATATTCATTCTCCTTTTAGCTTTGGTTTGGCATCCATCAACTCCTAAGAAAGATATCTGGTTCTTTACCAGCTACATGTTCCAATTTCTTCACCTATTAGTCACTAATTTGTCTGTTAGCCATTGGTGCTGGCCTGGTAGCATACAGTGGCTTTATCAGAGCTTCCGTGCTAGAAACAGCTATTAGTTTGATAGAGCAAAATAGGGTTGCTAAGAGTGTTAAAGGGGAACACTACCGAAATTAAGAAATCCAATTGTTATTGTACTCTTTCATGTGTGCCTAGGAAAGTTCAGTCAATATTTGTGAACATGAGCTACTCTCTCTCAAAAGCCAGAAACCACAGAAGTCTCAAACCTGTGATGTCATAGGGCAAAAAGTCTGGAGCTGCTCCACAGACAATGAATGGGAGCCTGCTTTTGAAGACCCACAGAATGTTTGTTTTCTTTTTTTTTATACCCAAATGAGTTTTATTCTTTTGTAGTGTTCTCGATTCTGAAACAGAAACTGTACCCATATACTCAGAACATTCCCCTGGGTGCTCTCAGTGTCATCTACTGTAGAGCATTTTTCCCAATTCATTGTCAATGGAGCACTTTCAGACTTTAAACCTTATGACATCACAAATTTGAGTTACAGATAAGGGCTTACCAGTGACGGAGAAGTCCGGCTCCAGGTCCAATAATTTCCTCTTTGTTGATTTCATGACCGCCCAGAAGTACCTGAACAGCCGAGCCGTGGCGGCACACAGGTATGTAATGTGTCAGAGGAGAAATGAGCCGTTCACATTTTTCTCTTTGTGGCAGGTAACAGTCCACAAACCTCACTGCACTTTAGGGACTGTTCTTTACTTATGAAAGGACTGTTCTTTACTTGTCAGGGGAGGAGGGTGGCTGGTTGATTTTTATTTCATTTATTTATTTTATTTTTTTCTCCAAGGTGCCTCTTGCCTGGGGCGCCCAGAGTGTCTTGAAACAGCCCTGTACGTATTCATTTTGTCACTGTATTAACTAGTGAAGCTTTAAGCTTAAGCAACAAAAACACCTGGCTGAGGTTAGGGAAAGGTCATGGTTGAAGAAACAAAAGGTCGTAGAAGAGACTCATCTCAGTTACTGGCTTCAGACTCACAGGTTACGTGCCCATCCATTATCCTGACATATACACTCGTATTCTAACCACATTGAATAAATGGTACACTACTTTCTTCATTGCCACTGAATAGACCGACCTTGGACGTAAGTCATCAAGCAGAATTGTCCAACATGAATGGTATTCCTGATGTGTCACTGTCCTACAAGCTTGGTGTGAACACTGATATTTTTGAGGTCATCCATTGACATTGTTAAAGCTCATTGGTGCCTCAGATACCTCCTAGGCTCTAGTCAATCATCTGGCAGGGTCAGTCATGTGACAAGGGTAAAGGTCAAAGGTCAGTGATGTTAGCTAGCCCGACCAGTCGCTGGCACAGTCTGTTTCCTCGGGGAACCACAGTGACCTACATGAACCTTGCCTGCTCACTAGATGAACAGCAACACTCAAACACACAAATCACCCAAACAAGCCCTCAGATCCATGTCCTTTAAACTACACACATACACACACACACACACACACACACATACACAAGCTTGACAGGTCTGCATCAGCTCCGCAGAGGTTGTTTGGCTCTAACCTCTGTGTGTCTCAGTAAACAGTTTTGAACTCGCAGTATGAAAGAAGAAGTTTATGCTCCTGCTGCTTGTTCTTTTAAGCCCATCAGTTTCAATACATATTTATCTAACAGCAAACGAAACACACAAAAACAGCCATATGCACACACACGCGCAATCTGCATACACGTACGAGGAGAGCCTTGAAATGTGCACAGAATACCTCTCATCTCAGTCAATGGAAGGTTTTCCTCTCTGATTTCGGGACCTTTTTTTGGGCTTTTAAGTAAACTAATCTTTGAGCAAATACCACAGGCTGTTTCTGAAGTCTGCACATAATGGCAAGTCTTAATATATCTGAATAAGAGCAAACAGACTCAACAAGAGGCTCGCTGGAAGTTTGGGATCAAAGCTTCGGGGCACAAAGGCAGAGATTTAGCATGTTAGAGTGATCGTCACTCTTTCACAGCCAAGTATTGTCTCTGTGTTTCTCTCCTCAAGTTCTTTGAATTCCTGCTCAGTGTAAAACGCTTATTGTTATCCGTGGGTTTTACCGCCGCAAACCGTGTTCTTAAACATCTCTACTCTGCCTTTCAGACTCCCCTCTATTGAAGGAAAGATTAAAAAAAAGAAGAATAGGGAAAAAGAGCCGGGGAACATCAAACAGACTAACATTGTGAGTTCATGTTTTGCTGTTCAGTTATTGTCGACAGACTTGACCGGGGTGTAGTGAATCCCAGCAGCTTGCAAACACCTCTTTTCTGTGGTTGTGTTTTAAGTGGTTGTTGGTCCCAGTTGCCATGTATACTGGGCGTGTTCCAGGTGTATTTGTACAAGATGCAGAGTTTCTGTGTGCATAAGCAGGTTCTCTCCTGATCCCAGCTCCATTTTCAGTGGTAAAAATCATTTGATGATTTTGGCATAGGTGATCCCTCAGATTGTCATCATAGATGCAGAGTCAAGGCATTGCACAACACAGAGTTTAAATTATTTTGTTTCCAAGGCAGCAGCCCTGGAGTTATCAACTCCCACATTATACTTAAACAAACAGGTTTCATTGTTGCAAGGGCCGGCCTGTGCGAGCCCTGCGGTTAATTTGATTTCGTTAGATTCATTAGAGACTATTACACATTGCTTCCATCTGATTGTATCTGATAAACGCCTGTGCTGTAGATTGTCCGTTCATTTATCTTCAGAAATCTCTACCTCCATCTTCCCGTCACAGCGTGTGGGAGGACTGAACTGCTGTGATGTTTACACACCTGTGAAAAGCAGGTTACACATTACCAGTAAGTTTGTGTTGACCTTATTTGATTCATGGACTTCTCAGTTTTCACATTTATACATAATCAGTTTGAGTGTTGGTTCAGCATAAAAAAACAGTTTCTTTTGTTTCATTTTACAGAGAGAACATTTATTTTATCAGGTTCAAATGGCTCCACTTAAAGGACAAAGACCACCAAAAGGCAAACTTAAAGACAAAGACTGTTTTGTTGTTGATGTTGTTTTGTTGTTTACTTGGACAAACACCCAGTCACGCAGCTACCCAGTAGGTTGTGGTTGTGGAACTTTTAGTGTTGGTGTCATTACACACATAGAAAAATAACATATTACATATTACTCTTTGCTTTTAAAGAAAGTAATGCATTACTTAATTACTCCATGTGGAAAGTAATTTGTTGTATGACTCATTGCATATGTTTGCATTACTTGGCAACATTGCCCGAGATGCATGTTGTGTAATTGCCATTTAACAATATAACTTCATTAAACCTTAAATATGCCCAGATACAAGCATAAAACAAGGATCAAGAGAATGAAGATGAAATGAAATAAAACTGTATCAATACATGAAACATTATAAAAGAGATTGGCCTTCTTAACATTGCCAAGTAAATATATCAGCTGCTTAATACATCAGCAGATCACCAGTTCAGCTTATATGATGTGTTTATCTCTACATCTCATTAGGAGGACTCTCAAATCACAGGCGTTCTATCTGCCTGTTATGCAGACAACTGAAGAACTTATGTAACGCAAGAAACAACATAATCATTTGATCTGTAATGGTAATGTGATTATTGAATAAAGGACAGTAACAGATGTAGTGTAACGTGATTATAGTAATGTGTAACATGGTGCCCATAACACTTTATAGCTAATTGCTGGTTGCCTTTGATCTCTCAAATGTCAGCACTGTCAAGACTGTTTGAATTTGATCAATGGTGACAGCAAGTTGCACGTCAAAGTTAACCAATGTTGAACTCTACAATAATGGATTTCAGTCCAAAATGTTGCTTTTATAAGTGTGTGACCAAGCACTCAGGATGAGTTACATGTGTGATAGTTTTATTAATTTTGGTTGAATTTAGTAAATGTAGGCTAAACTTGTCTGAAAACATTGTTAGACATATAGGTCACATATAGTTAGCATCGCTGTATCCTGCCTGGCCACTTCTTTGTTATATTTCATTTTAGCTACCTATGTAACGTTTGCAGTTAATTCAGTGGTTTTAAAGTTAAGTCCATCTGCTTACCTTTTTAACCAAGTATTGTTTTAACCATATACTTTCGCTTTTTCTTTACCAGAGTCAACAAAATGACTCTGTCACCGTTGATTTAGTGCTGAGTCAGCCACCAGTCAGATTGGATGTGGCTGAGTCAAAGCCGGACACAGTAGCATTACGTGTCCATATAGCATTTTAATTACTCTACAGTATTCCAATGGAACATCCTGTATATTTCTTTTTGTCAGCAAATCCAACAAAGAGACCAAAACCAACAATAAACTAACAAGTATGATCCTTGTTGTCTGAAAACTATTAAAAACACATCAGTGAGCCACACTGTTGCACTGGGGGACATGTTCCTTCGTTACCATGAACAAACACACTGTAGTTTGACTCAATCCCACATACATCTGCCTGCCACCCCACTCACTAGCGCAGCAAACACGTGCTGACACACTGTTGGACATAGTGTCCAATTAATGCACTATTTCCTTCTGTTTGAGTAACATTTGTTAAAAACTAGTGTCCAGGTTGAGCCTTTTTAAAAAATGATCAAATTTGTTTTAAGTTTTAACTAAGAACCAGTGGGCTTAGGGCTCAGAACCACAGACAGGATAGGGGAGCCAGAAAGTACAAAGAGACACAAAAGACTTAGAATAAGGCTTGCCTTATCCTATAACGAGTGGTTAGCACCTGCTACTGCCATATTGGAACTGTTGGAATTAAACTCAGATATCTAAGAAACTTCTCACGTCTCTCTCAACCAAACTGAAAAGTGAAATTGTTTTCTGGAAATTGTTCCTCCCTTTTTCTTTAGAAGCGCTCTCTGTAATTGTTAATCTCTTTTTTCTTTCTTTTTTTTTGCAGTACTTCATACACTAATCAACACTGTGGTAAACAAGGCCTGATCACTTATCAACAGATTACACCAGAGCCTTTTCTTCTTCCTCTGATGGGATTAGTGGAAGATTTTTACAAATAAGAGTGGCAAACTTTCCACTCCTGCACATCTCCATGCTCAGCTTTTAAGGTCCTTTGTGCCACCACCTGCATCTCTTTAAATTCACAACTTTCACCAGAGCTTGGCAGAGCTGATGGTGCTTCCTGGCACATGATAACTTGTTATTTTTCAGGAGGTCAGGGTAAAGGATGCAGGGTAAAGTATGATGAGGCTGTGATTGTTGCAGCATGCCAGTGGAGGTCATGAACCGTGTTTGGAATATCTTAGTCTGATGAACCTGTCTGTTGTTGTGTCAGTGTTGCTGCGTGTTATTCCTGCTTGTCAAACAACATACTGCTAATGCAACAGAAACTAAAAGACCTTTTGAACTTTCCCAAGAAGTGTTTGAAATGTTCAGGTACTTTACCTGCATCATGACCCAAGGAACCTGGGTCAAATTTCACTTTCTCTGCCATAGTGCCTGCTTCTTCCTCTTCTTACTTTCTTGTTTATATAATAGTCATAATAACGTAGATGAAGAACACAAATATATATTAGAGAAAAAAGAAATATATATACAAATTTATATGCCCATTAATATCAGCAAATACATACTTAATATACAAACATATTTTAGGTAAAGGTATAAAAGCAAAAGAAAGAGCTGAGGTGGACAGTTAGCAATTCAAACAATATCACATGACATAAGATACAATATATGTGTAATGGAAAATATGTATTGTACGTATGGAGGTGTAGGCATTGTGTACATGCATGCATACCTGTCTCACATTTGACGTCAGGTGCTGTCCCCGTTGTAGTGTAATTATATGTACTTAGAATAACTAAATATAACCTGTGTGACACATTTCAACTGGCATTGTGTGCACATACCTATGGGTGTATGTGTGTTACCTCAGAGGCAGGCAGAGCTAACTATCTCATCTTTTTAACCAAGAAAAATGTATGTGATAGTAGACATGCAACAGTCTCAGACAGATGATCAGTCTCATGCTGTGAGTCCTGTTACAGACATATTGTGTTATTTATTGAAATTTCAGATTTTATTACAACTCATTTCCAGGTTTACTGCATGGGAACGTATATATTGTACAAGTTCTTTACACAACAGAGTTCATTAGGACAAACAATTAATGTGGTCCGACAGGTTTAAACAAGTTCCCAGTTTAATTAACTGTATTATCTTTAAACCAGTTATTTGGAAATGAAAACAAAACTGAATGAACATAACAGCTGATACACTAACTGTCCTTTTGTAAACACCCATTAGACATTGCTTCACTACTTTTGGTTGATTTTTACCCTTCTGTACCATCATATTGAGTTTACAGTGTGATTATAGTATACACTTTGAAGAGTCAACGGTGGACAAAAAACTTTAAAACTGATCCATGGAAAACCTACAGACACTGAAAAAAATGCATCAATTAATTTTTAAAAAAGAGACCAAGTTCAAAGTAAACCCATTTTTGACCTGTCCTGACTCCTGACTTGGGTTGTCAGTCAAGGTATGCACACTTGGAACCAAGTAGACCCATGATGACATCTACATTGGATAGACTCACCTTCACCTTCACCTTCACTCTAAAATATATTTGTTTGACTGGGTCACTCTTTTTCCTATAATTAATCACATAATAATAACAACATGTTTCTCATTGTTCCAACTCATGTTGGAAAAAAGCAGAATTTTCCCCTGCACTGAACCCACCTGGTGCAGCTGAGGAAAGTTATTACTGGGAGTTATACAATGTAGGATGAAATTCACAAAGGGATTGTGCGCCAAACCTGCAAAAATAAGACCAAAAGAAAAGTTGTGTAAGTGCACGCTTAACTGCATAGCCAAGCAGATAGTGCCTCAAAGTGACCTTCACTGCAAAAACAGTCCAATTCAAATTTCAGTGCTAATAGCCATTCGCAGTTGCAGTAACATTATTAGCATCTTCAGAGAGTTGGTGATAACTGAAGTGCATTTATGAGGGAGGTCATGCCCAGCACTACCCAAATATGGTTTCTCTAACCCTAAACTTAGTCACTAGTGATGCTGGTTCAGGATACCAACCCATTATGAGAGCCAGCCCACCCTGCCTGAACCACAAACAAACGTATGTGTCTAATCACCCAAACTTGACCCGCAAACCCGAGCATAAAGTTTCTGGTAATGACCACTGCTAATAACAACTTATTTGTTGTTGGCTACATATTGTCATTTCCAGTATCACAGTATAAAACTTGTGTTTTCTGTTTAAAAAGTACAAGCGTCAAACAACAGCAAGTACTCGCCCATCTTTTAAGTGGTTATGTCTAAGGTATGATTTTGAGAGTAAAGCTGATATCCCATGTAGTTTGTTTACACGAGCACACAGCTGATAGGAACAGTGGTTTGTTCATGTGATGTAACGGAAGTGCATATTTGATGGATTCGGTGTGGACAGAGAGATGCTTGCATGCTGGTAGGACAAGGCCTACATATTCTCAGATGTAAATATTTTTACTGGACATTTACTGGAGATTTAAATATGTCAGACTACAACAGATTTACCTGGCCAGCAGCGCTGATGATAAAGATGCTTGCTGTGTGTATTTGAGAGACACAGGGGGAGAGAGAGAGAGAAGGTGGACTATTGTACAATGTTTCTGTAAGTTATTAATATTTTACTCAGAACACTGCTATGTCACTTCATGACACCCCCTGACCCCGCTTTATTTTCCACTAAGCTTACCTGAACCGCCTGACCCATGGGTTGTGGGTGGATTTATCCATCACTGCTAGTCATGTTGAAATTGTTTGCCTGAAGTTTTGAGCAATGCCTCTGCACCTCATTGTTCAGGGCCTGTAGCTTGTGGTGTGAAAATTTCAGTTTTCTTTTTCTCTCTGATGTTGCTCTGTCTGCTGTGTTCTTGGTACAAAGGCAACATATATACTATACTATACTACACTATATTATACTATACTGTCACATGGAGATGCAAAAAAGGGCAAATTGCACTTTGTGAATCTGACCTCGAGACAGGGCAGCTGCAAGTGATGCACAATTCATGGTGCTCTCACCAGCCACAGTCCATTCTTTGAATTTGCCCAGGACAGTCAGAATAACTGAAAAGCTGCATACACGGAAATGAAAATTGATTTCCTGCTCTGTGAAACCATGGTGTTTGTTTGTGTCTGTTTATGTTTTATTTCTCTTAAATAGCTGTTGCTTAATTTGCCTGAACGTTAATTTTCTCACTTGCCTGTGGCTGCAGGTTGCCACCACTAAACAGCATGTTGCCCTCTGTTTGCACCTGAGCTGCCAGGTTACATCAGACAGACAAACACACACTCACGTTGGCAAGCGCGCACCTCGGCTGGCATTCAGTGATGGGTTAAGGCATGCCTATGTTTTATAGTTGCGTTTATTTGACACGGAAGAGTTTCACCCTGATGCAGAGTGAGAACTCTCCCAGGGGTTCACAAAGGGTTCGCCAGCCTACAACTATGTGTGTGTGTGTGTGTGTGTGTGTGTGCATGTGTGTGTGCATGCGTGAGTGAGTGTGTGTTTGCGCGTATAAACAGGTGAGCCACAGGGTGATTATGCTGTCAACTGCTGCTGAGTCATACGCATCTCCACCAAGTTAATTAGAGGTGGCGGTGCATACCTGCTTTTCATACACACATAAATACACACATACGCAACCACGTACAACACAAAAAAATTATAGATAGGTAGACAAATGATATATATAAATAAACTTGCGTGCCATCCTTCAGTGTACACTCAACACCTTGATAGAGTTTGACACCGTCATCAGAGGTGCATGTCCAAGCACACCTGCTGCGCTGCATGCTTGGGTGTCACCATTTCCAAGGAAAGCCCCATGACTACTCATTCAAACACATTTCTGGTAAAAGCAGCTGCATTCTGAATAATAAATCAGCTGTAGAGCCACCTTTAAAGTCCAGTCTAGATCATTTCTGCTTTATTTATTTAACAGTGCTACGTTAACACTGTTCTTAAAGTGCTTTGAGTTGTTGTAGCAAAAATTTTTTTTTACAAATGTAGGCAGCAAGGTGCTCCAAAATATAATACTACTGTCAAGGAAACAAATCTCCATTACAGGATAAGGTTCCTACTGAAGACATCAATCTTCACATTTCATTGTTTGTTAATGCCCATAACAGCTGCAACACTTAAACCAACATATCCTCATACAGTGATTTGAATGATAACTTACAAAAAGTTATGCACACTGTTCGTATGACATCTCACAAATTAGAGCCCCTACTGGTTAGGTTTAGGAAAAGAGTCATGGTTGGGTGATGTGACATGACATGACGTGATGTAACTGGACATTTCATGACATCTGTACTTGACTTAAAATAACAGAACATTAACTTTTGGTTTCACATGGGACTCTTGTCTCTCCTCCTGAGTCAAAGTCCTGTGTTTGTTTGACCCCTGCACCACTCCAACCACTTCCCGAGCTGGACTTTGTCCTTCTAATTGCCTGACTGCCTCCTATGCTACTGTCATATGACTGATGACGACAGACAGCCTGCAGCACATAGGTAATGCGATCACAGCGCCCTGGCTCATGATTGCGTGCAATTAAAGTGCACTTTTTATAGGTATAAGTAAGGAGAGTGAATGAGAACAGCCTGCTCAAACAGGAGTAAATAGTGCATTTGTTGGGGACTATTGTCAGCCATTGGTTAATAGAAAGGTGTAACATATATCAGGCTTTGGATATGCACACAGTAGGCCTACTTGCTAGTTTTACCTTTTAAATTTTCTACATTATGTTGTTCTTGAGATATTGTGTCTATAAATGACAGACAGATTGATAAATGTTACCATAATGACATAACACCAATCAAGTTTCGAGTCTGTTAAGAGTTTAAAAATGAGTGAAAACAAACAGTTGCCTGGCTGATACTTTGGGAGGAACACACTGAAAATTATAAACCACTTTGGTATGCCTTGGAAAAACAGACACCATCAGTGTACAGGAAATGGGATTTGTAATAGGGAGTCTAAAACACAAGCGCCATATGGCCATTTAAGATAAATCATTTTTTTATTAGTTAAATTGGTTGTTGTCCACATCATACTGTGTGTGGTGAAAAACACTAACGTCCTCCCCCACAGTTGTCTTAACCTGCTTTTCCCACTGTAGCTGAGCACATGACTGACAGTTTCACCACCACACTGACATGTGCAGAAAACATCTACAGCAGCAGATTACATGATTCCAATCACTCCTCTTTGTCCTCGTTCTGTTGTTGGTGATTAGATGACAGGGTTTACAGTTTCTAGGAGGTGAGATCTTTCATTGCATAATAATCCCCCTTGAGAGTAGAAAACACCCTGCGGTCATTTTGTCACGGACACAGAGTCACACCTATGAAGAATACGCCAGGACAATGGACATTTCTGTCTTTGTTTCATGTGGTCTGTGTATATGGTGTCATATGGTGACTCTTTACTTAAAGCATGCTCAGGGTGATAATTAAATCTGAGCTGGTTGCTAAAAATAAAACAGTGGCTCAGACAAACTCTCACGTCGCTTCCTAGTAAACACCAATGTGGTGATTTGCAGAAACACCCAGATGCATTTGTTAAATCAGGAAAAACTGAGTTGAAAATGGTGGTGAATGTGATCGAGAATAGTCGTCTGTCTCTATGTGTTAGCCCTGAAAAACCTGGAACCTATTCCGGATGTTTTCAGCCTCCTGCGACCGTCTAAAGGATAAGCAGGTATAACTAATGGATGAATGCATGTTTACACGTGGTATAACGTTTGTTTCAACTTTAAGTTAGTGCTATTTGCATGTTGATGTAGTCGTTGCAGTGCTGTCTAAACAACACTGTAACAACAACATACTGTATTTAATTGAAAGTTAATCAGAATCAATTAATCAACGTAATCAGATTTATTGATCTAAAAATCACCAAATGTGATGCTTATCAATTAATTTTTTTTAGGTTCCTCTGCCCTCAGTCAACCCACAGCATAATTAGATATGGAAAATATTCAAATTTCCTATTTTTAAAAATCCAAAAGACCAATTGAAAATTTAAAAATTTGTCCAAAATGTATATTGTATTTTGATCTGACAAATGAAAAATGCAATTAAGAAAACTTTTTAACAGTAAAACGATAAGAACACAGATGTTAATTAATGCTAACTGATTTAGATTTAAATACCATGGCAGTCGTTTTGCTTGTTCAACACAATTCGATACAAATAATCTGTGTGTAACATTTCTTTTTTTTTTTTAGATATCAAAATATCCATCCATCCATCTTCTAACCGCTTCATCCTCTTGAGGGTCGTGGGGGGGCTGGAGCCTATCCCAGCTGATTGGGCGAGAGGCAGGGTACACCCTGGACAGGTCGCCAGACTATCGCAGGGCTGACACATAGAGACAAACAACCATTCACGCTCACATTCACACCTACGGACAATTTAGAGTTACCAATTAACCTAGTCCCCAATCTGCATGTCTTTGGACTGTGGGAGGAAGCCGGAGTGCCCGGAGAGAGCCCACACTGACACGGGGAGAACATGCAAACTCCGCACAGAAGGGCTCCCACACCCGGGATCGAACCGGCAACCCTCGGCAACCCAACCACCACACCACGCCCCAGATATCAAAATATAACAACTTTATTACTTTAGTACATATCAATATCTCTTTAAATGTGTTTGTACTGGGTAATCCATCATGTTTTACGACATTAAATTAAGTCATTTTTGCCAGAGTCACACAGTCATGTCTTTATCAAATGAAGTAAGGTGCACAGTTAAACCAAATCACATTTTCAGTTTCATTATCTTGTAACATCATAATAACTGGCAAAACAACACATCATTGATTTTCACTGTGATGGAAATTTGCATTGAGTTTTGAATAATCAGAATCTGTATGTATTTGAAAACAATCAGAAATAATGTGAAGTATTTATCATTTGTAATCAAAGATAAAATCTGAAAAAACACTGAGGCAGTCATTTAAGTAAGACAATCTTTGACTGTGTCCATCAAACTGATATATTCTTTTTCACAATGTAAATACTTTCTAAACTACTTCCTGTAACATGGTCCCACAGTAATTTTTAATACTGTATTTATGCTTATTTACTGTATATAGCCTATATGTTACATTGCAGAAAGCCTTTTAGAGTGTCCACATTGCTGGTGACTGAATGCCATAATAACCCTGAGCCAATCTATAATGCCTGCACTTTGAATTGTAAACCAAAGCGAGTCGAAGCTCTGTTTCACATTTCGCATGTTCACTTACAAGATGCATTTTTCATAACTCTTTGACTTAGGTTTTCCCTGGGTGTGGATGGAAATACAGAGAACAGTCCACCTAAAATGTAAACAGCAGTTTCTCATTTCTCTGCCTTAATTTCAATGTAAACCAAACCAATCGCTCCCCCTGCTCGCACTCAAACCACCAAACTTGATGGTTTCTTGGTGTTCCTTGCCCCAGGCCACCCATTTGGCACGTCGTCCCACACTGTGTGGCTCATTACTGTAGGTCCCAGAGGAAAAGAAGAGACACACAAAAAACACTGCAATGTACTTTTCTGTTTGCCATTTCAGGTTTGCTTCTGGAAAGCAGGAGGCTGTTCAGTGATCAGGGTATTTCTTTTGCATCTGTCAGAGACAGAACAAGAGGTCTAGATTGATGTTCCTTCTCCCAGAGTCACCAGCTCTTTGGAAGCACAAACTTGGCTTACACTAAGTAAAGTGTTTACTAAGGACAGATTTATGCATCACTTAATTCAAATATTAGCTTGCTAGTGTACAGTATGACCCGTTCAGAGTGAAGAGTAAAGATTATGGGCAACATATTTGACTCAACATTTGATCAAAATGCTGTTTGGTAACAATGTGAATGATATGAAATTACATTTCACAAAAAATACAATGTAAGACCTCCCTCAAATTCCAAAATAAATAATGTTAGACTGAGCAAAATGACCAAATGTTATTGGTTAAGTAAGCTAAATTGGATATTTCCCACTCAAGCGAAACTGCATAAATATTAGTAACTCACAACATATTTCTTCATGCATGCAGTTATGGATAAAACAAAGTAACACCTACATTTACAACTAAGTTTAACTGCTCCCCCTTCACCCCAAAAACTGGTATAGTTTATAAATTATGTTACACAATGCTACCTGATTGCTTTTACTTAAACAGCATTACAGATTTCTCCTATTAACCCATTAACATGTTACTAAATTTTTTATTATTATTCATAGTCAGTGTATTATATACAGTAGATAACAGTCAGCATGCCCCCAGTTTGGAGAAACAGACAAGAGTGCCGCTACAGAAGCTCAGCCATGTACTGCAGCAGAAAAACAGATTTTAGCAAACCAAAAATAGGCCCACCTTTTTCAGAATCAATATCAGTTTAAGTGTACACTATATTTAGAATATTTTCACTGCTTTACCTTGACAGCCCTGTACTTTGGCTCTACATTTTCCCAGCGATGAAATTTTTGTATTCCTACACATAAGTGCAACTGTGCTGTGGCTGTGTGTGTATATGATATATAACATATATTACGCCAGAGATCATTTGTTTGGGTCACACTTCCAGCAGTTTATGAAAGACACAACAAATACATGAACATAAAAAATGTTCACTATAGAGTTTTGCTTATATGTAGGATTGCGGAAGTTCTATGGTTGAGAAATTGTAGTGCCAAGGAAAGGGCTGTCTGGCAGCAAAGTAGTAGGTGGCTAAAATACATCTTGCTGCTGCCTCATCCACGGGAGTACATTAGTTAGCTGCCAGCCTCACCAGAATAGGGGTGTGCCAACCACTATATAATACACTGACCAATGATAAGTACCTTAAACAACCCCACTTCAAAATACCTGAACTCTAGGGTGCCCTCTAACTCACGGGGTAGAGTGTGTGCCCCGTATAGGCTAAGACCTTTGCAGTGTGGCCCTTTGCTGTGTCATTCCCTCTCTCTCTCCCACGTTTTCTGTCCATCTACAGCTGTTCTGTCATCAAAGTTTAAAATCTCCAAAACGTAATCTTAAAAAAAAAAATGCCCAAACTCTCCCTTTAAGTTGTAGTGGCACAATCAGATTTTGGCACATCACTAGTTTTAAAGTAGCTTGTAGCTACAAAGAACTGGGATTCATGAATACCTGGTGCAACTCAATCTGTCAGAGCAAAGGGATTTACAGAACACACTGTATTCTCACTTCTCACTACTAACCTCTGCTTTGATTTCTTTACTCTGCTCCAGATAATAGGCATCAAAGCTCTCTGGGGACGGTGTTTCGTGAGTATCTGACACACTGGTGGACATGACCCACTTCACACAACAACACAATCAAGATCAGGATGTGGCTTATTACATAAATTGCCATATCATAGCTTGTAATGCAACATCTTCTCTGAGAGTATAGAGTGAATCCAGGGCGTTTTTTTTTTTTTTGTTTTTGTTTTTTTTGTTAAGGGACAATACAGCAGGATCCATTCATGCTTGTAATGAAAGCTGCAGACTGATAACTTTTACACCATAGGGAATCTTTAACAATCTTTATCATTCATTAACCTCTAACATCATTTCTATTTGCACAGATAATGACATCAATTCATGCTCTTGTAAAAAATTATAAAATAAACACAGATTGCTGCGGTGACATTCAGCCATATTTGATCACCTACGCTCTAAAACAAACTGTCCCTGGATTACACAGCTATAAAGCAATCAGCAGGAGATAGCATGAGCTGCACTATCAGCCTATTGAGCAATTCTTCCCTCACCGGGTGTGTTGCCACTGTGTTGGCCTGAGCCTGCAGGTCATCTGTGTCTTTGTCAACACTGATAGGGCTTTCACAAGGCCAAACGCTGCTTACACACGCTGCACTTGTTAACCAATCCATGATGGGAGCCAGGAGGCAGAGGGCTGACACTGTAAAGCCATGACACACACACACACACACACACACACACACACACACATATACAGCTACTGGGCCTGATAAGCTTATAGAGAAGCCAGTATTGATTTATGTTGAGGTTTACTGGCAATGTTGTTATAATGCTGAGTGTAAAAAACAGCAGAAACTTGAACATGAACACATGGACTGTAAAATAAAACAAACTAGAAGGGCTCTCAGAGGGCGGAGACCTTCACCAAGGTGAAGTGCCACATCTTGCAATGTTAATCAAAGTAAAATATATTTTGTGAATCTGCCCCGTGATTCGAATTGGCGCCAAAATTTATTGGGTTCTTCCTTGGCCCACACCTTTCCACTACGTTTCAACTAAATTGGACTAGTGGTTTTTCCAGCCAACAAGCACACTGAACCAAAGAACATAACCTCCTTGGCGGAATAAATATTGGCATATTTCTTAATTTCACTATAAATTACTCAACTGTTTAGTTTGTGGACAAACGTTTCAGACCAAAGACAAGTAAAAGATGTTTAACAGTAAAATAATCTTGTGTAGACTGTGAGGTCATATCTGTCAGCATGATCGATTATGGATGATAGATGGTTTTAACGACTGTCTGTAAATGAATTAGCTCGTGGTCACACATGACAAAGTTCACAACTTTATCAAAATATGTGATATTACTTTACAACAGCAGTTCTCGGCCTGTGCAGCCAAAAGTTCAACATTACACAAAAATTGTCATGTCATGTTTAATGGTTTGAACTGTTACATAATTCTTTTCATGACTCAGCAAATATATTTAATGCAAGTTTTTTTCATGTTGTATTTGACCTTAATTTCCTTTTCCTTCTTACAGTGAAGCTTGGACACACCCACACCTCAAAGGCACACAGTAGCTCTTTGCCAACATTCACTGTATAACAATTGTCTTTTGCCTCTTTTACCAAAGGGCAGTATGCAGGGAAACAGATATGTATTAAACACCAATAAACCAATTGCAAAACCATCAGAGTGGAGGTGAAGTATTGAAACTAAAAAATAACATTAAAATCACACAAATTCAACAACTATTTGGCTCCATTTTGTGCGATCAGTACAGATCCTTAAACACAGATGAGGTGTTTGGTGGACAAACATTCATTCTAAAACCACAAACTGGTTTATGTGATGATAACAGGTGAAAATGGACATAACGAACCTACCTGTTTTATAACATTAAAAGGCTGGCTAATGATTAAGTCAAAGCAACTTAAACAACTTGGTTAATCAGGGTGTGGTTGAGGTTAATACAAATCTTACTCAGATATGAATCACCTGAGGTGTAGTTCACCAATGTGTGATTCACTGATGGAAAGTTCTGTTTTGTGTTTCATTTCTTAATGTCTTTGTAACTGACTTAATTCTGCCTACTGAACAGAGAATATGGCAACACTTGTTTTTATATCATGATGCCTCAGTGGAATCAGGAGGATGTTGGAGGACATGGCTCAACCTCTAACAGTTGCAGAATGTGTGTCGGCCTTGTAAATCCCCCCCCCAAAATTGGGGTTATTATGCAGCCTCACAAAAATGTAAACAAGACAACTTGAGCAACAGATCAAGGTTTCAAAATTCATTGACAACCACGGTTGTTAGAGATTAGCAGCAGGACAAACATTTGGAGGATGAATCAAACATCCAGAGGATTGTGGCTCCTGGTGTCAGCAGTTTTACACTACATTAACTTTAATGGGAACCTTTTTAGGAATGGGCATTTTGTATCAGGAGGGAGCAGTTTTGGTACTGATGACCCAGAAAATATTAGGGTTTACAGTACTAAATCTCTCTGACAGGTTGAACATGACCCATTACATTTTAAAAAGTACTTAGAGGCACTGAGCATGGAAGCATGGAGTTTGAAAAAAGAAAAAGAAAAAGAAGAAAAAACATTTTGAGCTCTGATGATATTTTCTTCCAGAACTTTTAACTTTAAAAATCAATGAAGACAATCACATCTGACCATCTTTGAACTGAGACAATATGGCCCCCCATATACGACCACCTGTTATCAAGTTATGTTAAGTAATGGCAACTGAGCAAAGTCCTGCTGCTGATGAAGACCATGAGATGGTTTAGAAAAACTGGAAATAGCTGGTAAATGAGCCTGGACTTTATTCATTTATTTAGTTATTTTTTAAACTGAATTCTTTTTAAGGGACTCGTCTAAAATGTCTAAGGTCAAAGTTAGAAAGAGTTTAGCTTTGCTGTGATGTCCAAAAGAAACCAACATTTGCTGCTGGTAGGAAACATAACACAAACCGCAGTCAATTTTTATTCCTTTATCTGTTTCGCCAAATCTTTATAATGTTTTTAATTTATATTCACCTCCTGAGTTGAGTTCCTTTACTAACAGAGCTTGGATTCTATGCCCAGACCTGACTGGGCCCGACCCAACTCGTGGGGTTTGGGCCAGGTTGGGCTATAGTTTCTCAAAATTCCCCCAGGCTTGAATTGTATCAGTTTGCTCCAATTATCTATTTATTTATTTATTTGTATTTATGTATGTATTTATTTATTTATTTTTATAAAGTCTGTGTAATAGTCTGTGTAATGTCATGAATATTATATGGACTGTGTTACCTTTAATTCCAGCTTGAGGGGCAATTGTGACCCATGGACCAATTTTAAATGACTCTTGTCTTTGCTTTCAAACAGTATACTGTATGTGGCTCACCACACAATATTGGTTAATCAAGCAAAATCACTGTGCATTTTTTTTTCGCTTCACCTCACAATGGCAGCACTGTTGCACAGTTTGTAGACATTCACCAAGTACGAACTACGCAGGCAAAATTAATTTGTTTTCATAATCATACAATAAACAACCAAACAGAAAGGTTACCTTAAAGCAGACATTTCTAACGAGGCAGCAGACATGGCCACAGCAAAGAGGCTGAAACTTTGCAGTGAGGACCGCTGCAATTAGGAGAGGTGGAAAGTTGGATAATTTCACTGAAAGTTGAAATAGTTGAGTTTGTTGTGTTTCTTTGTGTGTGTGTGTGTGTGTGTGTGTGTGTGTGTGTGTGTTTATAGAAGCAGATGGTCCCCAGGTATTTTCACATTATCTTATCTGGCCCCCATTCAAAGAAGTTTGGACACCACTTCAACGGCCCATCCCAACTCCCGCCTCTCATCAGTGACGAGAAATGTTATAAATTCTCTATTTAATATATTTTGCATATGTAATAAATCTTAAAATATCTTGTAATAAATACTTAATATGTGTATATATATATATATATATATATTTATGTGTGTGTGTGTGTGTGTACATTTTTTTTTCACAGTGAAACTTTGGGGGTTTATGTAAAGTTGGGGCTGAATCATTTAGTTCCTGGGATGAATTTGCTGAACAAGACTAAAGTAAATGTTAAAGTTAGGGCCAGATAATTTGCTATCCACTCATGTAGCTACATGTTATTCAACTGACATTTGGATTTTTAAGGTTTTAGTTTTATAAAATAATACATCCAACTTTTATTGATACAGTGAAAAAAAACTGTTGAATTGCTGTTTATAATCTTAAACTGCCTGTGGTCAGTTTTCTAAATGTTATTTAATTATTTTTTTTTTGACATGGGTTAGGCTCAAGGTCCTGGTGCTGTGCTGGCATCTGAGGGGCTCCGAGCTTTTCTTTAACCAATTGTCAGGTTGTTTTGATGCTGCTCAAAACAATGAGTCAATCAGCTGCTTAAGTCAGTTAGTTGACTAACACAAGTGTTTCAAACATTTGTCTCTCTTGACGCTGTTGTCTGGGAGGTGGATTAATGAAGCTGGGATACTCCCAGGTTTCACAATGCCTGGCTGGATGTTGAACATGAACGCCTGAGCAGAAGAAGAAAACACATTGTAAGCATTCAGCTGCAGCCAAGCTTTATGAGTCACCAAACTCGGGAACTTTTCAGAGCCTTGGGAGCTCGACACAAACATGGGCGGCTGATTAATTGGTTAGAGTTGTTGCACACGCTCATAGTGTACACTTCTGGTGTCCTGTGACAGGCGGCAGTTTGAGTGGACATAGAGAGCCGGGGCTACTGTATGGTTGGGTCAGAGGGAAAAACACACACAGTTTGCATATACACAGAATATTAATAATATTTTTGGTGCTCTGCATAAAGCACAAAATCCACCTCAAGTTTTGGCTAACCAGGTATTTGATTTATTTATTGATTGATTTTTTTTTTTAAATATCTGATTTCTGCACTCACCCCAGCGCAGTGGAAGTGAATGGAATTTGTCTGTGTTGAATGCATTACCTTTCTCATAAAACATTTATAAAACATTTAAAATCCAGCGTTGTTTACAATCATATTTGTTACCTTGTCGTCGTCTTCTTCTTCTTTGCCTAAGTTGGTTCTTTGAGTGCTGCTATGACCAAATGTCAGTTGGCAGTACTGTGTATTGCCTCACCCGAATGCTAGTGCGTCCTTGTGCGTGTGCATCATACAGACAAAATGGGGACCCACTTGAAACGCATTGCTCTGTAGCACTACTAGTGGTCAGAAACTCCACACCGCAACTTTAAGTTCCAATTAAAACTGTTGATTGTAGTCTGTGAACTATCCAGCCCAGTCCCCAGAATAAATGTTGGCATCGTACATTTCGGCGAACCATGGATACGTAAATAAGTCCAAACGTTACAATTCTACAGTGTTGTAGTTAACATTTGGTTAGGTTTAGGCATAAAAAACACTTTGATAAAAGATTACGTTTTGGTTTAAAATACCGGATTTTGTAGCATAATCGTAGCTGGAGAAGCCGTCTTTCATGGCGCTGTCTTGGCAGAAAACTCAGCCATGTCTATATGAAAAACAATCCATTTTTGTGGCATTATCTTTGCAGGAAATGCAGCAATGTCTTGGTAAAAAAAAACAAATGCTTTTTGTGGTGCTATCCCTGGTGGAATAATAGCGATGAGTTACTACAAAATACCCACATTTGGTGTCTCAAAATCTGCTGGAAACTCAGCAGTGACTCACTAAAAACAACCAGTTTTGTTGTTTTTTTTGGTTTCAAACAATGTTCAGCAGCTTGGCAGGCTTCTCACTTAGGGTACACCCTGTCCACCATTCCCTCCACCTCCCAATGACAAAGACAGCTTATGTACTATGTTACTTTAGAAACACTGATACATACAGTATGAAACATACAAATATAAAATATTTTATAAGGAAGGTTCTTCTGGCAACTGGACTGGAATTATACTAATTAAAGGTACAGTGACATTACCCTCTGTCTAATAAAACTGCTCAAACTCTCAGTCCCTAAAGGAATCTGATTCTGATTCTGATAATAAACATATATTTAGTAGATTGATCACAAATTGTAGTATTGTACTTAGCAGTGATGAGCTGGCAAAATGCACAATGCATCATTTCTCATAGGCAACCCTGCAAATTCACAGGTCAGAAGGATTTAACCAAGGAAACATATCCTTGAATTGGTATAATATTGGTTTGACAGGTGATCTGCAGTGCTTCACCCCACAAGTTTAACCAATTTCAGATTTTTTCACCCTACACTCAACCAGAAAAATATGTTGCCACGTCACCATGCTCTCCTGCCCCACCATAACGGTACCAAGCATGCTCCTTCACTGAAATACACTGACATCAGAAGCCAGAGATGCTGTTTCTGGAAAGAGATGCGGCCGTTGAATTTTTCAAATGCAAATTTTTAATATTTATGAACACCAAAAACTAAATGACATTCACTTCCATTATTATGGTGGTCATGGAAATTGTAGTGACAGATATGTTAATAAGCTGCACAAAATATTTGCATGGTTCAATACAATTGAAGATAAATCAGAAAATATCATTTTGCAATATGTGGAAACTAACTCTGAATGTTATTGATTCCCAACCACCAAAGAGGATATAAATAGAAACAGACAAGGATTTATAAGCTTTTAACATGAGATTTGAAAAGACGTTGCAACTTAATATCAACAAGAAGCTTCTCATATTTAGCTCATTCAAAGTGTACACAACTGCAAATAGTAGTTTTGGTTGTTGGAGTACAACAATGAGTTCAGTCATCGTAAGAAGGATGAAACTTTAATGATCTCCACAGGGAAATTGGGGGAATCATATTGTAAAATATGAAAGGATGTTTTTCCGAGTTTATGAGGGTGCATCACTGCTACAGCATAAAGAGCAAGTTCCCAGCCTTTGTCATTTTAATATGGCTCTGCGGTATGTAGGGGTTTGGAGTTTTTCACTCCTTGTCATCGCTGTTGTCTGTTTCCCCTCTCGCTGCTCCTTCGATGGTGACTTCTGTTTATGCAGAAGTGGCTGCTCGGCTCCATCTGCCCCTCACAAAGGAGAGCAGCTTGTATCGTTCTCTATGTTAATGGCTCTCTTTTTGTGTGTGTGCTGCACATGTCGATAACTCCCAGCTTTAATCCAAGCCTGTGTCTTGGGAGTGGCACGTTCTTGGTGGCGTGTGTGCAAGGATTAGCCTCAAGGGTCGCTGTAACGACGTCTAATCTACAGCAGGCCTGTTCTTTAGCAAATCACTGCTTTGAATCCATCTGTATAGAAAACACAATACGGGTGCTACACATCCCCACTCTGCATATGCACGGCTTTATTACTGCGCACAATGAGAGGCTGGTTTTTGAGTGGCATGTAGCTTGTCGTGCATTCCCAAAAACCAGCAGGTATTTGTATGTCTCTCACACGGTTAGCTGCATGTGTTCAGGTGCTTTCTGGACTGCTGAGGGTGAGATATCAAACAAGAAGGCTGTTTATCTGCACAAACAATCCTTCCGTGACTGGATTCGGTGATATAATACATGAACACATGCACCTTCTCCCTCTAACAACAGTTAAGGTCAGCCCTCTTGTGTTAGCGGCAGCACGCAGGACTGAGTAATGACTGCAGATACACTTCATGTAAGCTGTGGGTGTTACCTCCAGCCTTTGTTTGCCCAGTCACTCAAACACTTGCAGGTTAAGTGGAGGTACATGTTGGTTTTGGTGCCCTGATTCCCCCCCCCCCCCCCCTTCTTGACTGATCGACCCAGGACCAGAAGTTCACAGCTCCCCTGTCCTGCAGGTGAACCATGAGAACTGCTTTCGTATGAGGGTGTTTTACACTGTACAGACATTAGGTGTGTCTGAGGGCATCTGGAGTGCGAAAACCTCAGTCTTACAGTCTGAGAAAGACTGTATGAGAGAACACGTAGTGCCAGCCCTTATTTAGCTTCGTAGTTCAGCAGGTTCACCCTTTGCCCTCAGGACCAGAGTATGGAGGTCAGGAGAAAGGACAGGAGTGTAAGGATTACAAGATAAAAAAAATAAGAAATATTTTGTTTATGTGTCGTAACACATGTACTCAAGTCCCTTTTCCAAGTGAAAGCACTGAGGAAAAATCTTCCCAGTGAACACATGTAACTAAGTACATTTACTCAAGTACTGTAACTACTGAGTATTTTCATTTTATGGTACATTGTTCTTTTGCTGTGCTACATATGAGAGGGAAATGTTTGTTTGCAGATTGTCTCACTAGTTACTTTGCAGATTAAGATTTTCAGATATAAATTATGATACATTTATAAAATATATTGATGTTTTATGGATTGATCTTCTTAAGTAGGCTAGTAGCTTCCTGTCAACAAGCTCCAACACTGAAATGCAACTGACAGGACCTACACTGCCCGAATACAATAAGCAATGCTTTTACTTTTCACAATTGATGTATGTTTTTCTAACTGCACTCATACTTTACTTTTTCTTACTTTTAGTTAAGTACTATTTTGAGTGCTGGACCTTTAATTGTAGTGAAGTATTTTAAGTACTGCTGATTATTTTTTTGGTTAAAATATTAATAATTTGGTCTATAAGATGTCAGAAAATTGTGAAAATACCATTTATAATTTCCTACAGCCCAACTTGAAAATAAAAAAAATAAAGTCTCAATAAAAGAATTACTCAGATTTGAGAAATTGTAAATTTTGGGCATTTTTTTCCTTGAAATTATTATAATCAATTAATTGATTATCAAAATGTTCTGTCAAGCAACTATTAAATTAATAAACTAATCATTTGAGCTTGTGATTGTTTAACTTAAATAAAGCATCTGATGGATCTCTTCTTACACCTCTGAAAACTACAGTACATGTATACTGAAGTGCCTTCTGCCAAATACTCATTATGAAGAAGTAGAGCTTTGCTTTAACACACAAAGACTGTATTTACAGTTTCCTGCCTTCAGATCAGCTGAAGAAGGCAAGAAGGAAACAAATAAAAAAAAATACAGTAAGAAGGAAATGAAGATTGTTGTTATTTATGATTTTATAAGAACCTGAAACTTAAATCAGCTCGATAAATGTAGCAAAGTTAAAGCAGAAAGCTGCCCAAATTGGAAATAGTTAAGTACAGGAATATTACCTTAAATATGTAAGGTGGTATTACTTTGGAGATGCAGACTGAAAACTGAACCAGGGAGGTAAACAGAGAAACAAAAAAAGCTGGAGGGCAAGGACAGAGCAAAAAGGAGCAGAGAGAGGTTTTCGACACCTCTATAGCAGCTGGCTCTGCCAGACACGCCATCCTGCGTGGGTTCACTGACAGGCATTACTTCACCTGCCCTGTGGTTACACAGCCAGAGACCCAAACACACACACACACACACACACACACACACACACACACACACACACACACACACACACACACACACAGAGTCACATGTACAGTCACTATGTACTGGTTAGAATTCCAGGAGATTCACTGGAGCCTAAAGACTTAGTTTAAAGATCCTGAAAAATGCTGGCAGTCTTTAACAAAACACTGCTTCCAAAACTGAATTTTAAAGATTGCTCCTCATTAATTCACAGTTACATCAATATCTTTATTTCATGGAGGACTATGTTGTTGTCAATCTTGTTTTGTTTTTATTTGGTACAGAGCTTCTGTCAAATTTCAGTGCCTTCTAGAAGTGAGGCAGATATATTATTAGTACCATTAAAATACAACTTGAAAACAAACATGAACATTTCAGTTCACAGGTGAAATGTGTTTTTGTGCCTCTGGGCTGGTGATAACTGGCCGGAGGAATTATGTTTTTGGGGTGTCTGCCCATTCCATTCTTGTTAAGGCTCTATCTAAAAAACGCCTGGAGGGAATATTTTCTAATTTGGCAAAACTGTCCACTTGGACTCATCAATGAATTGATCAGAATTTGGTGGTCGACAGAGAAAGGTCAAGGTCACTGTGACCTCACAAAACGTGTTTCTGGCCAAGAATTCTTACACTACTTATGACACAATTTCACACAAATGTCTAATAGAACAAAATTCTGAAGTGATGACATTTTACATCTCAAAGGTCAAAGGTCAGCTTCACTGTGACATCATAATGTTCTGCAGAAACATTTCCTGATTTATTTTATTAAAATGCATTAAATCAAAACATACTCTTTGAAGTACAACCAAACACACAACATTATTTTTTTTTGTTATTTGATGCGTGTTGGGTTTATGGAGAAAGTGATAAAAATAGAAATGGTTATTTCACAGGCAAATGCCTCGGGACATGTGGCAGTTACACAATATACAGACACAGACACTCTCAGGAGACATTACAAACAAAGACACCCTCTGGGAACATGACAGTTACACAATCCAGCTTCTGAGTGACTTCTTCGGTGTCTGTTACGTGTCCTATTGTGTGCATGGTTATATAAATTATCCCTATTACATAAAATAAAGCAACAAATGTAAGATGGGACCGTGTCATCCATATCACCGTATCGCTAACACGCAGTCTTACATAAATGAACATCACCCAACTCAAATGGACTCCTGGGGGAATCAGCAAGACGTCATCAGAGCGGTCAGTCAGTATCATGTTTCACATTTGTACCATAAACACATCATTATATTTTATGGTTTAGGTGTCAGTCATAAAGATCTGTTGCATTTTGCATATTAACAGCACAAACTGTGACATAACTGAACACAATGCATTGTCTTCAGGGCTTTTCACACCCATCTATTATTTCAGAAAATGCTGTTTTACACTCCAACTCTCAAACCGTTATCCGTCATAAATAGTTTCAGAACCTAAAGAATAAAGAGTACCCGTAGGAGAACAATATGAAGTTTGGTTGGTTGTTTGTTTTTAACATGATGTTTCTCCAGCATGCAGTGTAACTATGGATGTACTTGTGCTATACTTCCAGCTGCTATTTTGGATCAACTAAACTGAAATCATCCGATTTCTTTCTGATGTGACCATCCAGTATTTTCAGTCATGTATCAAACTGATGTCCCAGCATCATACAGTAGATCAGGAGGGATGTGTCATCACTGCTTTATGGCTGGATTTTACTTTTTTGTGTGAAGTGACAGCTTTGATGATGTTTTTTGCTCTTTAGAAAATTCATACTCGTGCTAAACTTCTTAAAAGTGATAAAAGGGGACCTATTATGCTAATTTTCAGGTTCATAGTTCGATTTGGGGTTTCTAAAAGAACATGTTTACATGCTTTAATGTTGAAAAACACTGTTTTTCTTGTATTTTCCTGTGCTGAAACACTTATTTCAGCACACTTATTTCAGCACAGAACACGTATTTATCTTCTGTATGAAATGCTCTGCTCTGTTTTAGCACCTGTCTCTTGAAGACAACCAGGAATGACTGTAAGAAAATATAGTGGCACTTTTTACTCAGACAAAAGTACCAGTAAAAGCTTCTGAACCAAAATCTTCACAACCAGACATGTCCCAGCAGGAATATGATCTAAAATCGGGAGGAAATTCTTAATGTTAAATAAGATTACATTTTCCCCTGATATTAGCATGTAGCTACATGTAGCAGTGTACTTGCAGCTGGGGAAAACTGTACCATGAAAAATCACCAATAAAACTTGTAAACCAAAATCCTCACTACCAGACATGTTCCAGCAGGATTAAAATCTGAGCTAGGGGGAAAAAATAACGACATGGGCAACCAAAAGTACTTGTTGCCCTCATATTAGCATCTAGCTACATGTAGCAGTGTACTTGCAGCCAGGGAATGACTGTAATGAAGTATAATGGCATTGTTTTAGCTACATGTAGCAGTGTACTTGCAGCCAGGGAATGACTATAATGAAGTATAATGGCATTGCATGTAGCTACTATAGGCTACATTATGTAACACTTGCAGTAGGCTAGTGTACTTGGAGCAGATGACCATATAAAAATCCATCACAAACTGACATCAGGTTGTCTCCAAAGCAGAAAAACTGTTGGAGAGTATTCAGAAGGGTCTGAAGCCTGAGGTTTTTGTTCACAAGGGTGCCTTTTACATACGTTCGCCTCATTATTATGCTTTAGTATCTTTAATATTGTCACAAACTGGCTCAGAGTATGTGACAATTAGGGAGTCCACACAAAAGATTTACTTAAAACAAGCCAAATTTATTAAACAAAAATTAACTTAATAATCAGTGGAGTGTGTAGATCAGCAAAGTCAGTCATGAAAGCCATGCGTGAGTGAGTGTCAGATGTTCTGTGGAGGTGTTGAAGGTGCAAACCAAAACCAAAGATGCTCAGTGGATGTAAGCTGAAAGGAAGGGAGAGACCAAATGAACAGATTAGGCAGCTTTTACAGCTTGGAAGCCCAGGTGAGCCTAATCAAGGTAACGACCCTCCCATGTCAGCCAACTGCCTGATGAGACTGGCTGAAACATTCTCAAAGATATTGGGAGGGGCATCACAATATGAACATCAGACATTGTAAAATTATAAGACAGAAATTAAGGAAAAACATAATAAGTTGCCCTTAAGGTGGTACAAGTTAAGGGTGTAGAGTACGTAGAGTATCATGCCTCTTGGTTTCATGAGCTTTCTACCACTAACGCAAACAACTGTCTTGCACTGACTTAGTTAAATAGCCTGTTCATTAACATACATCCATGGGCTACCCTGTGTCCTTAACTGCACTCCTTCCAGTGTGTGTGCATATGTGGCATCAAGGTGTAAATCAGTAAATGGGACATGGCTTCAACAGAGATATCTTATAATTGGTGTGTGGCCTTAGGGTGAGGTAGTAAACCTTATGAAAAAGCCACAGCCGTTGTAGGTTATCCACGCCTAAATGGTGATGTGTATACAATGTGAATGTCTCTATCTGATAAGTACCAGGGTATGCAAACCTACAGTATAGATCCGTTGATGCAGATACAATGAGCAGTTAAATGCTGCAGGTGGTAAACTTATCTCACACATGATTTTTAGCCCAGAACAGGATTGTGTTTGGGTTAGTGTTTTACGAAAACACCTTTGTTAACACAACACTGATTTGATTTTGCTTAAACACACGCCAAATGGAGAATTGGTATATTTTGAATTATAAGTTAAGTTTGTGATACTTCACGTGTCCGTAGTGTATGTGGCTGTATTTTTACAAGTGTTTTTTTTCTCTTATCTAACTGTGCTTAGGTGTGTTCAGGTTCTAAATTTAGAGAGTTTAAAGCTGATCCCTTGGCATTTCAGTTAGCTGATCTCTCTTTTTGTTTTTCATTTTTGTTATGGAGTAACATCAGCTTTCACACAGACAACAATCACTGGATATGTCGAATCCAGATGAGACAGTACAATCCAAATCTTCTGCTGCTGCATCTGCATGCATAACTGGATGTGAATGAGTTGAAAACAGGACAATAAATTTTGGGTTTTTTTTATTATTATAATTGTTAAAAAGAGCCTTTACTACCCTTACTTTCAGCTGTCTGTGCATGAACATGGATGCTGAACCATTACCAGCATGCTCTGCCGGGGCATTATTGAAACATCTTGTCAAAATTGAGGGAAAAGTCGAGATGCAGGGCAGACAGTAATGATAATAGCTACAATAACATTTGTTTTAGTAATAATATTATAATAATAATAACAGTAATTGTGGTAGCATATGTTGTAAGTATATATTAATCTGTGAAAGTACATGTATATGACAATAATAATCACATGTGTATAATACCATATAATATAAGTATGACTAATAATAATAGCAGTAGTAGGAAGCATCAGGCAGGACTGCGGCAGCAGCGTAACCACAACACATGATTCAGGTGTAGCTGCAATATGAGTTAACCTGCGAGACAGCGGAGCACAAAGGCTCTGGAGAACAAGCCGAGTTAGCGATATGCAGTAACAGGACGTGAATATTAGCAATTATACAACAGTTAGTTCCGACCGAGTAATTTGATTGGACGAGAGGCATTCTGTGAGTGCTGATTGAGTATAATCAATGGGACCTGTAACAGTAAAATCACTCTGCTCATATATAGTGTTACACCAAGAAGATGGATATTTTCCCCAAAATTACATTTGAATTAAATTATGAGTGGTCGTCAGGAGAGGACAAGGAAAAGGAAAGCCAGGACTCTTCTGTGCAGACCTCCAGGTGTGTTTGAATCTGGCCATGCCAACATCCAGGTTTGCCAACATTTCATCAGCCGAACTGGACGAAGTTACACAGTTGCAAATCAATGTAAATACGAAGTAGCTTGTGAGTTCCTGGCGTGTGTGCTGCGTTGCCTGGCAACAGACTAGGGAGCTACATAACATACTTAAATAATTTATTTCATCACCTTTTGTTAACATTTCCTTACTCAGCATTGCTGTTTAAGCTGTTGTTGAACTGTTGTATAAAAGCAATATCACACTCGAGATGTTGTACTGTATATCGTCATGGCTGAAACTGTCTTCAGCATGAATGACCGAATTACGGTCGTGACGATATACATTACAACATCACGACCTTGAGTGTGATATTGCTTAAATGAGATAGAACCAACTTTTCAGAAACTGAGGAGATAGAGAAGGAGAGAAGGGTATCATAGGAGGTCCCCTGGCAGAGAAGGCCTAAGTCAGCCTAACTAGGGGCTGGTACAAGGCAAGCCTGAGCCAGCCCTAACTATAAGCTTTATCAAAAAGGAAAGTCTTAAGTCTAGTCTTAAATGACGGTGTCTGCCTCCTGGACCGTAACAGGAAGATGATTCCACAGGAGAGGAGCCTGATAGCTGAAGGCTCTGGCTCCTGATCTACTTTTGGAGACTTTAGGGACCACGAGTAACCCTGTGTTCTCAGAGCACAGTGTTCTGGTGGGATATATGGCACTATGAGCTCTCTAAGATATGACGGAGCCTGACCATTTAGAGCTTTGTAAATGAAATTCTGGATTTTACAAGGAGCCAGTGCAGAGAAGCTAAAACAGGAGAAATGTGATGTTGTTTCTTAGTTCCTGTTAGTACACGTGCCGCCGCGTTCTTAGCTGAAGAGTTTTTAAAGACTTATTAGAGCTACCTGATAATAGGGAATTGCAGTAATCCAGCCTAGAGGTAACAAAGGCATGAACCAATTTTTCTACATCTTTTTGGGACAGGATAGGCCTAATTCTTTCAATATTGCGCAGATAAAGGAGAACAGTCGGTGAAGTTTGCTTTATATGAACAAATTTGCATCAAATCTCTGTCTCACATATGGTCATCCAATTATAACAACAGCACACTTTGAAGAGACTTTGCATGTATTCAAATACAGCTGTCAATATACAAAGTCTTTAAGTACAGAGTTTAGTACACCTTAATTTAATATGCTTTACAACTTCAGGATACTAAGTTTAAATACATAATAGGTATTCTAAGTAAGTAATTAAATGTACTTTTAGAAAATACACTTGACTGTATTTTTTTGTACATAATTCTAATGTTACAGTGTTACAGACATATTACAGCAATAATTTCATTCTAATCTTATAAAAATGCCAAACTAATTTATTCTTTAAATGTAATCCTTTGGTTCTGAGTGCTATTTCATCATCTGTCAACATGAGATCATTACTGCTTCTTTAATATCCTTGTTCCTGGTAATTATTTCTTTTGGAATTCAATTTTTTAATAAGTTTACAGAAGCAAAGACAAATTAAAAGCCATCTGAGACTGAAGGGAGACCACTGAAGGATGGTATTTAATGTTTTTCCGGATAGCGTGCAGACTGCACAAGTGCTTTGACTGTAAACTGAGGTCATTTGCTATGTTCAAGAACCTGGGCTTTCGCCAAGTAGTGGAGAATACGGCAATACCTGTGGCCAACGGCGTTTGGGGCCATTAGCGCAGGGTGTGCCGCATACTGTCCAATTTTCTGCTTTGTGTGGATGACTAAGCGCTCCCATTAACCCAAATGAGTTGACAGCTTTATGGTTGTTGAATGGAGAGTAAAATATTGATGCAATGTGGCTGTCAGGTACAGAGCGACTTGGGTGAAATGGTTGTAAGGAAACGTTCCAAAGATCACTTTTAAGTTTGGTGTCATGAAGAACTGAACAAAGTATGACAAGAGTTGCACAAGAGTCTGAGACTGAAACTGTATATGCGTTTTGGTAAGGATTTGATTTGAGATTACTCAAGTTTCCACCAATCTTTCACAACACAATGCAGAAAATAGTTTATATGCGAGCGCATTTTGAGAGAACAATGGCAACTAAGCTTTGGAGCAGTGTTGTTTCTTGTTTCTAGGTGTGAACATGCCTGCCTATCAATAATCACAACTGTTTAAACGAGATAAAGCAAGTCCATTACCAGCTCAGGTGTGTAGCCATTCAAAATCGAAGCTCTCGAGTCAACATACGAAACACCTGTACTGATAAGTGGCTCGAAAGTTTACCTACTAAAATCTTGGGACAAAGACTGAGAGATGAATATGTTGCTCTTATCAGCATGTGAAATGACAGCCATTTTATTCCAGAGGCAGTTGATACAGTCCTTTCAATACAACCAGCATTTTTTAAATACCCTTTGGCCCTGACTAATTACTGCAGTACAGCTTTATCATCGCTTTGTTCCTTCTGTATGGTTGCACATTGAAAAGCTATTTAAATTCCTTCCTTTTCACTTGACATGCAGGTACATAACAGTGCATGCTATAGATGGATAGACAGATTCTTCAAATAAGGGTATATCCTCTTTAGGAATGATGTCTGCATATTTGTCTATTCCCCCCAGACTGAAACAGTTTTAGCTGTCAGGCCCCTAACTAATTACAGCCGTGTGTCATCTCATCAATCAAATGTTGGTTTCATTAACTCTGCGAGTTCATCTGCTCCAAGCTGAACTCTGACAGTTGGTCGCAGTAAGCGGATGATTACTCATTTGTATATGATGCACACAAGCCCACTATTCATGTTAGGCATGTAGTATCAGCACGAGACATCTCACCTGTACATTCAAATACATGTGTAACGGCTCATTTAAGCATGCAACAGCTATCACCTGCCGTTCAACACCTCATGGCCCAGACCATCTATTCCCATAGCGAGGCCATTGTGTGTTTATATTTGGTGGTCTGACAGGATGATTGTGTAGCTTATATTTCAAAGTGAGGATTTCTGACAGATGGATAAATAGCAAGAGCTAATAATGAGCTTCGTGCAGTGAGGAAGAGGGTGGATTCTTTCAGAAGAGAAACCAGAAAAGAAGCGCTCGTAATGGGAGTTTAGGTGTGTTGCTCGGTGCTGCGGGTTTGCATACATTGTACTGAGAGACAACAGCGTTGCAGAGTGTGCCCGTGCATGCTTGTATGAGCCACTGTATTGGAATGCTGGCCCCGGGCACTCTGCAGCTCACAGCTTTAACTTCTGTAAACAAACTAATAGCAGGAGACTGAAGGACCACACAGCCTTTCTGGTGAAACACTAACTGCAGCCTGTAGATCCACACTACTGCTGCTGCTTGCTGCTGCTGCTGCTGTTGCTGTCGCTGTTGTGGACACACACTGATTTACATTATTGAAGGAGGCCTTGAGTGCTGGCTTTAAATGTCATCTGCACCTCAGTTCAGTACTTAAAATGATGCTGATTGTATACAAGACAGATGTAGACACTGCTTACTGCTTTATGTTCCCATACTAAGTCATGTATTTAAATACATCATGGATCTCTATCAGACACCAAGCAAAACAAGGACTGTAAACACTACATTATGTATCCAGTTTTAGACCCTTAGCATACCCTGTGAAAGTTGGTCATGCATTTGCTTGTGCAAATGCATGACCAACTTAAACGTACTCATTGTGCAGTCTTATGTACCTGTAGAGATGATAAAGTCCCTATGGAGTCAGTGCTTGTCAGGCATAGTTATTGTGAGCAAAACTAAACCCAAAGCATGTATATATTTAGAGATCTGAATGCAGTCTTCCAAGATTGCGTCTCAGTCATTCCATTGAAAGTGGCTCATTGACCACATACACCAGAAACGTTTTTCAGGCCTCTTTAGCTCCTTGGAGCTTGAGCAGCATCAATGTCCTTCTCTGGCTGAGCCAGCTGGTTTCCTGTTGGCTCCCCACTCAGATGAACAGCACTGAAACCATTTACTGATAGAGCTCGTAAAAACTTTTTATTGTTTGTTAGACTTGATGGATCAGATTGCGATAATACTTTGTCCTGTTGAGACACCTAGAAAAATCGATTTATTGCTTTATGGCTGATTCTTTTGTAATGAATGTATTTGGGGGGAACTCTTCAGAGCCAGTGGGTATCATATGACCTACAGTTCTAACTGTGGCTCACTGCCTGGTGCTGTTCCTGGAGGCTTGAGGTCAGTTTCGTCTTGTTGTTTCATACTAGAACATCCCTATTTCAAATGTCAAGACTGCAGTTCATGCTTAAGATGGCACATTATGAACATGAATTTGAGTTGGGATTGTCTGTACTGGAATTGTTTCAAAGATTATCCTCAAGCCCTATAGCAGTGGCATCCCTGGAAATATTCCATAGTGGTGGCCAGGTGGACCCACTGAAAATCTTGGGGTGGTATATCAAAAAATCAAAAGCCATAACTGAAAATAAGGAATTGAATTATGGTGTTGAAGTATATAGGCTAGATGAAAACTATGTCAATTTGAAAGTTAAGGAATCTCATACTGATATACTTTGGTTTCTCATTTTCCAGTCATCTGAAGTTCCACAACATTCCTGTTTTGATGTGTTATTTGTCTGTACATGTTAGATGATTCATTGTTCTTCAAATAGGCTGGTTGTCCATTCCTTAAAAAGAAAATACACAGCTTTTATGTGAAAGAGTACATTGCTTGTAGGGAACAAAATATTTACTGGGAACAATCCCTCTTAAGTTTAGGGGAGACTTGTGGGGACCCACAGAACCCATTTTCAGTCAGATATCTTGAAGTTGGAGTTCAAGGGAAATGGCCATGCCAGTTACTCCCTTGCCAAAATTTAGCTTAACATTGGAGCATTAATTAGCCCCCTTCCCAACAAGCTATGCCAGCATTGTTGGTAGCAATGGGTGCCTTACACTTAAGCTTTCACAAAATACCAGTAACTTGGCACTGGCCATGCCCCCCTGGCTCACCTTTGGGGGTGCCACTGCCTAAAAGGCCATTGCAACTTAAGTTTGAATTAAGTTAATTTTAGTAAGACAACAGAAAAATCATTAGCTGCAAATAATGGCAACCTGAAAACAAATAACACGGTGAAAAATAAAGTATGTCCCTATTTTGAAGTGTTATCAGGTAAATTCCCGGGGAAATGATAAAAAGGATCTATGAAGTCACCAGTTTTAGCTGTCGCCATTCAAAAGCAAACTCCAGTACAGTAGGAGGAAATGATTGGAACATACTTAAGATGATCTAACCGGTCAACAAAACAAAACAAAAGGACAAAGGAAGTCATATCACAAAGAACACGTGGAGAACCCTGTTTTCCGCCATTACCAGCTTACCCACGACTCCTGAACCATTGGACCAGTATTATAGCAAAAGAATAAGGATATTGGATATACTTTTCAGTTTGTAGTTATTAGCAAGCACAAGATGCAGCTGCTCCATGGACTACACACAGTATCGTGCAGGTGTTTACATATGTGTTTGTACCTGTGGTATTTTGATTGCCATGGCAAGACAAAGGAAACCAAGTGTCAGGTATTTTAGATTAATGTGCAAATGAAAACCATTAGACTGTTGAAAATATTTTTAGAAGATTGGTCGAAGAACTTAATGACACAGTGTCAAGTTCTCTTTGTCATGCCTATCAACCATATCTAGACATTTACCGTATTGTTTGACTGTTTTATAGCCCCTGCATAGCTCATCATAGTTTATTATCATATTTTGACAGTTTGGGTTTGATGATGCGCCTAAAGTCAGGCTGATCCCAGGTCAATGAGCAGGCGACGGAGGTGTCAGCCTGTCTCAATCCTGCCTTTGTTTGGCTCTCTGATAACAATCCAACTGTCACCTCATTATGAGCTGAAACTGGTTGGATGACATGTTAAACATCCAAGAAACCTCCCTGTGCACTCGCCTTCTACACAGCAGTCACGCGATGGGCAACCCTTGGCTGATGAAAGATCGCAACATGGATCTGCCTCTGTGTCATCGTGTGTGTGAGTGAGTGTGTTTGTGCGTGCGTGTGCGTGTGTGTGTGTGTGTGTGTGTGTGTGCATGTTTTTGTGTAAACTAAATGACAGTTACACCTACCTAAATCTAGGGAATTCTCTGTCCTACTGTCTATATGCTAACATATTGTATTTGATCATTTGTGTGTGTGTGTGTGTGTGTGTGTGTGTGTGTGTGTGTGTGTGTGTGTGTGTGTGTGTGTGTGTGTGTGCAGCGGGAACATTGTCTGCCAGCTGTAGACCCACGATGGATGTGCGATGAGGAAATCATTAATCTTTAATGATACTCTGATTGTTGTGATTATGAAATGTATTAACCAATGCAAAAACCTCACATTCCATTTCCTGCTGCACACAGGCAGGTTGGGGGAGAGTTGTGTGTGAGCTGGAGGTAATTAAATATGGAATGGGAGATTGATTTTAGAGTTTCCTACCTTTCCTGTCCCATCCTACAGACACTTAAACAGATGTGAGCTCTCTGGAATGTTGTTGGGCTCTGTTAACAATGTGGAAGTACTGTCCTGCAGTTTACCTAGTCACTTGCACTCCTCTCTCCTCTGGTGACCAACAGTTTTGAAGTACTTGTACTTTACTTTAGTTTTACTTTCTAATTTATATTCCAGGTGGGATTATTCTTCTTTTTACTCAGCCCTGTTGCCAGAATAAATTTTTGGTGTTGTACATTTCTACAAACCACAGATATGTTACATTTGTCCGTTTCATACATATCATATTAACATTTCTAAAGTGATGTAGTTCAGATTACATGTGTTTAAACTGAGGTTCTCATCAGGAGAAGGAGGGGAAGGTGGATTGTGTGAGACCCAGGCAAGATAGCTGCCAACCGGCAGAAAGCAGCGAACCACTGTTTGGGACCAAAAAAACAAAAGGACATTTCCAGCCATGTTTGTGGCACCAAACTTGGTATTTTTAGGCAAACATCTTTCAGCCAACAGTATCACCATACAGAAGGAAGAGTGCATCTATGGCTAGCTCACTTAGCACCACTGAGTTAGCTCATGTTACAGCTCAGTTGAAGAGTATTAATTAATAATGTTTACATCTCACACTGTCACAAGCACAAGCCTCTCATCCATGAGTAGATGCATAATTCTTTCTGCACAGTGATATGGTTGGCAGGTGTAGTTTGGTAGAAAGAAAATAGTTCCTACATGAAACTGCTCACAACAAGGTCTGTGGATTATCTTGAGTGAACAGGTAAACAGGCACCTTGAGCACTAAAAGTCCAGTTCCATCTAGTTCCATTATACTGGAGAGAAGGCAGATATCTCTGCATTTGATATCTCCAACACGTGAAAGCTCACACCAAAACCAATAATAAATAGTGCTACAGGTATAAGGGAAAATGTACTGTCCCTTTAATACTTCTTACACAAAAGCATAACTGGCAATTTGCACGCACAACATCACAAACACCTGTAAATAACAACCTATTTGCTGTTAATTTCAGACTAATCCATGATAGAAGAACCTGCGGAGAAGTTGTCAGGGAAGATTAGTTTAGAGAGCCAGAGAGATCCCCTGCTGTTGGAACTTGCCTCATTATACAACGTAGCCAGAGATTCCATCCCCATGCTAAGAAGCAAGATGGCTGAATAAACAAAAGGCCGTTCATCAGATGTTGTTGTGTTCCTCCTCAAGGCATATTAGCATTTGGGTGTGAGTTGTCAACCTGCCCATCAATCATGGATGAGCTCTAAATTAGGAACCTGGTAAACAGTTCAGAACCGTAAATCTTTTTCGCTTTTGTTTGTCATAATTGGATTGTTTATGCAAACGTTAGTCATGCATTGTGATGGAGGCTATTTCAAAATTGCATTCCTTGTGTGCATGTTTTCATACTGTATGTGAGTCATCATTAGTTTGCAGATTTGCGTTGTTGTATAACCAGGTAATCTGACATCTGTTATGGTATTTGCAAGTCAGCTGAGGAGTGTAGCCTCTTTTCTGTTACTGACACACTGTTTACTGATGCAAAGATGCGATACGTTCCCACACACAGGGTGAAAGGGTTCAAACTGAATGGTTGGCAGATTAGCTCAGTTATTACCTCAATGTTACATCACTGCAGATTATCTCTCAGAATTTGGTTGTTGCTCCATTTTGTTTCACGCATGTCATTTGCATCTTCCCACTTCTCCAGTAGACTTTCATGCTAGCATGCACACTTCACATACTGTCCACAAATGTTACCGTAGGTCTTCTTTCCATTCTGTTTGTGATGATAAATGAACTTCAACTGTCAAAACTTTCTTTCCAGATGACTGTTTTCCTGGTTTCCACATTTACAAGCTGACAAGAATAAATAAATGAAGATCATACAGGACATTTACATTCTACTGGCCCAATGTCAAACACAGGAAAGTGGCCTTCTATTAATCCTCTTTGTTCCTGAGCTCTATTGTATTTCAACTTATAGGTCCATCCTGTCATTTATGTTCCATATGTGTCTGTTGTTCCAGTGTGAAGAAACACTTTGAAGTATATCAGCTTCAGAGCAGAATGGTGACGACAAAGAAACAACACAAAATGAGGTATGACAACAAGCAAAATGAAGATAAGGAGAGAGCTTGTTACAACGTGGCTTGTATTTTTATAGTTTTGGACGCCATTTCTATTCACATTCAATGAGACAGCATTTTATTCACCTTGTGGTGACTTTTTGACCACAATTACAACAAATTCTCACTCCCAACTACAAATACCAACACTTGGTCAGTGGCCCTAATCTTCAAACTATGACGTTCTAGGTACCCTCGTCAGATTTGAACATTCAGGGACAGTGTGTCAATTTACGCTTGTAATTATAGAACGTAGGTAAAAAAAAAAAAACAAACAAAAAAAAAAAAACTTTATTGCTAGGTTTACTACCTTAGGTTTAAGCAACAAAGCATGTGGTTGGGTTTGGAAAAAAACATTATGGTTTGGCTTAAAATAAGTATGGTCATTGTTGTAATGTAATGTCAGGTGACATTACTAGCACACTTGGTTGTTATTAAAATAATTCGATTTACTTTTGGTTTCACATGGGATACACAAAACCAGCGGTCACCTGGGTGAAAGTCTGGGGCTTGTTTGATTGATCGATCCACCTTCCCTTTCATCTGCTTTTTGTACTATGGCAGTTTCTATGGCAGAACTTGTCTTCTCTGAGAGTCAAATTATGCTGCTGCCTGGTGCGTTTCCTACTGCAGCTAAAGGGTGCCTCTGTGCGTTGGTATCTAATGTCAAGGGCCACTGACCAAGCATCATTATTTCTCAAGTTGGCACTGAGACTGTGCTGAAAAGTAGCACTATGGAGCAATGTTTTTGTGAGCTGGTCACTGTTTTGTTTGTCTTTACGCACATGTGCGCATGGTATTCAGCTGATCGACAGTTGGGGGTGGTAACAGGCCAACGAGCACAGCAATGAACAATCAAAGACAGTGAAGGAAGTAGCAAATGTGGATGCAAACAATGCATTATTTAGAATATATAAAATTTGGCTTTTGCAAGTGTTTAGGGGGAAAGAGATAACATATTTGTCAAACCTCAAGAATGAAATGCCACAGAGCACCTTTAATGTCTGAGATCGGGGAACACAGTGATGTCACTGCAACAAAGTCAGACAGTTTGGCCAGGTATTGTAAATTATCTTTATTTGGAGGTAAAACAGAACATGAGGGCACACAAAATGTTGCTACAAAAGGCGCACCTGTAAATAAAGCTTTTAGTATATGTTCAAGCAGAAAGACAATTATCATTTTATTTCATTGTCACTCAGTGGCCCCACCTAACACTTATTATCTAATAATTTAACTTGACTTTGTTGGTATTCTTGCTTTTCATCCAATGGTCATCTTAGCTGAAGAATATTTAAACCACTCTGCCTGTTTTGTCTCTCTGCCTTCATTGCAGACTGTGCCATTTATCTGCTTTGCAACTCCAACAACCCACAAATGTCACTGTCAACGTCCAGTTTATGCCTATCCTAATAAAAGTGCCATATTGGGTTCATTTATCAAATTTGTCTGCATTTTGGTTTGTGTTTTCTCCAACCTAATCACCAGAATAAGTGTGAGCATTTTATCTTTCTCCAAACCATACATTAATTTACATGTGTACATTATGTAGCAGATCATTTGAAAATTCATGTTTTTACAATGCTGTGGTTAATGTGTGGTTAGGGTTTAGGCATATAAACCACTTAGTTATGTTTAGGAAAAGATCATGTTTTGGCTTCAAATACCTGTTTTGGCACTATCCTAGCTGGAAACACAGTGACGGGTCTCATGAACAGTTGTCTGCAGTGGTCTGCAGTTTTACAGACATCTCGCATAGATGTTACACAAGGCACCGTCCCCTCCACCTTCCGCTGACAAAGTCAGCTCATATAGGCTACTATGTCACTTTAGAAACGTGAACATGATATGTATGAAATGTACAAATGTATTGTATCTGTAGTTAGCAGAAACAATGCCAACATTTTCTTCTGGGTTGTTGTCTCTGTTGATTGAACAATATGGTTGAAGGTCAAAGTTGAAACTTTGAAAGTTGTGGTGGCTTCTTCACATGGTACAGTTTGGGTACTAATTTTCTGTTTTCACTTCACTGCTTCTTTCCATGTTGTTGTGTGTTGCAGTGATGTCCCTGTGTCCCCTGATGGCTGAATTTCATTTTGGTGAGTACAGTGTTGTCATATCTGACAGAAAAGATGCTCAAAACTACAAAAAAGAACCATTTTGTAATAAAACTGAAATTATCTATTAAATTAGTAAACCAGATTTTCCACAAAATAATCACCCCACTGCCTGACTGGAAGCTGTCACACTAAATGATGGCGCACGCGCTTTGTTCACATACACTGTTAAGAAACATTAGTGACACAGTGAGTCAAGTCTAAACACCCTAATCCCATTAAGTAATTATTTTCTGATCACACGCACACAGTGATTGACATGAACTCAGATGCTTTTGCACCAGATTGCACACACCAGGCCACACACACACGCAAACAGTGGATCGCTCCAGGCTTCAGGTCTGCTGTCTGACAGGTCGTGGGAGGATCAAAGTTCAGATTTTGAATGCACTGTAAAGGAAAACAAGAGAAGAGACGGAGTCAGGGAAATACAGATGGAGAGACAAAGCATTGATAAAGCCCATCAGAATTTATATTAGCAGGAAAAAGGCGAGGAGTGTGAGTTACAGAGAGGAGTGGGCGAGAACACAAGTTAGGCAGAAGAGAGGCCAGACAGATATAAGAGATTATCGGCGCAATAGAGGAAACAGTTTGTGCTGCATCAAGCCACATTTGTCAGGTGGAAAACTGAGGTCCTCTTGGTGCTCGCCTCCCCTTCCTCCCTCCTTAGCGAGGGAAGCAGGATGTCTTTCATCCAGTTCAGCTGAGGGATCAAAGCTAAAAGGCTACTCGGCTGAAACTGACCTTAATTTGCACTGCTGCGCACTCCGCACCTCTTGAACATACACACTCCTATAGTTCTCCTTATATCCCCTCCACCACCTCCCACTGAACCACACACATGCTATTTCCCTTCCTGTATGCCACACTACCTCATCCACTTAACACAGGAAATCTCTCGCCGCCTTCGACCCATTAATAGTACAATTTATTGCCTCCACGACATATTACCTTTAATCTGCACTATTTATACAATTTTATACCATTTATCACGTATTATCAGATGTACAGATGATCAGATATGTCCTGGGCCAACATATAACTTGTGGTTGTGTTGGTTAAACAACCTGCTCACAATAGCATTACCCTGCTCTGCACTTCAAAGAGCAGCCTGTGTTTAGCTTCCTCTCTGTGTCTTCTTTCTCACTGTTTTCACTACAAACAGCTTCTCTGCTTCAACTCCCCACCCACACACACACTGTAATGTATACACATACACTATTTGTGTACGCATATACTCAACCGTAAATTCATGCCCCCCAAGTTAGTCAGAAATCCTAGTTCTTGCTGATTTAAAGGCACGTAGTTGATCACACCTGTAGGTTTTGTCTAGTGTACTGTGTAGATATTCAGCTATTCATAAACAATTTTTTAAATGTGCATCGATTCTGAAACCCAAATATAAGCACCTACCTAGTTAATGTATTGTTACCTGCCTGGTTACACAACCAGTTACTATTATGAAACTATATTACATCACATGTAACAAAATGTATTACTTAATGCATAGAACTGACAAAAACAACAAAGCACTCTTACAATAAATAGTGCATCTTAGTGTTTATTGAGACTGTATCAGAGAGGTGTGGTTTAATTAATGAACCATCTCATCTTATTTTCAGAGATCTCTTTCTCCATTGCTCATATGTTTGTGTCTGAATTATTATTGTTTTGTGATTGTTTTCGTTTTCCTTTTATACTATTCTCCTAGTACAGTATACCTTGGACTTTCATTTCCATTTCAGAATCAGAATAAGAATCAGAAATACTTAACTGAAACTAAATTGTTGTTCATTACAGTTGCTCTGATGTAAATGAGACTTATAGAGGTAGAAATATGAAGTACAAGTACAAAATGTGTGTAGATATAGACATAAATCTGTGCAATTTGCTACAGTGTAACACTAGTATGTAAAATATTTAAAACTACAACATGTGTATAATGTGCAAAGCATATAAAGTGTGTGACAAATATAAAAACATGTACCTTATGCTACATTGCAATTTATAAAACTAGTGTGCAATTTTATGAAATATAAGAATATGTGTATAATACTACAATGTAAAACAAAAAAATATATAAGTAGGAATAAGATTAAGAAATATAAGTAAATACATTATGTACAACATATGTTCCATATACTACATTCAGGAGTGCTTCAATATACATTAAAGAGTGGGAAGAATATTGCACAGCTGAATAACTGCACGGAGTATTGTTGTTGAATCATTGCACCAATTATTGCACAGTTTTAAAGCAAAGCACTTTGTGCTACTTGCTTGATTAGTGCTTTATAAAAACAGTATTATTGTTATTATGGTAAGGGCTAACTATTAAGGGTCAGTACTTTTGGCACACACCACAATATGTCTAAATACTGAAAGCTGGCAGTATATGTCTGGTCATATTTATTCTTTTGTAAGAGAGTTCCTGATTTAGATGAGAATGTTTCTAATTTAAGGCTTTTTTTATTTTGCAAAGTTCTTGCTTGTGTTTGCATTTATATTTTTCAGTGTAAGGTGTCACAAACAGTAGTGTTTTGGTATCATGCCAAACTTAAGAATTGTATCTCCACGTCTTTCAAAGCATTTCAAACAGTCATTCCGGGGGGTGTTTCAGATGCTGTTGTTACTGGCCTGCATTATATTGTAAGGTGTTGTAATTAATTTGTCCATCCCCGTGTATGTTTGTTTTACAGCAAATGTATTGGTTAATAATGATTTAATGTGGTCTCGATCAGTACAGTAATAGGGCTCTTGTAAGTTCACCCTGCTGTTTCACATTTCATCGACATCTCAAAACTTTTTAACAAAACTTTTTGTTGGTCTCTCACTGTACATCTTCAGCTCTCCTCCTCCGCAAACAAGACCACAGAGGAGAGGCACCGTTCATAAATGACATTCTTGGGCGCCCCCTTCTGGTCTGTTGCCACAATGTTCTTTTTTTATTTTCTGGAAATATTTGGACTGCACAAAAAGAGGGAAAATCCTGAGGACACAGTGAGGCTGCCCGCCAAGGCCTGAATCTTTACTGTCATTGATTTAGCAAAGGAAATGAAGACATATTATTAAATCATTTGTGAGCCAATATGCTGCACATTAAGTCCAGTTAATATTCACCGAGGCCAATTGGGTTCCTCCTGAGTGTGTTAAATCCTTACAGGCTGATCCATGGGATAGAAAACCCATGTGTGGCATTAGAGGGCTCATTCAAGTTAAGACCCTCTCTTCCTTTCACACAGTGGAAAATAAAATAGTTTTATTTTCAGTTTGCGTCATGTGGTATTTTTAATCCCTGATGTCCCCTTTAATCCCCTCATTTTAAATAGGTCTCCTATTTTTCCAGTCACACTGAACTGTAAGTTTCTTATCACTTCTTAGTGCTTTAAATCATTTTTTATTAAATCCTACAGTACATGTCTTTCTCTCTCTGTCTGCATTTAATTTACATTCAACTCAAATACAATTAGTTTCTTTTAAGGGAAATATACTATTTATGTTTTACCACAAGAACACAATTAAATAGCAGACACTAAAAACACATGCTATAAAATTATAGTCAGTCACATCTGCAAAAATAAAAGAAATCATCAAATTAAAAAAAATAGATAGGAGCTATCATTTTAAGGTTAAATTATATTATGTGATGTAGCTACAGTGGGAATGTCTTCAAAAAAGGATATAATCTTACTAATGAAAATATGGCAGCATCAGATCAATTTAAAAAAATCCAAACATCTGACCAATGACGACAGAAAACAGAGCCTGAGCGTATAACATCAGCCGGGTGAGTGTATGATTTTATTATGCTCTCCTGATTGCGATTGGCTTGGGCCCATCCAGCACACAAATAACCCTCAGCTGTAACCAAGTCCACCTGTTTATAAACACAAACAGTTATGAACACACTCCGACCTGTCACATCTCATCAAAGATGGAGCACACACCGCAGCACGCATCGATGGCTTCAGCTGGCCCCTGTGGATGAAAGCTGTTTCCTGTCAAAGTTATGTTACTCATGAACATGTAACAGCAAAATATGAGCCCATACTCCACAACAACCTTTTGGAAGACAATATGTGTAAAAGGAAGTCTTTCTGGCTCGACTTTACATCTTCGGAGCTCTTGTGGATTTTTCATTTTACTTTCTAGACTTTTCCCCACATAGTTCTCAGGGCTGATCCTGTCTGTGCCTCCTGAGACACAGTAGCCTGTTGTCTGGCCTAGGGGGGCTGAAGGAGTGGTGTTATGAGAAGGCAAAGAACATGTTATGTTAACCTGGGTGGTAAAAGCCTGAACATATTTGGGAAAATGCCCCTTTATATCCTCTCACACCCACTAGTTTTTACACCTAACTGCAGGAATTTTCCAATATTCACTGTGTCTTAATAATTAAAGCATCAGTCCACCCAAATTACACAAAAACAAACAAAAGAAAACATATTTTCTCACTGTACTTAAAAAAAGGGTGTGAGAACTGTGAGACTGAACCAAAACAGTAAAGTTGCAGTCTGTGAAACCAAAACAGTGACCTTAAAGACACCAAAACCCTCTGTAAAGTAGGGGACTGCAGACTTGGGTGATAAGTCTTGTGGGTTTGTCACTACCATTGACTCTTATCACATTACACAAAGTCATTGATCCTTTATTAATGTGAAAACATTGATTGGAACAGCTTTGAATATTTGACACTGTATATTGTAAAATGCAAACTTCCTCTCAGGTTGATTAAGTCCCCAAATTTCCAGAGATAACACCTAGGACATATGTCCTGTGTTGTCATTTGTAACTGCTGTGGTCCCGAATTACCGACCTTATATATATTTTTCATTAGAACTTCTTTTAACTGTAGAAATAGTTCTTGTGAAAACTGTTTACAGGAAGTTCTGTGGAATATCTGGAGAAATAAAGAACACCATTTCTGGAAAGAGTTGTTGTTGAATTTGTGATCACACTAGTGGCACGGCTCTATATATGTTGATGTCAGCGTGATGGTTGGTCCACCACTTTGGACCAGGCTGGAAATACCTGGTCCCCTGACTATTCCTCTAGGGCCACAATGAGGTAGACTATTCCATCTCACACATGCTCCACCCTACACTGTACTTTATGCTTAATGCTCTCCTCCAACCACTTGTATGCATTCGCCCACTGAAATTTGCAGAAACATAGCCGGTCAATTAGGATCTGTCTACTCAAATATCTCCAGAGCCCACAGTATATAATAAGGCCTATGACATTCTCAACTACCCTTTTTCCCTTCAGCGACTGTCCACTGTCTTTTGGCTCATGGAAAGTTAGGCAATGGCTCCGCCCAGTTTGGTTGCATATTATTTGGCTTGGCTGGGGCCTCGTACTTCTTTGCTGTGGCAGCCTAGGTTATGAAGAAGAAGGCCGGCTGTGGTGACTTACCTTTGGCTAGTCAGGATCAGTGTGGGTGGGTTGATGTTATGTCACAACAGGGCAGTCATTCATCAAGCTCCAACCACTGTACGCACAGAGTTCAGTAGAGGGCGGAGCTTGTGTGGGACAGAACAATGGTTAGGATATTGTAACCTTAATTCTATTACCACAGACGGAGCCCTCTACCTAGAGGCCCTGTCGCTGTTATGTCACTCACTGAAGACGGTGTATGATAGGCCTAAGAGACAGCACCATATGCCTTCCTATATACTGTATGCTGTGCATGTTTTTGGGTAGGCACGTCCTGATTGGCAGGCTAGGTTGATGCAAATGCATGCTCGTGATTGGAGAATAGTATTACCCATAGAATCCAGTAGAGGGCTCTGCCTGTGCTAATAGAACTAGGGTTACAACGTCGTAACCTTCATTGCGGTTTAACTGAAATGCCTTGAGAACTATCAGATGGATTGCCATGAAATTTGTTACAGACATTCATGCCCCCCTCAGGGTGATCCCTTAACTTTTAATATAGCTCCATCATCAGATCAAAGATACTTTGGTAAATGACCAAATATCTGCAAACCTTACATTCCCATCAGCCTCAGCACTTCAGAACATTGTGTTTAGTGTTAATTTGCAAATGTTAGTATGTTAACTCTCTAAACTAAGAAGGTGCACATGGTCAGCATTACCTGCTAATCATCAGTATGTTGGCATTGTCACTGTAAAAGTGCTAGCATGTCGATGTAAGCATGTAGCTCAAACCACCAGCCTCACTGAGCCGCTACAGTGGCTGTAGACTCTAGTTTTGTTGAAACATCAAACAAAACCAAAACGGCATGGCTGCAAGCACAAGATACCACTTATGGTAAGTGAGAAAATGTTTTTTGATTTGGTTATACTCAAGGTAATGGGAGAGATATCATCGGAGATGTATCAGATTTTTCACCACCTCTTGTAAAATCATTCCTGTACTCCCCTCTTCATCTCCCCATCAATTTATTGGTCATGTTATCCAGCCAGTGTGTCAAGCAATGTGTCAGCACTCAGACTGAAAGGCTCTCTGTTCCCCTTTAACTCTCTCTCTTCCATTGTATTCATCTTGATGCTTTTCCAAGCTAAGCCTGGCACAGGCCAGAATTTCCGGAGCCCAAATTTGTGAGCCCAGGGAACTGGACTCCTCGGGGGAAAGGGGAGCAGCGGGAGATGGAGCGCCACTCAAAAGCAAAACAAACCCAAATATCAGGGGTTTATTTAAAATCTCCCTGTCTTATATTAACAGCAGTGCTACAGGCTAGTGATTAGCAACACATGGGTCAGGGGTTGCTAAGCCTCACTTAATTTCCCTTGTGATCTATATCTTGTGCATTTTCTGTGTTGCAAAATACAGGCAGGGGTTGGATTCATGCCTATTCATTATTATTATAGTATCGCTCATTAACCAGTTACATAGAATGATTAAAGAGCAGTTATGGGATATGTGTGGTTAACATTCTTTCAGTGAGAAAACAGAAGTGTTTCATGTGTACTGCCCAGTTTTCTTGATAAATTGCATCTTTGTGATGGCACATAGAGACACATATGTAGATATTATGCTATCTGATGGGCTTAACAAAGAGCTGAGACCTGCCCAGGTTATTGTAATGTCAACACTGAGCACATGATCTCACTGCAGCGATCTTTGACATTGAAGGATTCATACTTGTTTGATGTCTTACAGTTGAAATGCCCTGCGCAGGAAGGAAGTGCTCACCCACTGGTCGCCTGTTCCATCTTCAGGAGCTCTATGGGAGGGAGGGAGGATTTCAGTGCAATATTTACAGTGACCTTTTCCTCTCACTGGCCAGGGGCCCATGGGAAAAAACTGAAGAAGACAAACAATGAACAATAGGGTTCAGGGATGAGCAATGGTGCCAGCGCAGCATGTGCCATTACGGGATGTGGATTACAGAGGGTTGGGGGGTCACAGCAAGGATCAAGGCACCAGCAGTGTCCCTCAGGAGCACACCTGAACACCTGCTCAGAGAGCCTGTGCTATTTTAAAACACAATATTCAGTCACGTGTTCCTCACTAAATGAGAATATTGTCAGCAGTGGGTATAGTTGTGTAAAGAAAAAGACATTTCATGAAATACGCTTTTTGCTTTCTCATCAAGAGTTAGATGAGAAGATTGATATTACTCTCATATCTGTCCATTACATATAAATCTGCAGCTAGCACAGCAGAGCATAAAGGCTGAACAGGGCAAAACTAGTCACTTTCACCAGCCTAGTCCAAAAAACTGTGTAGCACAAACAGCAAGTAAATACAGAACTGCACAGAACAAATATAGTAGACATAAATACGATGCGTGTTATTTAGTGAGCTTTAGAGTTGTTGATTTTATTACTTTTGGACAGAGCCATGCTAGCTGTTTCCCTAATTTCATGTCTTTAAAGGGACAGTTAACCCCAAAGTAAAAAACACATATTTTTCATCTTACCTGTAGTGTTATTTATTTTTAGATTGTTTTGGTGTGAGTTACCAGGCATTGGAGTGACTGGCTGTAGAGATCTTTGCCATATTATGCTGCTGTCTTGGCCAGGACTCCCTTGCAAAAGAGATTCTGAATCTCAATGTGACTATTTCCTGGTAAAATAAAGGTTAAAATAAAAAAAATTAAAAAAAAAATCCATTGAAAATTATGGAACTATAGGGCACTCAGCTTATGGTGCTCAAAGTGCAAAAAAACAAAACAAAAACTCAACAGCAATGTCTCTTTTCAGAGATCATGACCCAGTCACTTAAAATAATCTACAGACCTGTGGTGAACACTTAAATGGAGGTGCTATTTTCTTTCTACCAAACTACACCAGCCAACAGTATCTCCATGTAGAAGGAAGTGTGCACAAGAGGCTTGTTTTGAAACAGCATTAGATGTAAACATTAATAATGTCCTCCTAGGCTGAGCTGTAACTTGAGTTAGCTCAGTGGTGCTAGGTAAGTTGGTAGTAGATGCACACTTCCCTCTGCACAGTGATACTGTTTGTGGATGGAATTCGGCAGAAGGAAAAGAGTTCCTGGATGAAACTGCTCACAACAAGGTCTGTGGATTATCAAACAGGTCATGATTTCTGGAAAGAGACATTGCTGTTGAGTTCTAAAAATGTGGATTTTTGGCTCTTTGAGCACCATACGCCAAGTGGTATCTTTATATTGGTGAGAAGGCAGGTATCTCTTCGGCCGATATCTCCAACACTTGGCAAATCACACCAAAACAATTTTAATAAAAAATAAAAATATGTATTTTCAATTTTGGGGTGACCTGGTCCTTTAAGCACAGCAAAGTTAGCTGTCTTCTGGCGCCACCTTCATATTTAACAAACAAATAAGAGAGTGGTATCAACTGTCTCATCTTACTCTTAGCAAGAAAGTGAAAAAGAAAATTTCATAAATGTCAAACTATTCCTTTAATCAAAAACAAGACTCTGAATAAGTGGTTCTTGCTCTTCTGTACCGTACAATGTCAAAACTGAGATTACTTAAATATTGATAAAAATCAATACAAGTTTAAATATTCTCCAAGAATATTCTCCCATACATTACATTTATATCTCAAGACTTGACACATAATAATTTGCACAAAAACCCATTGATTTCTAGATGCACCACTTGGTATGTGTAAAATGCAACCGATGTTCTCATTCACTGGCAGAGGCTGTACCAGTGAGACCAAGATCAAAATCTTCCAGCGTCATTGCTCTAAGTTGATGTTTATGTAGACAAACAGCCCCTGTGTTGCATCAGCATCTGTGCAAACTCCCAAGTCACAGTTTGATCCCTCAATTATCAGATTACCCCGTCTAATTGGACAATATGGTTTCCCCGGGGATTGGGCCTTGCCTTATCACAGAAATTCTTTCTGCCCTGCACAATTTGGTGAGATAAATGTAATGGTATCAGTGTTCTAGTGTGTGCCTGGGTGGTCTCTGTTGGATTTCTAATGATGCTGCGCCTTTCCCAGAACAAGTGGAAATACCTCAGTGATGCACCGTGAAAAGAGAGATGAGGAAAGAAGCAAAGCTCCCACTGGGCTTCAGAATTCTCACACAAAGGACATCCAATACTTCAGAGGAGAATTTAGGCTAATAATGCTGTTTCTACTGCATTTAATCTGACATATGTACAAACCAGATGACCCATAGATCAAACTGCTCATAAGATGTTACAGCACATAAATATATTCATTATTTCTTATAAAGGCCCTTCAAGACAGAGGTGCAGAACCAACCATCCACCAAAGAAATTGGTATGGTGTCAGGCAAATATAAAACAAAGCAAAACAGAAATTCAACCAGATCAGTGTTTCCTTTTATATTTTACCATTGGGTTATGATTATTAATGCATTAACATGTAAGCAACATTTTGATGTTGTTGCTTTCCAGGTAGAGCTTATTGCAACAGTTTTATAGACTGGTGGGTAGTTTAATCTATAATATTTTGGCATATGGGGCGGCACAGTGGTGTGGTGGTTAGCACTGTCGCCTCACAGCAAGAGGGTTGCTCCTCTGTGTGGAGTTTGCATGTTCTCCCCGTGTCAGCGTGGGTTCTCTCCGGGCACTCCGGCTTCCTCCCTCAGTCCAAAGACATGCAGGTTGGGGACTAGGTTAATTGGTAACTCTAAATTGTCCGTAGGTGTGAATGTTTGTTTGTCTCTATGTGTCAGCCCTGCGAGTCTGGCGACCTGTCCAGGGTGTACCCTGCCTCTCGCCCGATGCCATATTTTATGAGATGATCATATGTTTTGTACAGTTAAGTCATTACAACTGTCAGATGGATGACGTCAGTAATAATTACACTATCACTCAACTGTAGTGGACTACAGGTATAAAGCAATATAAAAATATCTATCTATCTATCTATCTATCTATATGTGTGTGCGTGTGTGTGTAGTCATAGTATATATTTTTTATTTCTTTATATTTTACCTAATTTAACTTGATTTTAATGATTTTATTTTGAAGGCTGTGGCTGAGAACGGAAAGCCGGAAGTAGTCACATGATACAGGAAACGGTCGCTGCAGTCCAGTCGCTGTAAACTGTAAGTTACCATTTTGTCTAACGTATTTTTCTCCTAAATACTCGACATGGAGTCAAACTCACTGTGGTGAGACAGGTGATAATATAAGCGCTTTGTAAATTTACGACGAACACAAATGACAGTCACCGCTAACCCTTCCGGCATAACGAGTAGCTTGCTAGCGAGCACAGCTTAGCCCGAGCTAATGTTAGCTGTCAAATTTGTCAACATAGCTGATTTCCATTTCTCCAGAATCACCGGTGGGTTGTTTAGAGTGTTTCAACGGGCGTCTGTAAAGATGCGGTTAATGTTGTCATCTTGCATCGTTTTAACGTCAATAAGACTAGCTGCACCAAACTCCACTGAAGTATCTGTGTAACGGTGCTGTTTTGTTGGAGAACATTTCTAACGTTAAGACTTTTATGATTGCCGTTAACGTCTTGCAAGTTGGGCGCGTTATTGTCACGTTAAACGGTACTTATTGCGTTACTTAGTTGCTGTCACTGGGTTTATAACGGCTTTATTTTACAAAACTAACGTAGATAAAGCTCTTTATTTACCCCTTTTACCATCTTATTATATCTGCTTGTCTCCAAGTAGTGATTCATATTAAGTTCATGCATACAGTCATTAATAGGCATTATTATGAAAATAGTTTGTGATTCTCACAGCACTACAAAATGACATTTGCCTCAACAGCACCTTGACTTTAAATAAAACCAAAATTGTGTCCTGGGATACCTGAGATAATCCACAGACCTTTAACTGTTGACGTATTTCCCCCCTCCTCTCTTTACTAAACACAACATGTCAAAAAACCTAAAACATTTCATGAAAAACACAGCAACATTCTTCTTTCAGACTGGATGCCTTGCAGCACAGTGCTGCCTCTCACAGGTCGGGAGAATAAGATATAATAAAACGTCATTAATCCTGAGTATAATTGCTGTGCAGCAGTTGCAGTACAAAGTGGGGAAATGTTTGTTTGTTTGTTTGTTTGTTTGTTTGAAGGTTTTATTTCGAACATGTGAAAGTAAAAAAAGGAAGAAAAAATGTGAGCAATACAGTAAGTCAAACGGATGACAAAAAACAACAACAAAGCAATTAAAGCAGATAAACAATCAAAAAAATATATATATACTTGACATGTTCGAAAAGGGGTGGGAAAAAGCAAAGCTCATTAAATCCTAACCCTTCTCCACTCAACAATTCATATTGTTATTCCCTGTGTGCCTTTTGATAATATAAAGTATATAATATAAAGTGTGCTAATATAAAAGTAGCCTGTGTATTATACAAACAATATATTATATTGCAGTTTGGAGTGCACAACAAATAGAAGTAGTTGCTTTTACTCTGTTTTCACTATGTCATTTTACTGCTATTACTCTATATGTTAATTAAATACTGTTGTTTACAAAATGTTATATTTCCACCTGAAATTTTGTGGAATCAAAGGACAGAATCTTGCAAAGCTCACATGTTCAAAAGTGACAATAACTCTTCCTAATTTTATTCAATAAACATTGAATATATAAACATGGGATACTTTGCAGCATTATCTGACTACTGCTGTTTTACTGACATATTAACAGAAATGCAACTTATAATGCTATATAAACATTGAATAACACTAGAATGACTTTATTTTTGTACTTCTATTTATTCGAAAAGGGCTTTATGCACATATTTCTGCACAGTTATATGTTATGATATATTATTATAATATGTTATGATCATCCCTGCATGTTGGAGCAGATTTAGCATTTGACATCCAGGATCCCAACTAATATTGTGACTCTAACATTGCCTCTAAAAACAAATGATGACAAATAGAACACCGTACATTTACATGCACGCAGTAGTTGAGCTAAGCTCATAGTTCGGCTAATCGGTCAAGTCGGACTTCTCGCCTTGTCTGAGTATGCATGCAGAAGAGAAAATCAAATTTCTGACCAAGTACGTCTGACTCTGCCTCGATAGGTGGCGCTGTGTCCTTTTTAACATAGTGTGTATTGAACTAACTCCAGTTGACCCAAAGAGGAAGCTTCTGCTTCTCGGTCGCAGGTGTTTGTTTGTTTGTTTTTCCGGGAGTTACTGCACTGCTATATACTGAACCGCTGCTACGGATTAAAGCTCACAAAGGAAAAAGTGGTGCATGCACAGAACGCAGAGTCTGACTCCAGTCGGACTAAGTGGATCCATGCAGCAATAGTTCTTTGTTCAATCAAATTATCTAGGTGTGTTAGTCAAGCTACGGATAGTCCAATTTCAGTCAGACTAAGCTGTTTACATTTATTTAAAAGTCCGGTGTTAGTCGGACTAAGCCAATAATGCGATTTTCTCCAGCTGTATGTAAACGTACAGACATAGATACAAGTTCCCTATGTAAGAACTGTATAGTAATGGCATCAAAGCCACAAATTGCTATAACAGCCCCCTGGTCTCCCCTATTCAAACCTGCATGTCCAGTCACAGAGACAAAACAACTCAAATCCTGGAAAATTGCAGATGAGAAAGAGCTGGTATGCATAGATGCCATGTTAGAGGGTGACCTTAAGCTCACTGGGTAGAGTTTGCACCCCATATAGGCTCAGTCCTCTGCAACAGCCTGGGTTCAATTTTGACCTGCAGCCCTCTCGTACTTGTCATCCCCCCCCTCCTTTTCTCACCTTTCCTGTCCAGTCTTCAGCTATTTCATCAATAAAGGCACAAAATGCCCTAAAAAGAAAAAAAACAGTCAGTTGTCAGTTGTGTGAGCACAAAACAAGACAAGGCAAAGCTAAATGTAAATATTGTCAGAAACCAATGGCGTGTACCGCAGCCTCTGGAGAAGCGTTCAGTGCACCAATGTGTCTGCACCCTGCACATGGTGGACATCAGGTTAGCAGTAAACTATGAATGTTACAGTGTGACCTACATTTAGTCAGAAACTCCAGACCAGTGAAGCTGTTTTAACAAGGGGAAGCCAAAGACTGTTAATCTGCTCACACTTCCTACACTGAAATGACATTGAGATGGTTGAAAATTGGCAAGGGCGTAATTACATGCCAATATGAGGCTTCTGGGAAAACGTTTGAAACTGTAGGAATAGACACTATAACATCTATATACAGTAGTTTTGAGTTTTGAGGCTAATTTTGATTTGTAAAACTTAGAGTTTGCTGCTGATTATTTTCTTGATTTAGCAGTTGAGTGTTTTGATGCAGTGATGCATTCAGATTGCTTGTTTTATTTGACCCACAGTCTAAAACAGGGGTGTCAAACTCATTTTCACCAAGGGCCACATCAGCATAATGGCTGCCCTCAAAGGGCCAGATGTAACTTATAAATGTAACTAAATGTAACCAAATGTAATGTAAAATAAATGTAACTACTCCTTAATGTTAAATAACTCTGAATTTATTACTTATTCAAGTTACAAATATTACAGTTGCATAGAAAAAAATATGTTTGCTTGTTGCTCTGTTATAACGTAAATCCTTTTAATTTGTCAGGTTATGAAACCCACATAACTCCATCAATCAAGGATCAAACTATCCAAGTGAATAAAGAAAAATAACGTCAAACACAAGTTATTGCATTAACTTTGTTCAAAACGTTTTTGTCATAGTTGAGAGGGGTTTAATTACTGTAAAACCAACAGTTGTGAGCTGCTAAGAACATGTGTGACAGATGTAGCATTTTTCAAAAAAAAAAAAAAAAGGCTGCACACAGCCTTGCATGTGGCATACATCCAACTAATGAGATGGTTTGATTACAATAAACATTTGTCTGCATAAAGTTTATGCAGACAAATGCCATAAACACATAAAACCTTCAAACACTAAATACATTGCTACAGCAGCTACACATATAAATACGTATATGTAATAAACTCAAAATAACAAAATAAATATCGTCTCAGTTCACAACTATATTGGTCAAGTTTTTAGATTAGTTTTTGATGAGGAGATGCTGCCTGTCCTTGAACACACCAAGTGGATCCCCTCTCCACCATCCATTGATCATGTTCTGAAAATAACAAACACAAAACAAAATGCAAGCACAATCATTAAATTGCACACAGTTTAACTATTCTTCTTCTTGGTTGAATTACATTTTATTATATTCTAATTAGGTTTTTAAAAATGCTTACCTATGTGTTTTCTGACCTGATGTCTGACACCGTTTTCCCGTTGCCAGTGTGTCAATGTCTGGTTTTGGGTCCTGTGCTGAGGCAGTCCGTAGAACAGCATGGAGGTTGTCATCAGTGATGCGTGATCTGTGCTTGTTTTTGTTTAGATGCATTATTGAAAACATCTGTTCGCACAGGTAGGTGCTCCCAAACATGGACAGAACACGGGCAGCATGAAGTCGAAGCTGTGGCATCAAACCAGGGGGCAGCAGACGGTAAAAGTCCTGGATTGCAGCATCCTGGAACTTTGCTCTCAGGCCACTGTCGCTTTGAAGCTCGATCAACTCCATCTGAAGGTGTTGGGGTGCAGTGCAGACGTCGGTGGTGAAAGGACTGGCAAAGATGGCAAAGCCAGAGTGCTGTGCTCTGAAGTCAGAGAAGCGCCGATCAAACTCATTCATTAACCGGCTCAATTTGGTAGCCAACTGAGCACATGAAAAAGTACCGGGAAATGAGGCTGAGATGCTCTGACAAACAGGAAAGTGGGCAAGATTGTCCTGTTTCACTTGGCACATGCATAGGTCCAGTTTACGCTGGAAAGCCATGATCGTGTCGGACATCTGTGTGATGACTTGTTTGCGTCCCTGCAGCTTCTGATTCAGTTGGGCGAGATGCTCGGTTATGTCACACAACACAGCAAAGTCACACAGCCAGTTTGGATCTGACAGTTCAGACAAGGGTTTTCCTTTACTCTGCATGAAAAGAGCGATGTCTTCCCTAAGCTCAAAAAATCTTTTGAGGACTTTGCTCCTACTCAGCCACCGTACTTCTGTATGGTACGGCACATTTCCGTGCTCCGAGCCCATCTCCTGCAAAAACAGCTGGAACTGACGATGATTCAGGCCACGTGCCACTGTTTTCATGACCATGGTCACTATGTGATCCATCCCCAGCACCTTCCCACACAAAGCTTCTTGGTGGATAATGCAATGATACGTTATCAGAGGCGTGTGACAGTTCAGTTTTTGCATTTTCCCCTTCATTAGTCCAACCAAGCCCACTTTTCCTCCACACATTGCCGGTGCAACGTCTGTAGTTAATCCCACCAAGTTTTCCCAGGGCAATGCATTTTTACTTACAGACTTCTCCACCGCATCAAAAATGTCCTGTCCCGTTGTGGTCCCATACATAGCAGCCACATCCAACAACTCCTCAGTGACAGAGAGGTCCGACTTCACGCCTCTAATAAAAATGGATAACTGCACTGTATTCGTGTTATCTGTGCTTTCATCAACAGCTAATGAAAAAGCTATGTAGCTGCGTGTCTCTTCGGCCAGCTGTGTTGCAAGGTTTTCTGCTAGTTCCTTAACTCCGTGATGGTGTTTCTTGATAAACTGACATTTTTAAAAGTCTGTATCTGGTCGGGACACACTTGCTCACAGACCTTCAGCATGCACTGCTTCAAAAACGCTCCCTCTGAAAAAGACTTTGAAGCGTGGGTGATTTCTTCAGCCACAATAAAGCTAGCTTTCACTGCCGCGTTGTTTTTGGCCGTGGCTTTTGTGAACACATTCTGTTGCGACCGCAGTTTGCCTTTTAATTCTTGGGCAATTTGTTGTTTTTCTTGAAGGCTAGCTTTGGCATACTTAGCTCCGTTTTTGGTGTCAAAATGCTGACGTAGATTGTACTCTTTGACAACCGACACCGCCTCGTAACACAAAAGACATACCGGCCTTTCTCCTTGAAGCACAAACATGTATTCGCCTTCCCATCTTTCTTGAAACAGCCTTCCATCTGCATCAACTTTTCTCTTCCTGGACATTTTGGGATCATTATTTGTATTTCTCAATTCCAATTGTTGGATAAATCGCATTGATGTGGAAACACTGCCGTCTAGTGGCGGGAAGCCGTCACTTCACGGGTAACATAATCGACATGCATTGTGGGAAATGTAGTTTTTGGTCAAATCACGCTTTTGACTTATTTATTTTTAGACAATCAGACCTTTTAAGCTCTCGCGGGCCACGTAAAATGATGTGGCGGGCCACATTTGGCCCGCGGGCCTTGAGTTTGACACATATGGTCTAAAACCTAAAGATGTTAAGTTTTCTTCTGCATGTTGATATAGTTGGTGGGGGTATTTCTGTAGAAAGAAACAAGTTCCTACATGAAGCTGCTCAGGACAAGGTCTGTGGGTTATCTTGAGTAACAGGGTCATGATTTTTGGAAAGAGATATTGCTATTTTTCAGACGTTTCTTTTTTGTGCTATGAGCACCACAAGTCGAGTGCTATGTAGTTTCATTATTTTGGAGAGAAAGTAAACATCTCTAGTTGTCTAGTTGTCTAGCAAGTCCTCAGCCTTTCAGTGAGAGCCTGCAGAGCTCTGTGTATCTTCTTCTCTTCCCCAAAGTCAGCACTGCTTGGCTTGGGGATGGCGGGGGCAACACTGCACTGATCCATTTCCTGCCCCTCTCTTGGGGCTCTAATTGAAAAATTTGGGTGGCCCTGCTTGTTTGTTTTGGTGGAATGTGGTGGGTTGTGTTTTTTTTTTTTTTTTGAGGCTTTTCCTCAGTGTCGCTGCTCCATAGACCTCAGGGTGAATCGAGTGACGAGGGTCAGGCTGAGCCTTGTTTGTGAAGCGGCGCTCCTCTCTCACCCCTGTCTGCTCTCCACAGTCTGCCCCACCTGGTAGCCTCCTCCCTGCTGACAGGCTTGCTGGGCCACTGGTTTTCACAGTGTGATTTCTGTGACCCAGTCAGACCTGGACAGACAGACAGAGGAGCTTTGGGCTGGGAAAACAGGTCACAGCGCAACTTGGAGAGACGAGCTCAATACTTATGGAGTCAGCTTATTGAAACAATTTGTTGATAATAGAGTGATAGAATTTGTCACAAAATAATCTATTTATTCATTTTTTGATGGTTTTCTTTGGTTTTAGACTCCTAATTACAAGGACTTGTTGCTTTTTTTCTGTTATGTAATAGCAATCTTAATAGTTAGTGTTTTAGACCGCTATTTAGACAAAAATAAACAATTTTAAGTTATTACATTAGACACAGTAAACATTTTAACTATTTTACATTTTACTGACATTTATTGACCACATGATCTTTCAATAAGTAAAATCATTGGCAGCCCTAGTTGATTATTGAAGCAGTCCATTTTCAGAGCAGTTATCAACAACCACTCTTATAATTAATAGTGTCTTGTAGTTATCAGAAACATTTGCCAGTCTAGCTCCTCAAATGTGATGTTTTGCTGCTGTTTTTTAGGTTTTGGACTGTTGGACTGTTTTGGTTGGACAACACAGTACCTTTCTACTATTCCTTCTTTTTACGGCTTTTTTACACCTTATAATCGTGTCAATTGTCAGAAAATTATTCTGCAACAATTCACATTTGATATTCACTTAATCATTACGTGTCAAAAAGTCATTGGTTTCTGGTCAGAAATCTAAAAAAGGTGTTTTTTTTTTCCTATAATAAATTGAATGGGGGTTCTGGACTATTGGCCATACGAAGCAAGCAGTCAGCTAAGCAGACTTTAGCTTGGGTATTTGTGATGGACATACGTCAGTATTTTCTGATGATTTATTGAACACAGTTAATGAGTAGTTGCAGCCCTATAATCAGTTAGGCCTAATTAATAGAAAAAATAATCAACAGATTACTTGAAAAGAAAAATGTTAAAAATAGTTAGTCACAACCCTAAATAAAATGTTTGAATTATTATTATTTATTTATTTTTTTTAATTTTAATTTTTTTTTTAAACTACAGTGGTTGTATAATTCTTTATACTAAGTTAGGGTGAAGAAGATGTTCTCACGCTGCTGGTTTTGACGTTAAGCTTATAGCCTGGCTCATGAAGGTTCAAGTCTCTCCATTCCGCCATGTCATTGGGCAAAGCCGCCTGTCTCCAGTCTCCTAATCCTCTGAAAACATCTTCCTGCATTTGCAGGCCTACACTTCATATTTCTGTTTATTGTTCCAGGATTTTTATATGGGAAATTGTGGACTTCACTTCGTTAGGCCTAACTCTGAAAAGCACTTGAGACTGACAAACAAACAAACAGACAGCCATAAAGATAACAAAGCTTGTGGGCAGACATCGGATGATGGTCGGATAGTGAGCCAGAGGCACACATCTGATCACTCTGTCCTCTTTCTCTGTCACGAAAGACTCTCCATGAGCACTGGGATGGTCCGCACGCCCAGAAGATGCTGACTCACTGTGGAAGAATGAGGACTGGACAGTGGTCGCAGCATCTGTTTTCAAACAGAACCTGCACAGTTCATGTAAATACGATCCATTTATTTGAAATACGATACAGTTGACACATATTATGGTTAATTTGGCAACGTTGCCCTCTCCACATCTTAGAGGCATGTGGTGGCCTGGGTGTGAGTGAACACTGTGGAGGATTGTTCAGAGCTTCGCCCAGCCTCTGTGATCAGACCAGTCATCTCAGACTGGGTGATGTTTGGCCTGCTCTGTCCATTCAGAGGAGTCGGGAGGGGGATCTTTGATGGAATCTGGTGTTTGTGTAATGTTGAGGAGCACGGAGTGAAATGGTGTTAGTTTGGGAGTGGGGGGGGGGGGGGGTTCTGAGCCGCCAGCGTAGTCAGTTAGCTGCTGTGATGGGAGACGGAGGGGGTGAGGGTGATGAGCTGTCTAAATGGGTCCCTTTGTGCCCCCTCAGCCCATCACACTCTCTCTTATACACACACACACACACTTGCCAATCACTGCCATATGTGAGACACCTTTGAGTTTAGAGCAGCAAATGATCTAAGGTATAAACGCCTTATTCATGAGATAGTCATGTAGCAGTATGTGTGTTGATATGGTGGATCAGGTAGATAGTTTCCCACGTCTGTGGTGCTGTGGAGAGTTTGTCATGGTTTGAAGTTATGGAAATGAAAAAAAGCAGAGGACTTGTGGTATTTAAACCCCATGTAATTCATTTTGGGGTATTATCAGGAGAACTATCAAGATTCTTGTTGATGATATACCTTTCTCCCTTTATTTGGTAGGAGGCAGTGGAGAAAGACAGGAAAAGGTTAGCGAATGAGAGGTATGACAGGCAACAAAGCTCCCTTGTAAACTAGGAATATTGCATTACGGTTGCACAATTGGTCAAATTATTTTCAAAATCACAATATGGTCAAGGGAAATATCCAGAGAGCAGAAGCTGCAATTTTTTGATAAAGGTAAAATGTTTCTCAACATACCATTATAAATAAATCAAGTCATGTGAGACGTAAGCGAACATGCTTGTTTGGTACAGACCCCTACAAACATCACAACATCATCATTTTTACGTTTTTGTCAGTGAGAATGAAATGCAAAAATTAGCATTCCCACTAAAATCCCAACTCATATTGGAATCTCAGTGTCTTTTATCAGTTAATTATTTAGTGTATAAATGTGTAATAATAGTAAAAAAATAATGTGATGGTCTCACATTTCTTACTTTGTCCATCAAATGGTTTTATACCCCAAAATGGCCAATTTATAATGATAGACAACTGAGAAATACTTCACATAGAAGTAGCTGGGATCAGCAGATGTTTTTCCTTATAAAAGACTTTAACAAATAAAGATGTTGATTAATTTTAAGATTCTTTCTATCAAATAATTGATAAATCAATTATTTTTGACCTAGATAAATCAAATTATTTTTAATTCTAGGTCATGTTTATGTTGTATGTATGTTTATTGTTAATCAGGGTCAAGTGTATCTTTTTGATGAGATTATTGTTTTTGCAAACTTCTGTTGGTTAAATTAATGATTCTAAGCATATTATAATGGGCACCCCTGCAAAATTAGTTAATGGCGTTTGTCAAGTCTTTTGTCTGATGTACTGGGTAACAGTGAACCACAGTTAATAGCATTTAACATGAATTACATTAATGTACATTTGACTAACCCTTTGTGATTTATTTTAATATCCCAAACATTTTATTTTTACTATCGTGATATCAGTCATATAAGTGAATCTAAATTTGCTGTTTTATTTTTAGGAGCAGCAATACTGAACAGTACTGTTCATCCAAAATTACAACCAATTGAAAATAATTTTATCTTGTATGGCTAATGCAGTTGCCTTGTTAACTGTAAATGCTCTTCACTGCAGGCCAGATAATCACAGAGTACTTGAAACAAACCCGTGTGATGGGTTAGACAATTTACACGGGAATAGGCAACACTTCATTTGATAATGAGTATGTGCTTAGAACGCAAGGTATTAATATCATAAGCTTGATTCGTTTTTAAAGCCAAAATCATGATTGTGATGATCAAATTTACTTCTATAGTAGCCTTTTCTGATGTGTGCTGCCATTGTCTCTCCAAACCCTCTAGCAGCCCCAGTGGCAGAGGGAAATCATCCACATTTCCCATCTGAAAACCTCAGTGTCTATAGGACACTATCAAGTCACTAGCACATATCTTTTAACTCAACTCGGTCTTCCTTTTTAATGAAAAAGAAATCCATTGCTGCCATCTAGCCCAGACCACTGTGCACAGCATTTCTGGGGTGTATTGCGTGTGGCATTTTCAAATTAAATGGTTTCATGTGACAAAAAGATTTGTTTAGAGCTTTAATGAAAAGTCTTTCCTTTGTGTCTGCACACTTGAGCACAAGGCCAAGAAAGGGTTGTCACTTGTTAGCAGCGCTGCAAGAAGATCCCAAGCCTCAGACTTCCACTGCTACCACACAGATTAGAGCCAACCCTGCTGTTTGTAAGTCAGCTTCCAAGGAAAACAAACCTGCCTTTTAGCCCTATTACCAGAGAGAGGGGGGGGGTTGGGGTTGGGGCTGGGGGATAACAGCATCATGGTTGGAAGGGAATCGAGCAAGAGAAAAGGAGCTAAAACTGGTTGTGTGTTGTCATTGATCAAATTTAGCCTTCACAGTATGACATAGTTTGATAAATGTTGGAAGAGAGTGGCGTGCAGTGTTATGGGGATCCTCTGATGCCCCCTGGAGGCTATTACCTTTATCCCCCTTGTGGAAAAGGCTGTCTGCCTCATAAGTTTCCAGTTGGAGCTTCAGAAACCTTTTCTTTTGTTTTCCTCTTCATGCTACTTTAAGGAAAAATTCATGTGCCCGGTCTGAATAAAGTTTTAGTTTCTATTGCCTAGTTTACAGGGTATTTGTGGTGGTGTGTGCCATGAGACTTGTGCAAGAGTCCGCTTAGTTTCTGCGTGACTTGTTGCATGTGTGTGTGTGCACGCTGGTGTTATAGAGAGGGGTCTGGGCAGTGTTCCCGTGTCCATGCACAGCCCCCAGAGTAAAGTAAACACAGCGGCTCTTTTCTCATCCCAGCCGTCAGCAGGCTCTCCCCAGGCCCGCGCCAGAGACCACACACCCAGACCACACACACACACACACACACACACACACACTGCCCAGACCTCTCCGTGGATCCTTCCACATACTCGCATACACACAGACCACACAACACCAGCTTGGGCCCCTCGCACGCAACCTAGCTGAGCTGTCATTCTGCCCAGCATGTATGAGTGTGTAAGTGTGCAAGTGTGTGTGTGTGTGTGTGTGTGGGCAGGCTATCTGTGTGTTTGTGCACGTGTATTTCCAAGATGGGAGTGGGAGTGGGGTGGCGGGGGGGTAATCTAGAAACGCTCCTGGAAGCAGAATCAAAATTGTACAAAATAAGGATCCCAGTCCTCTGCCCTTTCGCCGCTCCCACTCTAAACATATGGGATTGATGAAGGATATACCAGGCTCTTGTTTTAGACCTGTTAACCTCTTATCTTCTCCATGTCAGATCCATAGCCCCTCCATTTCCTCTGACAAGCGCAGGGCAGCAGCAACAACATGAGGTAAATCCCGTTGGAGTTTTCTTGTTAACTCCTGGATGTCAGGGCCTTTGGGCGGGGGGGGGGGGGCTTGTGGCGGAGAAGTTTCCCAAAATGGAATGGTTTCAACTCTTGGAGGTTTTTTAGGTCATTACATGTGCTGCTGTCTCACTGCTGTTTTTTATGCTCGTGGATTTTTGTTGTCCCATACTTTCCTACATATATTCCCACACTGTAAAAACTGTTCAAAGACACTGTAATGAAAATCTGAGGTCTTGCAAGTGCCCTGACTAAGTGTTAAAGTGTGAGCTGGTAGGACTTAAGTGTTAAGGAGGTTTTCACATGATGAGTACTGAAACAATTAGTCACTTTAATTTAGGTAATTTGTTAATCTACAGATGTTGCCAACCTTTTATTATTATTTTTTTGTTTACTCTGGTCCCCATTTTGATGTTATTTTTGTGACACCAGTGATTAAAAATGAAAGTATGTCTTCACAAGCAGTCATTTAAAATGACGGGCACATATTGTAATGAACATTTATGACATAGCATTTTACTCTACACCTGTTAAAATATATTGTAATTAAATACAGCAGCTTTGCCGTAAATTCTGCTTTTGTGAAGTTTGTAATGATCAGTTTTTGGTGATGTCGAAAATGTTTAAATTAAATTGCATTTGTATTGCTGAGGTCATAGTGAAAGATGGTGTTGTACTAGAGGTTGGCGATAAGGACAAACAGGATGTAATTTGACATCATGGTTGCAGTAGATATCATTATACATTACTTTTTTCTTAAAATTCAGTTCAGAGATGGTTTAGAAGAACCATGCTGTACTTCACATTTTATTATTTTTTATTATTTATTAGCTTCCCATACAAACAAAAAAAACCTCAACTGCATCACATGAGACCACACTTCAGTTTTTCAGAAGACTCAAAACAGTATATATACACTTCTTATAAAATGGAAGCTTTACGGTTCCTGCGAACAGCAATTCAAAGTGTAACAGGTCTCTTCACTCCTCCTCCATGTCTGCCCAAATCAAATTAACTTCCAAGGCAGCTGGAGTTGCAAAATCATACAAGAATCATGGGATCGCAAGATAATTCAGCCCTGATTTGGTACATAGCCTTCCCTGAATACCTAGATAGGAATGATATTGCCAAATCTCTGCTGGTGGACACATTTCTACCATTGCGTGGTATATACCATTATATCGCCTAATCCTATGTTGTACCGGACTGCATTATATCGAAAGGTATTTCTGATTTATTTGTCCTTCATTTACTTACATGACAGGAGAAGAATACTGGAAACATTGCTTAATAAAATGCAGTCCAGTTCCAGTGCAACACCGTCACTAACCTATCAGTGAATTAATTCCTTTATGACTGTATCCAAAAAACCCCCCATAAAACCAAAAAAACTGAACATAAAGTTTAGGTAAAAGAAATACACTTACAAAAATTTAAGGCAGAACTGTTGCAATAGGTTGTACAGTTGTACATCATTTAGTTGCCACTGTGTGTAAAGCACAATATGCTGTCACTGATGTTTATTTGAACACACCATGTCTAATGAGATAGTTGTGCTTGCATATGACACTGCAGCCTGAAGTCAGCGGCCTTTACTATGTATGCAACTTTGCTTAATGCCAAGTTGCATTGTAGAGGAGCCCTGTGAAGTAGGGTTGCAGCTAATGACTTAATAAATAATAATAAATTAATCATTTGATCAAAAATGTCAGAAAATGGTTAAAGATGTTAATCGTTGATTAAGATGACTTCCTCAAATGTCTTGTACCTTACAACCAATGAGAAAGGATGAGATGAGAAACTAAAACTAAGTGATGTTTAGCATTTATGCGTAAACATTACTGACGATTAATTGATTGTCAAAAATGTTGCCAGTGAATTTTTTGTTCATCATGCCTTTCAACTCTGTTGTGAAGGTGGAGGTTCATAAAGTTTAAGGGTCATGCAACGTACATGATTCAAGCAAACTGTTTTTAACATTTTTTTTTTTAATGTTTTTTGTTATTGAAACTTGGAAAAAATGACCTTGATTTAAATTACCTTTGAAAATCTATTTCTCTCTAATTTTCATGTGACCCTGTTTGAATATCAGGCGACCACATGATGTATCCACTGCAGGGTTCGGAAAGCACAGAGTAGGCCTAATCATTTAAGTTGCGTATCAAGCTAAAATGCCAGACATTCCTTGTCCCAGCTTGTCAAATATGACAATTATCCGCTTTTCTCTTTTTAATATCTTTGTAAAGTTGAATGTGTGTAGATTTTAGACTGCTTGCCTCACCAATTTGAATTCAATATTGAATGTGATTTGAATTTTGTACTGTTTTCGACCAATTAGTAGGCTATACCAAATATCACATAGTGCATGACATCATTAAAATAATCATAAATTGCAGCCCTGGTTTATGGTTCTTGATGCTTGCACTGGCTGCTGCAGGGGTTAAAAATCTGTTGTTTTTTTAATACAGGAAATCTCTCTAACAAGTAGACTAATCAATGTCGTGCTCTGTCAGTTTTGATTTCCTTTAATATTGGCGTCCCCATTGGCCCTTTGAAAGTTTTCTTGCACCTCAGTTGCACGCCTACACCTAATTAGTGACCATATAACTGTACAAAGGGTTACCACCATGAACTTTCTGCAGGTCCGGTCCGTGTGAACTCCTGCATTGTTTGTGGAGAACGTGTTTTGGCTGCGGAGCAAAAGGGCGGAAGCCTTGCTCAAGCTGCTTCAGAGTCTAGATTGGTCAGCCTTTTTGAGACCTGGCAGTAATTTATTAGCAAACATCTGTGCTGCTGAAATACATCCTTTCATTTTTTCATTTGGAATATTTCCCTCGCTTCCTTTGCTCAGCCCCAACATGAACTGATTTGCATGGGTGCTCCTTCGTTGGTACCATAATCTGTACTGTATTGTGTGGGCTTATGTGGAATGATTGGGGAGGCCAGGTTTATTTATCCTTCGCTGTGAGGTTTACATTCTTCCTTTCCTCCCTGCTCTCTGTCTGCTCCTTCATTCTTGGCTCCCTTCTCTATTTTTCCTATTATCTGAGAGATAACTGCTGCAATGCATACATTGTTTGGAGACCTACAGGGTGGGATATTAACGCTCACTGCCAGCCAAATGCTGCTCGTATTCTGCTGTCCCCAGTCAGTTCTAAAAATCTAAATATATGCGAGCCTGGTAATTCAGTAAAGGTGTCTTGTCAATTTCAAAAAATTATTTACTATATTTATTTTTAGGAGAATGATGGGGATTCACTAGCTACACTCCCATGTCAACATTAAGATATTTTTTATCCCCTTTTTAAGACCTGGTGGGTATTATTGAGTGCGGTTTTGCGCAACCGTTTGAAAATGCTTTGTCCATTTTAACAGCAGCTTTTACTCTGACTTCAGCCTGCGACCAACAAGTTTTGCTCAATAAATCCCTTAAACAATTAACTGATTATTAAACCCTTAATTTTCTGCAAAAGTTTATTTATTTAATTTTGGCACCAATTGCTTCATTATGAGATGTTGTTTATATATTTTAACTGAACTGTCAGTGTGTGGAGTTGAGTTTTGTGTTACTCACCATGTCCTCATATGCATGCCTCTCTCTGCTCTCTTTTTCCATGTCCAGGTGCTGATCAACCCGGTGTTCCCATCTGCGTCAGGCCACCATGTCTCGTGCCCGTCAGCCCCCGCTGGTCACAGGCATCTCTCCCAAGGAGGGTGCAGCTTGGACCAAAGTTACCATCCGTGGAGAAAACCTGGGCACGGGCCCAGCCGACCTCATCGGTACAATAATGCATTTTATAACTACATGACTAACTGCACACGCAACTCGGTCTTGGTAAAATGCTGAAGTTTCTATGTTTGTTTAATTTTTTTCCCCAATGAATTTTTGTTCAGCAATATTGATATTCATGGGGAATGAAAACCTCATCCTTTTTATTCCTCCCCTTGATATTTCATCTTCCTTGATAAAATATGCATGTAGGTATATAAGTGAATACTTCAAGATAAATATAAAGTAAATATAGATATTTCTTGGATCAGCAGACAGATATATAATATGTCAGCACATTATATAATTAACATTTATTTGTTTTATCTTAATCGATAATTCTTAGGTGATGATTTTTATTGTTTATATCTCTGTGGTAGTCACTTTTTGTTGAAAAAGAGGTACACTGATGCTGAGTAAATATAGCTGCTTTATTTTTGTCATTTAATTTCTGTTCTGGTATGTAGAGTATTTTGTAACTCTAGTCATATTAACAGATTTTATTAACTTATCCATCAACAAACCACAGCGGCCCCTTTTTTAAACAGGCTGGTGTAAAGTTTGTTTTTGTTTATATGATATGTAAGTGGACAGGACGCCTGACCCCCCCACCCCACCCCAGAATAAGAATTTCATCACTTTCTCACTATATGGGTTTTTCTTTCATAACATTTTAATGAGTTGAGCAAAAAAGTACTTTTGTAGAGAATAAAAAAAAACACATTCATACGGAGTGATGATAAACTGTTAATTTAAAATGGCTGCTTACATGAATGTTTAAAATGTTTAGATAACTCTTGCATTTTAACAAGTTTTTTTTTAATTAAGGCAGTTTGGTTCTTTTGTAAATGTACTTAAAATTCTGTCGACACAAAGCAAAAGAAACTTCATTTGGAAATTTAAAATCCGTTTTTCAATTTCATTGTGCAGTTATAATTTGAAAGACATCTTTTGTCAATTTATTGTACATGTAAAATGATTTAATTTGCTGTATTCTTTAAATGTTTCAGCAAAATACAAACCTTTCAGCATTTTAGCGGAGAGAACAGACATAACAAAAAACTCCTGCAGACCAACCACATAAAATATTAAGATATTTTACTGTTATGTAATTCAATTTTGCCTCTTCTGTGACAATTCTGCCAACTCTCTTCAACACACAAAACTTTTGTTTCTCTAAATATTTAGATTACTGTATGCCTAGTTTGAGAAACTCAAGTGCTTATCAACATGCATTCATACGAAAATAGAGCTGTTGTTGTTGTTGGTGTGTCTTTTTTTATGACTTTTAAGAGCCACACAGATGGACTACCTCCATCTTGTTCTCATTATGTGTTTGAACGTCACACTTTTTCTGTGCTGATATTTTCCCCCATGTTCGCCAATTCCTCCTCTACCCTACTTCTTGTGTTTGAGCGGAGGTGGGGAAAGGGGGGCACAGTCCAGAGGACTCACACACTGCTCCATGCTTGGAAAGCTGTGCTCTGGCCAGTGATTCGGGTCTATTTTTGACCATGAATGTCCCTGGGGCCTGGAATTAGACAATTAGATATGCACAAATGTGTGTGAGTGCTTATGTATTCAAACAAACTGGCCAGGGGAGTACAGAGGCAGGAAATGGGGCTCTAATTGGCATATTATTCACGGTTTTATGGGCTATTTGTTAATCAGCTTTCACAGGCTTTTATGATGTTAGATTATACACACGTGAAGCTTTCTGAATTCCCTCGGCTGGAACTGTCAAAGTAATCCCTGTGTCTGTCTTCTAGTGTCCAAATAGTTTTCAAGAGGGTTTAAAAAGAGGACGACAGATGTAGGGGCAGAGTGCACACTGTGCCTGTAATGGGCCACTTAGCGCTGAAGTGACACACGTTAGCTTAAAGGAGCGGAGTGAGAGGAAGGAAGGTCACGGCCACCCACACCCATCCTGACCCCAACTTGAACTCTGACCCCCTGGTGACAGTTTGACTAAACCTGCTGTTAGTTGCAATTCTGTCTGAGTGAGCTCCTCTTGTTATAGATTGTCTGTGTGTGAGTACGTCGGTGCTGCATGTTGTTTATTTGTGCTGTCACAGTGTGGCTGTATCTCTCACCCTTTTCCCCTTTTCCCCTTTCTCTTCCATCTCAGGTCTGTCGATCTGCGGCCATAACTGCCTGCTGACAGCCGAGTGGATGTCAGCCAGCAAGATAGTGTGCCGTGTGGGTCCTGCCAAAGACGACAAGGGAGAGATCATTGTCACCACCAAGTCTGGAGGTCTCGGCACCTCCACAGTCTCATTCAAACTGCTTAGGCCAGAGAGGATTGGTAAGACTCCCAAGACTAAAAATCTGTTTTATTTGCTTGCCGAAACAATTAGAGCAGCTAGGGCTGCAACTAATGATTATTTATATTAGCAATTAAACTCTCTATTTTTTTGTTATAACTGCTTAACTGTTTAGTCTATGCCGTAAAACAGTGAAAAGTGTATGTCCTAAGTTCCCAGAGCTCAAGATGACAATTTTTTTTTCTTCCGGACCAACAATTAGCAGCAGAGAAAAGCAGCAGATCCTCAAATTTAATTTTGGTAAACAAAGAAAACAAGCAGTGAATTGATTATCAAAATGTTGCACAATAACGCACTTTATCAGGACTTCTTTTTCATTTCTTTTTTGGGGGGGGGGGGCTTTGGAACAGCAACACAGGAAGACAAGAGAGTTCTATGGTTTACAGCTTTAAAATACACTTTGAAATGGACACAACTCATAACGCACATGAAAAAGACATTTTTCATCTCTTTAGCATGGTGTTGTCACAATGTTCAAATTTCTAACTACGATACAATACTTTGAAAAATGGCAACATTCAGTACCACGTGGTAAAATTGACATTTAGGGCATACAATTTAATTATTTTAGTAAAAGATAATTATAACAAGGCTATAACATAACAACAAAGACTTTCTTTTCTTGGTTAGTAGAGAACAGCACAATGACTGTAGTAAACATTAACAATAAGAGAGAGCCAGAAAGTGCAGCTGTTACCAGTGAACCAACACTGCAGATAATGAGTATTAAAATGGTCTCAAATATTCAAAGTCACTATGTATCGATAAATACATATTTTTTACAACACTACTTTGGCAATAGATGTATCACATTAATAACAAGCCTGCAAATAAATAAAAAGATGATAAGAACTGATGAACACACCTAGTTGTGTGATTTGATAAATCAGCCATAAGTTGATAATGTTGGAGAAGGATCTAACAATGTTTATTTTAATCTGATCACATGATTTCAGTATTACTGGAGATACTGGCTATACATACTATTAACGTTTTACTCATGACTTCTGTGTCCCTTTGAGACTGTATTTGCAGCACATTTTCTTTGTGCTGCGTATGTGTTGTCAAATCAATGAATGTGTCTCTCAAATTGCTTGTAATATTTATTTGTAGTTTTTTCTAAATGTAATGCACGTGTTGTCAAAGTCAGAAGATTTTTCTGTGTTTATTTGTGTTTTGTCTATTTGCCTGTAGTTTCTGAAGTCGCAGTGTTGAATGACAACTAGAGGTCTCTTTCCCAGAACCGACAAACATGTAATAGGTGTCATGTGTAAAGAGTAGAGTAGACAGAATTTGCACCAGTTTAATTATAGAGGAACAAAGCTAAAAATATGAAGAACATAAAAAGTTAAATGGCACTGATGAATATACATGTTTGTTTGTTTGAGAAAGTGTGTGTTTGAGTGTGTGAGTGCACATCTGGTATGTGTTGTTGAGCTCATTGATGTGTGTCATGCCTCTCTTGTCCTGCCCTGTCCTGCAGGTATCCTGGACCAGTCTGCCGTGTGGGTGGATGAGATGAACTACTACGACATGAGGACAGACCGCAACAAAGGCATCTCACCCCTGTCCTTGCGGCCCAGCAATCCACTGGGCATTGAGATAGACAAGTACGGACAGAGAACACAAGAACACACGCACACAAGAGTCGCTCGGCACAATCACATCGCCATAAACACACACGCTCTAGTCATTGAGTCATGGTTTACATCCCTAAACAGAAACAAATTCTCCCCATATGCAGACGTTTGAAATATTATGCCAACACAGCAATGGCTGAACAGCCTCTAACCGCTGCTCACAGGGAGTGGAAACAGAATAATTGTGTATAAAGCAGAGAGGACGGCGATAGAAAGGGATTTGGAAAGAACCAAGGCAGCGACCCACACACATGTTTGTGTACAGCCTTGGAGCGGGCAGCGTGGTGCTGCCTCCCACGCGCCTGGCAGGGAGTGCAGAAGTTGTAATATATAGTTTGTGTTGTCAGGTTCTGGCTTTTCAGAGTTAGTGTTTGTTTGGTTTAGAGGGCCGAGGGCAAGTGACCGCTCGTGGCCAGAGACGAGACCCCCATAAACAGGCTGTACCATTCACTCGTCTCCCACAGTTGTGTTAAACATCCAGAATAAAAAGTCCACACAGTTTGCTCTGACAGTAATATATGACCACTCTGTCATCTGTGCCTGTAATGGTCTGTGTTGATCTGATACAGATAGAGTTTAAGAAAAAATACTCCTTACAGCATTTGATCTGCGGAGCTGTTTTTGTTAGTAAAACAACCTCACTCTTGTGCGCATCTTTGTATGGTGATGTCACTGGATGGTTATTCAGCTGTAGATGTTTGCACTAGCTGTTTGTAACGTCATACTTGGCCTAGATGTAATGTAAATGTTCCATTGCGTAAATGGAGATGAAGTAGTAACTATATAAAACGTAGAGGTTAGTTGTTACTGCATATTTCCATTTGCTTAGCTATAAGGTGTAACCATTGAGCAGCTGACTGAACCAACTGACAAAACTATCTTACAACAAACATGCAATACATGACCTGCTCAAAGTGAGGAGGGTTAATGTTTGACTTGACACTCAGATTGGATATATTTGCAATCTCCACTCATTCAACAGTATGTCAGTGAATAATAACATCCACTAAACTCACCAATAGTGTCAAGAAACTGGCACCATTTTCTTTATACACTGTTAAATCACATTTCACAAACAACACAAAATTATAGCATAGTCATTTTTCCCACACTCTGAACTTCATGCATACTTGTTATGAAAAACATACATTTCTCCATGTATGTATGTATGTATGAAGAATAAAACAAATACAAACAGTATAAACAAGTTATTTTAACCGTTGCAAGTTAGATCATATTGCTTGTTACAAAGCTGCAGTGTCTTTCAGTTTATGATGTTGATTGCTTTGTGATTACACAGCTAGCTAAGACATTCCTTAAGTTTTAACAGTGCAACCCACATAAGTGATAAACTGCTAGAAGTTTCTTAGAACGTAGTAAAGAACTTGACACATAAATTGAGCGATATATTTATTATTTTTTTTACCAGTCCAGGACAGTAGAGGAAACTGTCTTATCTGCTCAAAGAATCCGTTTCTAATCATTTGATTCATAGACACAGTCTCAGACGTATAATATTTGAATAATACAATGCCTCATGCCGGCTATATTGCTGAGCTTGGACAGAAAAAAGCTGCTACATATCTTTCTACTTAGTGTATTCTGCAGGCTAAACACATGTGAGAGCCTTGAAGTGTGTTGCTTACAGAAACAAGTGAATAATACTATGAGGTTTGAGACTGCTTTCAGCTAGCCTTATTTACTTTCATTCTAACACACTAATTGAAGATACAAAAAAGGACTCCAGTGATCATTTAGTGTTAGACTGGAGAGCAAGAGTTGGTACAGCTGCTGTGTGGGACTGTCTTCACGAACCATGTCAGTTTGGTATCTCCTGAGCTAAACTGAAAACAATGAAGACTGTAAAGGGAATGAGACTAGTAGCATTTTATGCTGTCCTGTATTTTCTGCAAATACACTCACCTCTTGCTCATTTAATTTTTTTCTTAAGCACAATTTTTGATCTTTGATACAGACACTGTATACATTTGCAGCTTGCAATTTCACCCAGTTTCCCATCTTAACTATTGCATATTCTACCTGAAGTAATAATATTTAGTGACCAAAATATTGTATGTCCATATACACATTAACCTTGTTGTGATAGTCATTTAACCATTGCAGCAACTCTGCAGAAATAATATTATGTCATATACATGACTGAGTGTGGATGTGTTTGTACTTACTACTTAGTGCTTCTGGTTTTCTGTGCATGAGTTTGTGTGTGCATACGTCACCAAGTGTATGGCTTTTCTGTTTGACAGACCCTAGACCTTAATACTGTACTGCCATGTGTTGGATTTCTACATATGTGTGTGTAACTGCAGAGTGGGTGGTGGTGGTGGTGGTGGGGGTTTGGTTTGTGTTGGCCACGGGTCATTAGTAGAGATCAAGCTTCCCTAATGAGTGCTCGGTCCTCCAGGGGCACCCAGGCGTCACACACTGCACTTCCCACGCCAAGCTCTCCCAGCCTGGTGTACTTCTTGGCTGCACACTGCCCCCTGCTGGAACAACTGAGGCCAACATCACATGAATTAATTCTGTCACAATTTTCACAATTATTTTGCCAAACCTTCCTTACTCACAATTTGTCATACAGATTGTACCGCACAATTTGATCCTTTGTGTTTTTCTAGTGTTTATAGTACTGTACATACCATGGACATCTTTAACACAGCGAAGTTCTTCTTTGCTTTGCCTTTCCTCTGTGTTCATCAGTATTTATCTGTCTTCTCCCAGAGGCAAAATCCCACAGAAAGACCTGGAGCTGACATTTCCAGGAATGAGTGGAGACTTCACTAGTGAGAACTTCTCTGCCACCTTGTACCTCATAGAAAACCACACAGGCTCCAGGTAGGTCTTTCATTATCACCAGTGTTAAGCTGTCATCCCTCATAATTACCAATAAGAATGGGAATAAAAGTCTCTGTTGCCTTGACCCAAGCTCTCCAGAAAGCAATGCAAGTTGTAATGTAGGGAACCACCAGGATTTGGCTTGTATCATATTTTTGTCCTCAACTGAAGTAATTCCACAAGAGACACAAGAGGCAAAGGCTTATATGGTGCTTCAGAGGCAAAACTGAGGCTTAGGATTAAGTCCCTGTGGCTTTGCTGGGTACACCAATAAACTATAGTGGGAGTCTGGCATGTCACTGACACTGCGCTTGTACATCTCAAATCGCTTTGTTCCAGTTAACACTCCTTGCTGGCAGGTGAGATCAGTGACGGGTAAATCTATGCCCTCACCAAGCCAAACAGAAGATTATAGTTCAATAGAACTGCAATTAGTAGACCACTTGAAATTAAAGGAAATTAACCGGCAACAACTTTGATAATTATTTATAAATAAACATTCAGGTTCCACCTTCTCAAATGTTGATATTTTTTGTTCCTTTTACTCTTTTTTGATAGTAAACTGTATGTATTTGGTTTTGGATCGTTGGCCAGAGGAAACAAGATATTTGAAGACATCAACTTGCAGTAAGCAATAGATTAATAAATAATGAAAATAATCATTAGTTGCAGAGCTGTGGTAAAGACAGGAGATGAGTTAGACTGACTGCATGGGAGAAAAAATACAGAAAATATATTACACTTTGTTTTATGGTGTTCATTTTGAGGTTATAGTGTCTTGGCTGAATCTTCACATGGCTATTTGGTCCTTCAGAGAGCAGTTAGGTACGCAGACAAGGCAGTCCGCTGACCCAAAAGCCCTGAGCCTGGTTGACTGTCATGTCAGGGCAGAGGAGAGTTATTTTGGACTCTCCTGGCTTCCTCTCCCCCTGCTTAGCCTTCCAGTAACCCAGACCCCAGGATCCAGCATGACCAGGGGCCTGTGTTTGGAGCTCGCTGGGTGACTGTTTCTTCCTGCGGAGGAAACCTCACTTGGGACACTCAGACACAAACACACACATGCTCATATTGGCTGAAATTTGTGTGTGATTGTGTTTCTGAGATACAGCACATGCTTGTGTATGAGCTGTGCAGTAAGACATACCTACATTTATTGAACCAAGGTAAAGATGTCACCTTGGACACTTGTGCATTTTTTGTGACAACTAACAATTAATTTATTAACCAAAATAATGTAATAAATGACAGTAGTCACAAGTTGGAGGCCTAACATAATGGCATGACCATTTTTATTTTTGTTTCCTCAGTTTTGAGCAGTTGAAGATTGCAGCCAATAATCTGAAGAAACAGGCTACGAAGAAGAATGAGGGGAGTCTGGCCTATGTGAAAGGAGGCCTCAGTACGTTCTTTGAGGCCCAGGACGCTCTGGCAGGTGAGAGGGATTAACACATTTCTGTGTGCTATGGAATCGCACCAAATGGCCTACAGTTAATACACAGACTTCCAAATCATCACTCTTCATCTCTGCTCAGAAAAGAGCTTTTGATTTTTTGGAAGGCGTGCAAGTGTGCGTGTCTCTGGATTTTTTTCCCTACACATGCGGTTTAGCAGCGGTTGATTAAAGAGGCTCATTTGGACGCTGTGTGAAAACCCTCCACTTCGTCCTACAGTTACACCAGCCAACCACAACACGGCTAATTCACCTTCATCAAAATGAGATCAGCTCTCACCTGTCACACACAGTCTCACTTGAGTCTCTCGAGAGCCTGGAAGTGGACACACACACACAAACACACACTTGGCTACGTTCACCTTCAGATGGCAAAAAGATTTCAAGGTAGCAGAGACTGACTGACTGCTGTCGCTCTGCCAGGTACTTCAAATCAATTGTTCACTTCATCATTCATACTTTTGTCTGTTTACTCTCTCCTCCCACCATAGCCCCTCAGTTACTTCCCCTTACTATTTATACGTACACTTTTCTGCCTCCATCATTATTATTATTGCTTTCCGTATGTTTGTGTCCCGGTTGGGAGAGAGGCAATGTTTTCATTGTTAGTGGCTGAATCTAAATAAACGGAGCAGCCCAACACAATGCAGGCCAGAGTATTAGGACTGATAGTGCTGATAACAGACCCAATATGACCAATGGGAACAATACACAGTCATTCTCACGTTCAGACTGAGCGTGCCTACTGTGTGCCCACTTGCCCAATGGGAAATGTACAGATGGAGGAAGCAGTACACTATGGAAGAACTTAAGTGACCTGTGAATCAAGAGGGCATAACGATGCTTTATGACCTGTGTGACAGGATGAGAGTCATTGTGTTGGCATTAATATAAGAGAATGAAAAGATGTCCCACTTGCTCTTTTACACCTTTTGTTTTTAATAAGGAGCACTTTGAATAGACAAGGTAAGCAGATATAAACACATTTTAAAGGGTCTGTATGCAACAATCAGAGCATTAATAAAGCCACAAACCACTGTTTGCTATGTAAAGATTCACTGGAGTTATGGCATCCTGAGCAGAGAGTCATGCTACCTATGTATGCTTTGTCTGTGGTTTGTTGTGGTAAGCCAGTTGTGCAGTGCGTGCTTAGTTGTACATGTATGTATCTGACTATATCTTGCTCATCACTGCAGCTTTGCACTGCTCTCATACAGCTGTTAATGCTGATATCAGGATGGCGGCTTTGTGTAGACCCTCTGGTTCCCCCCGGTAAATACCGTTAGCTCTTTCAGCACTGTTGCCATTGTTTAGCGCTGTGCATGGAGTTAGCTCCATTAGCTACTAGCCTCCAGCTTAGGCACTCTTGATAACCCTTTGCACAGAGTCCCTTTTAATGTATTGTCAAATTTACCTACATATATACAGTAAAAAAGTTTAAAACAAAATAACTAACAAGCATGACAAAGGATGGTCGAATTGTTTTTTTTTTGTTTTTTTTTACATTCTTTTGTATCATTTCAAGGAGAATCAATGTTGCTCTCAGCCTGTTAGATGTGTAAATATGCAGCTGTTTGCAAACAACCTTAACAACTTTATAAAGCCCCTTTCCCACTGGACAAAAACCCACTTAAACCAACTTAAATCTTAATTTTGCATTTAATGGGAAAGGATACAATCAGCATCTACTCTCAGGGAGAATGACTCTGCAGTGGTCACGAGTATTATCAGCTCCAGCTCCAATTAGCAGTGATGGAAATTCGACATCCAGGTGAACGCACTAAATTTAGCCCCTTTTGCCAGCGCAATGCAAAGACAGGTCGCTATGAAATACCATCTGTCTCAGTCCATGCAGCGCTCAAACAGTTTAGTCGGCACCAACTTGGAACGAGAGACTGAATAATAAAGTCATATAAAAAAGAAGAATTCACCGTAACCTTTTCATTGACCCAAGTTACCTAAATAAAATTAAATGATCCTGCTTAAAAACATAAATCTCACATCTGTGTAGCTTGTCCAGCTGTGTTTTCAAGTGCAGCAAACAGACACTACTTTATGGTCAACAGTTTTGGAAAAGGTCTGAGTGATTGTTGTAGCTGTTAGCATTTTCAGACTGTCCTTTTTGAGCTTGACATTTTCCATAACTTCCACAGATTTCTTTTTGTCCTGAGTTAATTTCCTTCATGGCAAATAAACATAATCTACAGAAGACATTTGAAACTCTAGTAATTGTTAGTTGGTAAGGTAGGGCTGACTATATATAACATATCCACTATAAATGGACATCAACAAACTTGCTAGTTCATCAACAACAAGGCTAAAAACAACTCTAATTGCATTATCATAAAGGAACGGGCACACTCTGTAACAGCTGGTACTTACTTTGTCCTTGAACATCATACCACTCCCGCTTTTCAAATGTAATTTCCACATAAAAACACCGTCTCATATTCAGACCTTGAGCAGCTTGACTTAAAAATTCATTTTTTAAACGCCCTGGCTCCCGCCTTCTCACATGACTCATTACAGCACTACAACATCCTTTCTTGGCCAACTTTTGGCTCTCAGTCATAAAAAATGAAGTGGTAGCCCAGAATGGATAGCTCAAGTGGAGATATTCTGTATACTAGGCATGGTCAGCCAAACCGACATACCAGCCGACAAGCTGCTAGCAGCCGGCCAGCTCGAGACAGCTCTGCAACAGCTCACTGCCAGGCCCAGTTAGCGACTGTGAATCCTTTCTTTGTCTCTCAGCAGCGTTTGGCAGGTCTCTGTTGTTCTTAGTCATTCCAAATGAACCTCACCTGAGATGTAGCTGTGAACATTTAAAAGAAATTAGCTGTTAAAAAAAAAAAAAAAAAAAAAAGAAGTTAACAGGGTGCTTGTGTGTTCTCCCTCTTCAGAATTCAGTGTTGGAAGTTGCTGTAGTTTGTCCAGCCCTCTCAGTCACCATCAAGACATTTTTGTCTCCTCTCCTGTTTATTTTCAATTCTGCTTGCATGTGAGAGTTTTATTGATGACTTTAATAGAAGTCTGGAGTTACTTTTTTTAATACAAGTGTCCTGCTGTCAGCAAGGTGGAAAGAAGGAGGAGAAGTCAAATCTGGAAAAGAAATAAAGCAGATAGAAAATATTTAGAACAAACAGCAGGACTCTGACCTCAATATTGCTGGGGTTCCTCTCCCTCCCTCTTTTTCTTGTCCTCACTAATTGCTTCTTAATTGCCCTCCAGTATAGTTAACCATCTCCAACAGAAAAAGCAAAACAAAATCCCATGTTTCTGTTTAATAACCTATGAACTCTCTGCTTTAGCACACAGTTTAGACTTCTGCATCTGCAAACCACAAATCTTGTTAATTACAGAGCTGTTTGGGTTAGTTAGCTGATGTTGGCTTTTGGAGAAATAAGACTGGGAGCTCCAGCCAGATTTTTATGGTAGGGTTTTATTCTAAGAGCTTCCAATGGACCAGACAGAAGTACATGATCAAGTTGCATGGCCCCAAAAGATTTGCTTGGTGTAAGGAATGAACTTGACCCAGATCAGCATCTTTTCTTTAGCAGATGTATGTATCCAAATGGCACTATTGGTGTATGTATTTTTTAATGAGATATAGGATCCCACCCCCATCACCAGATCAGTATGGATACTGACCTCATTAAGCAGATATAATATCGACCAGATTAACCAGTTCACTGTCAGTGTGAAATTCAGTGTTATTGCTGTGTTTTTGAGTCACAGTCAGCTGCCGACTAAGTTCTAAGCACCAGTCATTTCTGGCCTCATCTTACTTTACATAAAAATGGTAGGATTAAAAAAGATTTTAAATTTGGGGAAAAGCAACCATTGCTAATTGGATCAAGATTCTGTATTAGCAGATATCCAGAGCTGAGCAATCAAAATTGGTATCAGGAGAACAAAGTTGGATCTGTGCAGCCCTGATTACCAGGGGGGGGAAAAGTAAAATTTCAAGCATATATCTCATTATATAACATCCGTCCTTCCATGCATGTTTATGCGCTCATCTAGGGCCAGGACACGGAGACTAAAGGCTGAGCAAAGTACTTCAAAAAATTAGCCCAAATTGAAGAGGAAAGAGATAGGAATCCAAAACATTTTATGTTATTTTAACTTCAAAATCATAGGATGTATATAGGTGGGTAGACAACTCAGAACATGAATTTGACCAGAGTGATAGATATACTACTGTACCTGAGGCTTTGACCCAAAGAAGTAATACAGCATCACTCAGACAGGGTGTCAGAGTCAGACGGATTCACATGAAGTCATAAGTTAGATGCTTTAGATGTAGGCTTATTTTACCTTTTGCCAGGTACACTTGTTATTGGGGGAAGAAAGTTGGAGGTATATTGTGAGGGCAAGTGGTCATTAAATCAAATAGTGTAATTTCAAATACCTATATGTTCAATTCCTGAAGTGTCACAGCATCAAGTTGTTCTCATCAGTTTCAAGGTCAGATAATGTGTTCTTTGTGGTCTGATTTTTATGTTAGTTTCAAGAAATCTGAAGTTTTTGCTGGCCCATTTGAGGCTGTTTTGTTTGATGTAATATTTTACTTGTTTGCAGAAGGGATTTTTGTTTGCAGTGAGAAAACAAGTGGTCCCGTAAACACTCCATGTGAACCGCCACAGACTGGTGAAAGACATGGAAGATTTTGGGCAATTGCGACTGTTTGGTGCCAGACTGAGCCATGTATCTGGGAGAGCTGCTCCAGCTGATTGACTGACTGACAGTCTGTCAGGGAGTCCAGGGTTGTTTCTACTAAAATGTTGAAATTTGAGGTTTTTCATTGTTGTGTGAACAGGAAGTCTCCCAGCGATGCAGGAAACGGAACGGCTACCGTGTTCCAAAAATGCCAGATTCCCAGGGCCTATTCCCCGAGCCCCCAGCCCCGGCAGGAGTCAAAACATCTCCAGCTTTAGAATCCAGGGACACTGTATTTTTATTCTTATTCATTTTCTTCCCCCTCCTCAACGGTTCCAGGAAGTGAAGCGGGAGCTGTAGCTCTTCCTCAGGTCCTGGCTGCGTGTGTTATCCGGACTCTGACCTGATGTTTAGGTTAGCTGTGACGTCATCAGCACTTCAGTGTGTGACAGATGCAGAGGACACACAGCTGGCAGCAGGGCAAGGGGGAGTGTGGAGACGTGAAGCAGACCTGCAGTGTGTGTGTCTTATTCTTCCTGTGTGTTCAGCCCTATCAATCCTGTGCTCTCCCGTATACAGTCTCCCACATCTACGTGCCTTTGTCCTAACCTGCATCTGGCGGCGTTTTTTGCCGGTCGGCAAGCAGGGAGAGGTCCAAGAAAGGGCCAGTGATGTCCGAACTGATTAGGCAATGGCATGTTTGAGCAGTGTGTTTTAGGAATACCTCATTCCCTGCCTTGAGGCTTCTGTCTGTCAGAAATGGACCCACATATTTATTTACAGAACTCTCCCCCCTTTACTTTGCCTCCCGCTCCCCCTGCTGTCTCCAAGCTCTGCTAACAGCAAGTATTTGTAGTGGAGCAACTGTGGGAGAAGAAGGAAGGCAGGGAAATGGAGAGGACAGAAATGAGAAGATTGTTACCCCTTTTCCCTTTTTTTCCATGTTTCTGTCTCTTAACTTCATTCTTGAGATGTCTGCCTGTTGCATATTTGAATCGTTTCACAAGTATGTATGAGAAGGTCTCCTAAGCCTTCTCCACCTCTCTTCCACTCTGTCAATAAACCCACACTGCCGCTCTCAGCACCCAGCTGCCCACTACTGCACACCATTTATTTATTCACTGGGGTAGCCACACCACCAGCTCTGCCTCTTTTTCTCTCTGTTTTCTCCCCTCATTCCCTTTTTTTCAAATTCCCTCTCCCGCGTAAAGCTCTTCATGCTAAGTGATGGATACAAACCATCAGAGAGTTTCCTCCCGCCCCTCCTAAGCAACAGTCATTTTTGGCATCCAGACCTCCAGCTCTAGTCTCCCAAATGTTATTTTTCAGAGAGTTGAAACATTTTAGATTCACATTACCTTCAGGTCAAAGGGCTCCAAATGTCCCAAGACCTCAAAACTGTGCTGTTAATGGCTTTGCTTAGGTGAATTGATCCAGTACAGTCACCACTGGGACGAGGTCAGGTCCTCTGTTGCGTGGGAACAGGCACAAGGGGGGGTGGGTTCAATAGCATCTGTGGGCGGAGAGCCGGCGAGGTTATCTCCCATCTATCACTGGGGTAGGGCCTGTTTATTGTTTTACCTTCGGTTCCTGAAATTGAAAATATTCCTGTCTCAGGGGATTGCACGCTGGTTCCTCTACAGTGTAGAGAACAGATTTCCATATTTTCTTTGTCCACATTCCACCTCAACATTCATACAAACATTTATTATTTCTCTGATTTTATTTCAGTGGATTTCGCTATATTTTGTCAATCACAGTCCTTTACACTACTGACTTTTGTGTTGCAGCGATCCACCAGAGGCTGGAATCTGATGGCACAGAGAGAGTGGAGGGATCGATGACGCAACGACTAGAAAACATCCTTAACAGTAAGCAACATTTTACTGAGAGTCCAACCCCAAGAGAAACTGCAGGTGTTTTGCAGATATAAAGGTTCAGTTTTTGGAACCAAGACGCAACCTTTTAGCACATAATTGCCCCATTTCATATGTTATTTGATGCATTAGTCACAGATGACAGTGACATATTTATTGTATCCCACACTGGTTTGAGAAATTAGATCTGAGTTTAGACGCAAAGCTTAATTCCGCAATCTTGTAGTTGTTTGACAGCTAAGAAACGAAGTCATTCATCACTGATGAGAACACACTGACTATGTTTATATGCACAAAATATTCCAGTTTTTGCCCTTACTCTGGAAAAGACAGTATTCCTACTGAGCTGTTTGCATGGCTAATTATAATAAATATTCCAGTAATATTCATGTTTACATGCACCCGTGCCTACTTAGATTAACATGCCCTAACATGTCTTTTATCACATGTAAATATAGAAAAGTGGAAAGGCCATTTTGCTTCTTTCCATCATGATAGGGCAGACTTGTTGGACCATGTGAACACAGCTTTCAATCCTTCACTCGCCTTCTTGAGAAGGTCTGTGTTGCAATATTTAAACATTTCCAAAAAGCCTTTCAACTTATTGGTTAGTTGGTTTGTGGACAAGGCACCCATAACAACTCACAGAGCTGACCGTAAACAGGCAAGATGCCTGGTGTCACAAACTGTGGTACAATCCTCAGTTGAGATGCATATTCTGAATGTGCTGTATACATGTCCAAAGAATGCTCTTAAAACACAAATACTTTATTCGGAAAAAAGGCCTAATTCAGGAAATCCAAATGAAATATGCCGTTTACACAATACCCGTATCATATTCAGAGTATTGTCGTATTGGAATAATAGTGGAATATTAGTGTGCATGTAGACGTAGTCGGTGATTATGTCAGTAAAGAGTAACTAAATCTATTGGTTTAATTAGCAAGGTGAGGTTTGGTTTTTTTTTTGACAATCACTTTCTGTACACCCTTTATTATTCTTTGATTTAGCTTTATTTTTCATATTGCAAGTTCATTTTCAGCAGCCCTGCAGAAAGTGTTTCTCCTCCAGGGATGTTTTTTAATCCCAAACCCTTCAAATCCTTGCACCCTTATGGTGCCTTAATTGCCGAAACTCCAACTTCTTTATTAATTTGTCATTAATTCAAATGACTTCACACATCCACTCTGTGGATAGGATACAGGACTCTTACTTGTGACAAAATTATCCCATCTCCAAGTTCAGTTACTGTCTTCCTCAGCAAGTAGAACCGGCCCATATGCATGCATGTGATATCATCATGTAGTTAAAAGATGATCTAATGTGTAAGCAATGAATGGCTTTGATCTGCTCCTAATATGTCTCCATTTGCTGATGGTTGAAAAGCTAGTGGACCTTGAGTTGAGACTTTTAGTTACACATACTGATCACAAGTCCCACACTCAAATCTGACAATTAATATAAAATAAAACATTGAACTCTGTTTTATCTGTTATTTAATGGATTTCTTTCTTATATTTCTCTCTACATATACTGTGCATTGCTTTATATTGTTTAGGTAAAGGTAATTAAAGAGCCCTTTTGGGATTGTTTATCTCTCCCCGCAAATTACCTTGACTTCTCACTTTAACGGTATGTCCTTGTGTTGATTTGAACAAGGGTCAAAGTAGGCTTGGGCGATTGGACGAATATGTCGCCAATCGCCCATCGGCTGAGTCCATCACGGTTGGTTTCATTTTTGGCGATTTTTTGGGCTCGGTACATATAGTCCATAATTACTAGAACACAATTCAAAGTGTGTGCGTATTGGAGCTGGCAGCTTCACACTGATTTCCGACGAGTCTTTCACAAAACACGTCAGTGATGGCGGGGCTGAAAGTTACGGCCGAGATCCACCGGGCACGTCAGCTCGCCCCCCCGTTAATCAATAACGGCGGCTCCACCGGCAACGGGAGTGGCGCGACAACCCCAGGCTGCCGCCCGACAACTCTCTATTTGAGGCGGTTCTTCTATTTTTGTCGCGCAGCGCTCCCATATGCGACCCTCCAGCAGATGAAAACTACATGAAATAGTGTGCTAAACGAGCACAATGTGTTTTTAAATGAATAAACCATTATCAGAGGTGATATGTGATGACTTTAATTTTCATGCATTTACCCCTGTTTATCCGTGACATTGTGTAAATGTCCGTGGCGGACATTTGAAAGCGAGTAGATGACAAACAGTACAGTAAACTTGTAGGCTAGATAAGTCAAATATATGTATTAACTTAGGTGGAAAATGCTTTAACTGTCATGGCTCAGCAAACTGTAAACAAGATGCTTGACGTGACGCTTACGTTTGCAGCCGGTGGAAACGTTAATTCATAAACCATAATTGAGAACTAGGCAAAAAAGATGTGCAGTTGTGCACCCCGATCGTTATAGTAGGACAGGTATGTTATCCCTATCTCCCACCTGTTTGCTGTTTGCAAAAATCACACAATCACATAAAATAATAAAGTCCCTTTGCGCTGTCTTTAACTCAAAAACACAGTGTTTTACATGTTTTTGGAGAGGAAAACGAGCATGTTAACCATATTTGGCTTAAGCAAAGTGCGCATATGGTTAACAATGTTACCAGCCGTGCTAAACACCCTCTCTGATGGCGTGCTTTTTGCTGCATTCATGTGGTGTCGAGAGAGCTGACGGTGGCCGGTTGGAAATTTTTAACATATTGTCCAACCCTAGGTCAAAGTGATTATGAGGACAGACCGTCTGATGCTCTGCTGCCAAACCTATCACTCACTGATATGTCCTCTGTAAACCAAACACATGTACACTGTGTATGTCCAGTCGCCTTTGTAGATATTCCGCTTTTAACAATCGGATCCCTCAGCAAATTCTGTGTTCCCACCCTCTCATCTCATATATGATAATGTGACTTCTCTAATGGAGGGTCAATAAGCAGGTCCTTTTCCCGGAGTCTAGAGTAAATAAACCTCCAAGCCGGACATAGCTTTCATCCCCACAGCCCCAGACTTGTGGGCCCATGGTCCAGTGGGCCCAGGCCACTGTTCACCCCCCAAAACCCTAATGCGTCAAATACACAGCACCAATCAGCCAATCATAAAGTAGGAATGTTAGTTACGTGACAACTCAGATTGGCAATTGAAAAATGTCAAATATTTCTCTGTCGGGTCCCATGCTGTTTTTCCTTCAGGAATTTTGTTTTGGGGGTGGGGTTTTGTTTTGATTAGAAGAACTTTTTTTTTTTCCTATTTGACGGCACATTCAAGGCCACCCACGAAGCCAGCGAGTCATGCGAAGGTCTCACTGAGCTGTCTGACTAAGAGATAGCTGTCACTTTCTCTTTAGCAGCTCACTCTCTACTGTGTCAGATAGCATACAGAGCAGGAAGAAAACCAGAGACCGACATTAAAAGGGAAATGTGGTATCAACATTTATTTTTATAGTATCCCAGTTTCTCATTTGCTCCTGCCTCTTGCACTCTCACTCACTCGTTTTCTCTCTGTGTTTCTCGTAGGAGCGAGTGATACCGCAGATACTCTTTTCCAGGAGGTCTTGGGGCGGAAAGACAAAGCTGACTCCACACGCAATGCACTCAACGTCCTGCAACGTTTCAAGTTTCTATTTAACCTGCCACTCAACATTGAACGCAATATCCAAAAGGTACTACCCACATACATGTATGTACAAAATAGCAGTAAAAAACACCAGCACATGTATGGCTATTGAGAGCCTAATACAAAATAAATAAAGCTTCTCTCTGCCTCCATGCCAACACATTTGTAATGAGCTGTGTGTAGTGAGATATCAGATCATTCACCAAGACGGGAAAGCCTTCAGCTCTCTCAGTGATGAAGGAGATGAAAATCAGTTTTACAGCCTGTACTCTCAGAACTTCCTTTAGCCTGGAGTATTTAAGTCTGGTTATTTGTGAGGCTATTGTTTTCATCTTGGTGATCATGACACTAATATTGAGTTCATCTAGTGACTGGCGTAATATTCCTCAGTTATTATAAAACCCAGCAGAGCAATCATAAAACCTCTCATGAGAAGCCTTCCATGACATTACCAGTCTACCATTATGTGAAACTTCCCCTCACTTCACTTAACTTAACTTTATTGTCCTTTCACAGAAAAGTGGACTTTCAGCAGTGATTAAATACATAAATACTGTATATACATAGAAACATTACCCATAAGGACAGCAAACAAAATAAGGGCCTAGCTGTCACTACTTACAGGGTTCCTACGGAGTATAATGTGGAATTTAATTTCCAGGTTTGAAATGGATTAATATGACAAAAAGGAAAGAGTGTTGAAAAATATTTGTGTTTCTAGACTATTGCCCCTGTTCTGTTTTCTAAAATATTAGCTGAAATTCAGAATTTCTAAAAACAAACCAAACATACAAGCAGAATGTTTTTCATGGCATTCAGAGCAGGCAGCCAGCTCATCCAAAATGTTTACCGCTTGGCAGAGCAAGCCTGATGTCATCGAAAGCAGAGCAAGAAGTACGGCTTGTGACTGAACGCACTCTTGTGCGCAGAGCTGCCTCTACACATGTGTGTCACAGCTTACAAAACAGCTCTGCCCCAAGTGCCCTGTAACTGTACCAGATCCAGACATCAGTAACCAAATAAGTTTGTTAAGTTAAGTTTACAGCAGTATCTTTGAATTGCATAAAAACACAGCATCACATAACCAAATATATGAGTATTTATGCAGTGATTTAGTCATTGTAATAGTAAATGGATTGTCTTTGCTGTGTAAGGAAACAATTCCTTTATTGATCGTCATTTTCATGGGCACAGTGAATAAAAAAGGCTTTACAGACGCTGTGAGAAAGAAATTAAACTTTTCTTTTTTTTATTCATAACAAAAGACTAAAATAATGTATGTGTAATGTGAATAATGTAGTATTATTTATTCAATATGTCAAGGAAATATAATACAAATCTAGGTAGCACCTGTTAGTGTACTTCCTCTGTGGGTTTAGTTATTTGACAGTGGAGCGTCATCCAACTTTCTTTGTAATCGTGTGAACTGAACAGCCACAATAGCTAAATGGAAGTTTTCAGAGGGCTGGCTTTTTTTTTACTTAGATGGCAAATACAGTCTATGGCGAAGTCTGGAAATTTTAATCTGTAAAAGTATGGAATTTTTAAATGGAAAATGTCTAAGATCCCTGCACGTTACACATGTAAAAACATAATAGCACAAGTTACTAAATCAGTTTTGTATCTATTGCTTGTGACACAGATCTTGGATTTAAATAGGGTCCATTTGGTAGTGATACGATGTACATTTTTCAAGGTGCTAATTAAAGTCTGTGGTAATTGTCAAGGCAGTAATATTTGGGCAGTTTTTCTGTGTTTAACAGACACTGTCATGATTTTCAAAATGCTCTCTATAACGTTTAATAAAGGCAGTTGTGTATTAGTTTTGTATTTGTATTGTGATCTTTGTTGTCTTAAGCTGCTTTAAGAACTGCCACAGCCCCACAAGAAAAAGAGCATTTCATATTTTATGATTCTTGTGAAGCAGCCCTTTAATTATTAATTGTTAGTTCAAAGTGATTTTTAGTAAATTGTTTGTATTACAGTATGTAGAGTTTATTTGTTTTAAGGCTCAGCTTAGATGGCTGTCATCCAGAGGGTGGAGCCAGAGAGGTTTAAATACACAGTGTGTGTCATGATTGACAAGTAAAAAAAAAACAAACTGAAAAAAAAAAATACTGAACTGACTTCTCTCTCACAGGGTGATTACGATGTGGTGATCAATGACTATGAAAAAGCCAAATCTCTCTTCGGCAATACAGAGGTCCCTGTTTTCAAAAAAGGTAAACAGGTTTTTTTGTCCTTTGTTTGTGTTTTTTCCTCAACAGATGAATGAAATGATTAAAATCTCAAAAATTCTCCCTGTTCTGAATGCAACTGTTTCCCTGTTACTCTGCTCTAGTGTATGCTGAGGTTGAGACAAGGATCGCAGCGCTGAGGAGCCTCTTATTGGAAAAACTGCTGCAGACCCCATCGACTTTGCACGACCAGAAAAGATACATCAGGTCTCTTTACATTTTTATTATCCCGCAACTTTTCCACATCATCTGTCTGCATTCCTCCTAGATGTCATGTTTTTACATCTCATACTCTTTGATTTGTTTTCACATAACGGCTTCATTATCTACTTGTGAAGCTTTTTTTCTAACCAGCAGTTTCCACATTTTTCATTCATGACACGTGTCACATGATCTCTACACGTTGAAAACAGTCTGTGTACATGAAATACAAAGTCATGACATATCTCTTATACTTCTTAATTACACCCCCTTTGGTTTGTTTGATGTCTGTCTCTGTCATCATTTACCAGAACTTCATCCTCCATCCACTTTCTTCTATCTGCCTCCCACTTTTCTCTGAACCTCCAGCTTTCTGTTGTCCCACTCTCTTGTTTCTGTTTCTATTTTCCCCCCTTTTTTCCCCCCTCCATCCTTCTACCCATTCATACTTGTGGTCTTTCCCAATTTATTATTGTTAAGACCGACCTGTCAGGATCACAGAGACCAGTTCTCAACCACACGGCAACATCTTTCATCCTGCTGCATTAGGCACGGCTCTGAACGCCCACTCAGCTCCTGTTTACTCTTGCCGTGGATGGTGGGAGCTGTGTGCATTTGTGTGTGTTTGTGCGTGCGAGTCTTGCTCAATCTTTTGAAAGATGCCACCTAATGAGAAACAAATGAGCAGCTGGTTCATAGGATGACAGTAGAGGGAGCCAGGCCACAGCTCAGAGACTGAGTCATCTGACGGTCCACAGGTCACTGAGTGATGCTCAGGAAATAACGTCCTGGGAGAAGAATGATTATTGGATTATGACAGATGGATAAGTGAAGTGGTGAAGTGTTTGTGGATAGAATAGAATCTGCAGTTCATTGGTGTTTTGCTCTCGCCTCCTTTCTCTGATGTGCACTGTACCTGCAAGCCTGCACCTCACCAGAAGAAGTGTGGTTTTCCTTTTTTCTTCTTTGAATGTAAATGTTTCACACATTTGTGTTTGTGCACGTGTAGGTACCTGTCTGACCTGCACGCTCCAGGCGACCCAGCATGGCAGTGCATCTACGCTCAGCACAAGTGGATCCTGCAGCTGATGCAGAACTGCAGGGATGAGTTCATCAGTGGCCAGAGAGGTGACTAACTCACACACACACACACACATGTCTGAGATGACTCGAATTACACATGAAGTGAAAAGCCCCTATTTAGCGTTTCCAATCAAGCGGTTGGTGGATGTCATGTGAGTCTGAAGGGAAGAGAGAGGGCCAGCTGCCCCTCCGTCATACCAGCTCTCTGCTTGCATTCCCCTCTCCATCACCGCCCTCCCCTGCGCTGCTCTGCTCTGCTCGAGGCCCGCATGTTTATTTTTTCATGAATGTATGAATAAGATGAAAGTGAGGGAGCATTGGCTTTGGATTTAGGTTTCAGGGCTTGACATGTTGCTGCACACGCACGCATACAAACTCTCTTTCTCACTCACACAGCTTCACAGATGGATTGGAACAATTAACCCCAATTAAGCTGTTCCTCTGTTAAATCAGCCAGCAGAAAAATGTGAAACCGTTCGCTCAGGAGGAACCGCGATTCGCCAACCACACTTAGACGCGCACACACACACACAGACACACTCCTACACTCATACTCACACAAAGGCACCCATACAAATACATTGTGAGTGGGTGGCTGCTTCACATAGTGCAGCTGAAACATAAACATGTCTAATGCTAAGGGTAACAGTGGTTTCCGGGGCTCAGGCTTGATGGATCTGGGGGTTGGTGTGCTCCCTGCCTCTCCACAGTTAAATATCACCTCGATCATCATGTCAGGGATGGCCCCTTTTCAGTTCACACATGCATTCCACAGCAGAGCAACAAGTTGCAGGGAGTGAATCTGAAATTGCATGCAAATCAAACGCAACCCAACTATTGTGAAAATTGTTAGTTTGCAGAAATGCACATTTATAGGGAGTTTATTTACTTAAATATGATAGTCTTAAGTTACATGAAATAAACTTTAAGTGACTCAAGAGAAACATTATATCCAAACAATATTTTATATACAATACAATTCTGACAACACATGAATAGACAGGTTTACTGCACACAAGTCCTCTTACCACATAACACATTTGTCATTGTCTTCCAAAATGGCCTATATGACGTTTCCAAACTAGACTGTTTCCTGATCTGCCATGTCACCTAGTGAAGCTCTGTTTAAGTTTAGGTAACTAAAGCTAACTGGTTAAGTTTAGGAAAAGATCACTTTCGTATTAAAAAGAAACCCAACTTGACTGTTTCCAGCAGGCAGGACATGAGTTGCGGTCATCACTGTCGAGATCATGCGATTTGTAAATCCACCCCAGCCTCATTGCCAAGACTTTTCTGCAGTGTTATGAATAACGTCACGCTACCTCCGCCTCCGCCACCAAGAAAGGACAGTCATTATTCGCACAACCACATGAGGCCACTTGTAAGGAAATGTATCTCTAGGTTGTTGTGAAGAAAAAGGTACCCTGTAAAGCTTTCTCATAAATAAACACAATTTTGTTTGTGTACTGTGCTTCTCATCAAAAGATTTGCTAAATGAAATTTGGAATATTTTGAAACCTAAAATCCATGAAAGCAGTCCTCTTATTTCTTGATTTTTTTTGTTGGCACGTTGCTAATTTTGGGTGCATAGAGCATGCTCAGTATAGTCCCTCGGTGGCTGACTGATTGGCACAAAATTGGTTACCTATACAAATCTTGGAAACTTTAATTTTTAATGTAAAACCCTTTTGATAACACAAAAAAACTGTTTGTGATGCTCGGCCCAGCACACAACACTAAACAGCAAGGCTACTGGTCACAAACTCCACAGGGTTCTCTTAATTGTTTCAACAAGTGACCAAAACTGAAATTTTTCTGGTGAGGACAATTTTCATCGACATTATATGGAAAGCAGACAAACGTACAGAAAGGTGCGTGCACTGATCATTTCTACTCTTGTAGTTTGCTACAGCCAGCTCTCTCCTGTCCCCTCTGCTGTCACATTTTACAGAGAGCCCCTCTAGCCCCACCTCTTCCTCTCACACACACACGCACACACACACACCTGGTAGCTATTTACCATCCCTGCTCCTTGCTGCTCACCTCTCGCCCAAGTACGAAACCCATGCTTTTGAAACATCCCTCCACCCAGGCAGTTCTTGAACAGCCACCATCATAAAACCACATCCAGTACATTCCCCCGACCCCACTTTTCCTCCCCCTTCCTCCCACACTTACCCCTCCTCTTAAATAGCCAGAATCCCCCCTTACCGGTACCCCACAGCCGACCCCTCTGCTGGCGGCCTCCTTTTTCCTCCTCGTATCACATTCACCAGCTCAGTGTATTTATACGCCATCTTTTATGCTATTGTCAGCATCACACGTGGCAGGGATTAGTCCTCTGTGATGGATCAGCCATGTCCGAGGTAACTGATGTCATTTTCTCTGTCTCCTGTGTTTCCGAGTCCAGAATATGAGGCCAGAGGTCGTTCTGCTGGAGTTATGATTCCATTAATTAGCCTATAAATTGCCATAAATGTGAAATAGACCCATCCATCTCTGTTGAAACAAAAGCCTGAAGCTGGAGTTTTCTTGTGAGGGAGCAGAGCAGCGCAAGTTGCTTCCGTATGTCTAAACAGTCCCATCGTGCCCTGGTGCTGCAATCTGACTCTGCCCGATTCAATTATAAACTGCAGTATTCTTATTTCCTGAACAGCACTTCTTCTGCCAATATCAATACAATTAGCAGGAAATTTTGCTCGTAGGAAAATAGGTTTGTCAGTGAACAATTAGAGGGATTCTAGTGTTCGTATGTTTGACTGGGAAACATGCGGTTGTGATTTTAGACTCAGTCATTCAGTACCCCTCTAGGAGAATCGTGTAAATTATTACTTTTCATTTAGCATGTTTGTGATCTGATGAGTGTGGGGTGGTGTCAATAAACTTATCAATTTATTTTCATTTTTTATCATCTGTTCATCTGTTCAATCCAAAAAGCTGGTGGAATTCAGATAAAAATGAGAAATGAAGATACAATAAACTTTTACAATTTGTTGCTTTCCAACTGTCTGCAAGGGATTCTTGCACATTTTCACTTTATTTTCTTTTGACTCTTCCTTACCAGATGCATCAAAAGAACCTGCTATAAAATACAGTGTTCAGTGTTTTGCTGCAGGTAGCTTAACAACTTTTAGGTCTCTGAGGGCATAAAATATGGGTAATAGGGTTGCAAGTAATAATTATTTTCATTGTCCATTATTTTTTCGATGAATCAATTAGTTGTTTGGCCTACAAAATGTCAGAAGATGATGAAAAATGTTGATCAGTATTTCCCAAAACCCAGAATGATGTCTTCAAATGTCTTGTTTTGACCAAAGATATGCAGTTTACTTTAATAGAGGACAAAAGAAACGAGACTTTTTTTTAAATTACTGAACAGGTTTATCGATTATCAAATTAGTGGCAATTAATTTATTGGTTGACAATTTCTAGATTCTTTGATTAATCATTGCAGTTCTAGTGGGTAAAAATCAAAAATAATATCTTTTTTACTTTTTGGGTGGAAATTAGTGAAAAATGATGAGTCTTACATTTTGTAGTGTGGGAAATAAAATACATTTAAATAGGAGACAGAAAAGTGTGTGTGTTTAGAGAGAAAGCAGGTGTGTGTGTGTGTGTGTGTGTGTGTGTGTGTGTGTGTGTGTGTGTGTGTGTGTGTGTGTGTGTGTGTGTGTGTGGTCAGGGTCAGTGACCCCTTAGGGAACAGGAACTCGTCCGACCTGCAGAGAAGCATCAGAGCTGATGAGGAAGTGAGCAGAGGTGACACACATTGTCTCAGCGTCTTAAACACACATACACAGTAGTTCCTACATTTTAACCCTCAGACTTTTAGAAGGAAAAAACATAGTGGCATAATGACTCGTTGGAGCACTTAAAGCAGCCCTGCACACATACACACTTACACCTAAACTGTCTCACACACACTCACTTGTGTATCTGAAGACGCTGGGGGTTCAGCTGACACCTGGATCAACAGCAGCTCTCATCCCTGTAAAAAGAGAGAAAAACATCACAGAGACAGACTCTGCACAGCTCCATATGCGCTGTGTGTCAGTGTGTGTTTGTGTGTGGGATGTGAGAAAGCGTCGTTTGTTTACAGATAATCTGAGTCAATCGAGAATTTCCTTACATTTTCTAGACTGGATGGCTGTGTTGTGTGCACGGCCGGCTCAACCACATTTGCTCCTTCGCTTGGGGATTTCTCAATACTTGCTTACACACATTCAGTCTGTGACTCACCAGTACACTTTTCTGTGTGTGTGTCAGACACATGTTTTGGAAATGTGGCCATCCGTCTCCCTTCGTTTAGACAAACTACATGTAGGCGTATTGCAGCGTTGCACGAATTTGTCTTTTAAAGTTTCATTTTCATTGTTGTAAGTTTGATCCCCTCTCAGCACTGCAGTGTTTCACTTTCACTCCTGTTTGTCAACTTTCGCCCCTTTCTTCTGTTATCCTAAAGTTATCTCACAGATTCATTGCACTAAAGTTATCTCACTAGCCGAGATAGGAGTGTGTGGTTGCAGAAGGACTTTTTCATTTGTCTGTGCTGCAAAGCTCCCCGATGCCATCTAGTGGAGCGGCGGTGCTTGCCTGAGGATCAGACGTAACTGAGGCCCAGTGTGGCCGATGTAAACCCACTTCACCCCAGCGCTCACAAAGCCCACAGCTCTGTTTCCTCGCCCTGGAAACAAGGGTGCATTCTCTCAGCTGTGGGCCACGGCAGAGATGGATCAGAACACAAATAAAGAAAGGCCAAGAGGGGCGAGGGAGGATTGTTTGGTGTGAAAGCCTGCTGAGCTTATTGAGGAATGTGGAATTATGAAAATGGCTTATTTGATTATTTGATATCTGAAGTATGTGTTTCTTTTCCCTGCAAGTTCATTTCTCATTTCTCCCCCCCCCCCCCCCGTTATTTCTCTTAGTGGGTGTCGGAGCTCTGGATCCGGAGGGGGATACCCGTCCGTCGGCCCTCGGCAGGCTCAGCCATACTGCGTCTCTGAAGAGAGGGGGCAGCCTGCGGACGCCGCGACCCAGCAGTGAGTACCACAATCACAAATTACTCTCCCACACACTTGGTGCTTAGGAGGGGCTTCCCTTTCTGAGGCACACTCTGAGTGTGCATTTGTTTGTTTGTGTTTGTAACACTTTTTGCCCTGCACAGCGCTTAGGGGAATCACAGTATACAGGAGTCATGCGTAAGTGCAATGCAGTGTGTCTCCTTATATCAGACAGTACAGTAAAAGTACAAACAGCTGCAGCCTGGTGACTGGAAGTTAAATAACTTCTTCTGTAATTCTTAGAAATACAAAAGACATTTTCAAGCCAGCGTGGTTTGCTAGTTCATCCTTTAAGTCCCCCCCGTCACCTTCGAGAACAGCATAGATAAGTACTATGTGCGGGGGGGTTTGTGTATTACAGTATGTGTGTGTCTTTGTTCCAGCCTGGCGCTTTGAAACCCCACAGCAGGTGCAGTTTGTGGAGAAGCTTTCAGATGTGGTGATCGGTCAGTTGCCCAACTTCTGGAAGCTTTGGATCTCTTATGTTAATGGAAGCCTTTTCAGTGAGGTAAATACCTGGGAAGCTTTTACAGTGATAAGAAACAAATAACCTGAAAAGGATACTGCACATACTTCACATGGGTTCACCCTAATCAAGAAAACATTTTGTCCCGCTTACCTTTCGTGGTATCTAGCCATAATTCAGATATCCTTTTTTCTTTTACTCCCTCCACCCCAAAATAAAGGAGGTGATCGGAATTTTTTAATGCTCAGACTATGGAAAAGTGACTTTTTTTGTAATTCACATCAACGGGTCTTTTCAGAAATGAATTCACAGAACACATTTTTGGTGTACCACAAGGCAATTGTCTTGACAGGCCTGACGAGAATACAATCTTGTTTCACTGTGGCTCTACTGTACGTTACAGGCCTGTATGAATGATTTGTTTTAAGGGTTTCCATTCCATTCATCTAATGCTACAGCTCCACTCGGTTATGTCAAAAAAACATTAAGGGATGGTCTGTCTTCATTTTGTGTTGTAGTTCCTGGAAATTAAATTCAGGTGGTCTAACAAAAGCCCTAAAACCAAACATTTTGAAATGGTAAAATTGAGAACCACCACACAGCCTAAATACAGTGTTTGGCCTGTTGTTGGCATAACAATTAAAAGCCAATTGATCTGGTTAAGAAACATCTCAGATTGCTGCAAAAGTGAAGAGTGAAGACCGAACAAAAAGTCTTTAAAAAGACATTGACACATTGCTGACTTGTTTGAATTTACAGATATTTAGTTTAAGTAGTAGTAGTATTATTAGTATTTCTTGTTTTTCTTTCTTTCTGCAGACTGGTGAGAAATCTGGACAGGTGGAAAAATCCAAGAAGAATGCCAGACAGAGACAGAATGACTTTAAAGTATGCGTCGTTGTGACTATTTACACTAAAGTGTTAATTTAAGATTCTTACTCACCAAGGTTGTGTTTTATAAATATGTGCCACATAAACCTTATTGTTTGTGTGTCTCGCTGCATGTTTTTTAGAAAATGATTGAGGAGATGACCAATCGGCTGGTGAAGCTCATCCGTGGGGCTCTTCTCCCCACCACCCTGCCACAGGGGGAGCTGAATTTTTATGGAGGCTGGGAAAACAAGACGGAGCTCACTGGAGACTGGCTTACACAAATCATACACACCGTCAGGTTCGATTGTGTCTCTCACTGATTATGTGTAGTGCTGACGTGGTTATATGAAGGGGTTTTTATGCCTGCCATACCATTTATTGACCTGCCTCTCTCTGTCACTTTCTCTGTTGCCTCTCATGTCTCTCATCCAGGGCTTGTCATGAGGCTCTCTCTGCTCTGGAGATCCCAAATGATTTGCTGCAGGTGATCCAGGATCTGCTGCTGGAGCTGAGAGTTCACTGCCTCATGGTGACTCTGCTGCATACGACAGAAGGTGAGCAGACGCAGTAATGGATGGAAGGGGTATAAGTAAAATTTGACCTTTTAAGTTGGAAGTGATCATTGAATATTATCAAGATTTTTAAACGATCAGTTCACAAATTAATTATGTCCCCATGCTTGCGTTATGTTATTTACAAAATGCAAATAAGCTGCTGATTATGCAACAAAGTCGTCACAGTTGGTTAAAAATGTTTGAATACTACATTAAAGCTGTATCATTTGTGCTGGAAGTTCTATTTGTAATATAATCCTGTTTTCACTTGGATTTTGGTTTATTAGATCTTCAACTCAATATTTTTTTGGTTTTTCATGGATTTTTTTTTTTTTTTTTTAAATTATTGGAATAAAACAAGCTCTGTCCAAATTCTAAACTTCATAACTGTCCTAAGCAGATTTTGATTAATGGTGTTCACACTGGAAAACTGAGTAAGTACGTAAGTGTTAAACACACTTAACACAGTCACTTCCATGTAGATCAACTGTTCAGGAAGATTCTAGAAAACTAAAGCATGAATTTAACATTTTTAGAAACACATGAAGGTTTCTTGGTTCAAGTTTGATTGTCTGTGTCATTCTGAAGTCGCAGTTTGATTGGTGCATGTATCATTTCCTGTTTGCACAGAACGATCAACTACATTTGTTTTTGTGTTTACTAACTGAAAAAACAGTATACTATAACATTTAGTGTATAGTAGTATATACTTCATACCAGAGTTGTGGACTCAAATTTGATGATTTTAGACTCGAATTGACAAACTCAAAGAAAACTCAGCTTGAACTTTAACACCACTGACTCGTGACTTCACTTGGACTTGAGTCTTTTGACTTGCCCAAAGATTAAAAACTGTTATTTGAAACATTTTCTTACAAATCTATTAATTTCTCTGAATTTCTTGAATCAACATTAATGCTTTTCATTCTCAGCAAGTTGACCCTTATTTCCCCAGATCCACTTTGTTTGAACCAATCCGACAACATCAAATTGAGTCGCAGGAGAGAACCGTGAAGACCTAATGAAAAATGGAATGAAATGGAAAAAGATTATTTTGTTTATGAACTAAACCACCACCAACCACATAGGTGGGCAACAAAAAACGAAATGCAATATGCAAAACGTGTGGATCTAGAATTACGGATGGAAATGCATCAACTTCCAACAAACTTATTTTAAGGAATAAATACATATTTTAAAAAGCACTCATGATTTTTGTAAATTTAATGTATTATTACTCCATTGTTAAAATGGCATAATATGTGGTAAAGAGTGCATTATGACTTGTTTAGGACTCGAAACTCAAAGTTCAGGACTTGGGACTTCACTTGGGATTTTTCAGTGTTGATGAGGGACTTGATTTGGGAATTAAGTGCGAAGACTTGAGACTTACTTGTGACTTGCAAAGCAATTACCTGGTCCTGTCTCTGCTATGTACTGCATAGCAGTACATAGCAGAGACAGTCATGCTATGTACTGCCACAGTCATGCTATGTACTGCATTCAAGTAGTATGTCGTATAATTGGGACAAAAAAGAAAAAATGTATTTAAAAAAATTCAAACTGAAGACTTATAATTATAAAAGCTAATACCTACACTATAGACACATGTCTGTGTCATTGAGTATTTGGTGGTCAGTGTCCTCAACTGTCACCTTTTACCTCTTAAAACCGACAGGGTAGTAATGGAGAAAGTGTTATGAGACTAAAACCAGACATGCTCAGTTTCACATGTGGTTAGGTATGGTCATTTTGAGAAGAGTGACTGGTTTTCACTTAACTTTTCCCCACACTCACATCAAATTGTGGTCTCGTCAGAGAAACCTGATTTTATATCATATTGTGGGTTTTTCTCAGAAACTTTTAAATTCTGTTCATGTCTAGTAATGACCCTGTGTGACAAGTGTCACACATTATATATAGAAAGGATAGAAAGGGTTTTTTTGTCTGAAAGTTCAATTCACTGTACACAGCTTTCTAGTAATTGCCATTTTGATTCATATTTGTGCTGTTTGTTGACACTCAGATGTCAAGAGGCTCGCTGAGAAGGAGGACTGGGTCGTAGATAATGAGGGGATCACCAGCCTGGTAAGGATGTGTTGGTGCATCAAGCAGTATGTCACATCATAATTAGAAATGATAGCTATGCTCCAACAAATGTCAGTCATATGTAGCACTGTACACTGTAAATCACCATTTTCCTCTTTTTACTCAGCAGCATGTCAAAAACAAGATATAAAATGGCATTTGTATTTATTTTGTGTACAGTAAAGCATTCCCTCTGACCATTAAATGTACAGTATGATATTATCATTTTGTTTTGGTCATTTTCTTCACCCATAATGTGTTTTCGTCTTTGCTGAGGATGCAATTAAAACTTTTATGATGTTTTTAGGAGCCAGTTTTGTAAAATGTATTCTCGTGTTTTTTTGCAGCCTTCACAGTTTGAGCAGTGCATGGTCCAGATGCTGCAGTCACTCAAAGAGCCCCTGGAGATCAAACCAGGAGAAATCAATGTGAGATCCATAATAATCAATGCAAACACAGAAACTAGAGTAGCAGAAGTACAATATATGATTGTTGAACATAATCATGACTTTGGCCTCTTACAACTTATTTGTTGCCATCGACGCTTTGGGTTTTGGTACGTCAGTATAATTTGTTTGGCCAGTCACGAACATTTGTTTCTAACGCACTTTAAATATCATATACTTAAACTTGTCCTCGGCGCTGCACCATCTCAGCACACTGCTTCTTTTAGGATGGGTCAAAACATAGAATCAATAACTGAGCTAAACAATAAAGTGAGGTGTAGGCAAAGCAAATCTTGTTCTCTGCGGTCCCAACTGTTTCAGCTGTAGTTAAGAACATTTTTATTTGCAAAGCAACCCTAAGATTGTTTTGAAATTGTTCACACATTGAGTAACACAATGTCAGATTTTAAGTAACTTGAATTTTCACTGTCTCTTCTTCAGGTGCTGCAGTTAGACCAGGTCCAGGACCAGGCCACAGAGCTCAGTGTGGGCATCATGAAAGTAAGATCTGTCAGCATGCAGATTACATTATGGATGTTTTGACTGACAAATAAAAAGAATGGAGCGCAGTGTTTAACCTGAAATTGTGAAAAGCTAGACATCCCATACCCATTTAACATGCAGTCAAGCCACAGTCTTAGCTCTTTATCCTCCCTTAAAAGGACCTTCACCCTGCGTTACCTTGGGCAGTCTGAGAGAAATGTAGTGAACTGAGCGTGTTCATCATGTAGAGTAAGATGCGAGCATGGCACCTAAGTAGTGTTTTTCACACCATGCCTGACAAGTGTGTTCTCGTGTTCAACACAGGTTTTCATAAACTGCTTGGAGCAGCTGAGCTCTAAAACTGATGGAGACACTGACACATCTCAGTAAGTATTTGGATGACCTTTTCATATCTTTGATCACCATGTGCTCGACTCTGAAAACATGTTAAAATCTCTCTTGTGTGTGCAGCAGCATGTCAGTGGACCTGTCCTCTCCAGATAGGTTTACTGCAGTTCAAGAGGGCTTCAGTCCAACATCTGTAAGTGTAATATTTTTTTTTTAATTTCCTTTAAACTGTTTAGGGTTATTACACCTGAAGGCCCACATCTGGCAGCGTCACCAAAGCGTGGGCTCTCCTTTACACAACAGGACAAACACGTGTCTCAGTCATTCAAACCACAAATGTTATCAGGCTGTTTCCTGGTTGTGGACACGAAGCAGATACGTCCTCATTTCCTGTAACTTGTATGAGATGTTAGTGAAGGGGTTTTAAGTGCAGGGGAGGAGGAGGACGAGGAGGAGGAAGAGCAGGGCGTAGAGTGCTTCTGGTAAAGGGAAATGGAGCAAGGTGCAGACGGGGTTTCCCCAGCCCAAATATGCGTAGCAGGGGTTAGGCAGCCAGACTCGACTGAAAGCGGCTGACCAGACTGGTGTCACTCATGATATGAAATCTAGTGTTAGGCAAGTTGGCACAAGGATGGTGCCTGACTGCCGTTACCAGATACAGTAGATGTCAGGTTGTCAGCCCACTGAAGTGTTCTGTCTTGTCTGTAGGTCTGCAGACTTGGTTAGATGGAGTATGAAAAACAAATTGCTGCCGATGACAACATCATTTTGGGTCATCAGAATTTAGGCAAACCATTCTGCCATCACTCTTGTCATTGTTTATGTGCTTGTGTTCTATAAATTTGTATGAAATATTGTGTATGCCATTGTACGTATTTGTTTGTGAGCAACGATTTGAGTTTCACACCCACAGAGTGAGGACATTTTGGAAAGTGAGGACATTTCAGCAAAGTCAGGACATTTTTGGAAAGCAAAGATGTATTTGTAAAATGAGGACAAGTGTGGGAAGTAAGGACACTTTTGGAAAAGGCAGAACATTTTAGAAGATTAGGACATGTTAGCTAGGATATATTTGAAAAGAGATAAGATTTTAGGAAGTCAAGAAATTTTTGAAAACAGAACATTTGTGCAAAGATAATTCGAGTGACGGCATTTTAGCAAGTGAGGACATTTTTGCAAAGTAAGGACATTTTAGTTAGTTAAGGACACATAGAAAAGGGCTGAGATTTTTTAGAAAGTGAAGACACTGTAGGAAAGCAAGGACATTGTTGGAAGGTGATGACATTTTAGTTAAATGGGAACATTTAGAAAAGTTAAATTTAAAAATGGAGGACATTTTAAGAAAATAAGGACATTTTGTCTAATCCTCACTTCTTTCGATGGCTGTTCAAGGGTTAAGACTTGGTTAAAGGGTTAAAGTTAGACCTATGTTGGTGTTAGGGTTAAGGTTTGGCATTAGGCATGAAGTTGTGAAAGTTAAGGTCAGGGGACGGAATGCATAATGTGAAATATAAAAGTATAATCATGTTTTTGTGTATAGGAGCAGCGTCTGCTGATCATCCTCAGTAACTGCCAGTACCTCGAGAGACGCACTTTCCTGAACCTGGCTGATCACTTTGAGAAACATGGACTTACAGGCACCGAGAAGATCACACGGGTCAGTCTAACACACACTACCAAAAGAGAACTGAGCTCTGTGTCCTACTGCTGATGAGAAGTGAGTTGTGTTGGCATTAACAACAAAGCTGATCAGAGAGATGCTGAAAATATGACTCTTTTCTTAAAAAGAAAGTAAAGGTCATTGTCTTAGAAGCTCAGTTCCACATTTTCACTCCTTTCTCTTCTCACACACACACAGGTGCACGCGCACACACACACAGACACACACACACACACAGAGTGACTAATGGCTGATTCACAAAGCAAGGAAGTGTTCGGTTGGTTTTCCAGTAAAAACTGGTGAACACCATTTTCTTTGAAAGATCGATTTAGACTTTAGATGCTCTATTAGTATTTAGAGAGCAAGATTTGGGTGACAGTTTGTCTTGATTTTAATCTTCAAATATTACTTAGTAACAGAGCATTGAAAAATAAGAATTTCCCCATCATGCACCTTCCATACAGCTGGCACAGCTGTACCATCAACACGGCAAAAAGTCAAATTCCCCACACCTTTCCTCTGAAGCAGCACTGAAGCAGTTAAATGTAACAAACAGGATATGCAGTTAAATAATATTAGAGCATCTCCCATTGCATACAAATGCAGCTCAATATTATCACTTATTTATCATTTGACTTTGATTGGAAACATTTTGAGAATTATATGATCATGATGTGACACAATTCTGTTGTCCAAATAAATAATAATTAATAATAATTCCAAGCAGATACAGATGTTTAACAAACAAAAATGACACTGAAGTTTTTATTTTACACACTTCAATGCACAATGCATTAGAGTGGGGCCTGGGTGATCACATTTGTCTGATGTCATTCTGATTATTTCTATATATGATTTTGAATACATTTACCATATCATTAGTGCTGGAATGCTTAGTTATTTATTCCATCAGCAGAAAATGAACAGATAACAGTTTTGATAATCAATTAACTATTTAAGTTATTAATTAAGGGAAAATATCAAAACATTTTCTTTTTCCAGCTTCTGAATTTTTCTTTCTCGGCAGCGCTGCTACATCTGGTTCATGTAGGTGTGTGTGAATAGGTGATTAAGAGGAAATGGTAATGCCGTTTGTCTGCTTAGCTCGTATAAATGCAGTCTTAACCATTTTGCCACCAATCGATAGTCGCAGGCCAAATTATGAATAACAACTGTGAATATACGTCTTTCTTTTATATCATGATATTGGTTTCATTCCCATTGCCCAGCCAAACATACACGTGTTGTATGTTGACACATACAGACTCCAGTTGCCAGAAGCTCTCTTGATTGCAAATACAGACATGCAACAAAGATTAAGTATTTCTATTGAAAGATAGATTCTTATTTGTGCAATTTTACAGCCTGCTTGGACTTAGATGCGACAGTGAAAAAAGATACTGTTTACTCAAAATATACTTCCCCATATTTTTGTAGTAACATTATGTGTCTTTGATATTTTAGCTGAGTGTGGATGCTGTACGAGAGCTGGACAGAAAACTCTTTGAGGCCTACATCGAGAGACGAGCTGACCCCATCGCAGGCTCTCTGGAGCCTGGCATCTACGCTGGATACTTTGACTGGAGAGACTGCCAAACACCTACAGGTACTCTACGCTAGAACCTTTCAGTTAAAGTATTTGCTCCCAATGATGATGAAAACATTCACATTCCGTTTTGCAGTGATGCTACTGTTTTATCTTGTGTTAGAAATTAAGTGCTCTCCTTTTCTTTACAGCAGTGCACTCAGTGTTGGTAACTTGGCGACTTCTCAGAACCTCTTAGTGACTTAATTTCTAAAAATAACTTGCAACAGCGAGGTTAGATGCAGGTTCAGACTGTTGAACTCTCGTTATGTTATGAGACAGAGTTCTCAGGATGGCTGCTAACATTTCATTTGTTACAGCATCACCTGAATATATTGCTAGAGAATGCTAAAATTTAAGTGTATGCTGAAAGCGCTTGAGCCCCACTACTTGCATTTTAGTCAGTCTGTTGTGCCTGCCCTGTCTAAACAAGCACAAGCTGCAGTTCAGGAATTATCAACAGGCGTCTTACGATAGAGAATTACATTTCTGTTGTTTATTTTTATTACAATATATCAGTATTTGGTTCCATGACACACTGGGTCCAGTCTAAATTATTCACGTTGCCATGTTTCATTTATTTATTTATTTATTTATTGTTTATTTGATGTGGACATCACAATTGCATTGGATGGACCAGATGCATTGTTTGAGTGTTTTAGTACACATGCTAATTCGCAACACTTGTCCACAGGAGGCTTTTGAAATGATAAAATAATAAATGTAAAAGGAAAAGAAAAGAAAAAATGAAGGGTACAATGACATACAATAGTAAAAGAGAAGCAATTTTTCAGATTAAAATAAATACATAAGCTACAAAGCAAAGGCAACATGATCAAGCAGTCAACCAGTTAAAACTATTCATGTGAGCACTGTTGTTTTGACAAAGAAAAACCAAACAAAAGTTTCCGCCTAAACAGAGCCGTCGTCCACTCAACACAACAAAAACCTATCCAGACGGAGAATGTTATCCTGACAACAAACGCCCATTGCTCTGAAGTCCTCTTTCTCTGAAAAATATGTTCTCCCTGCAGTTACAAAGAATCATGCCCTGCAGTCAGTCAGCCCTGCCTCCTAATGTTTCACACCATCCTTCCCCCAGTTGATTCGGAGCTTCTGTTTTATATGTTACATATGGCTGACGGACGGTAACCTATCAACTACGCCATTTGGCATCAGACCGCCAATCTGACAAACAGTTACCCATCCATTAAGAAATCTGAGTACTTTGTTCTTCTTAGGAAAGCCTTCACTACCATTGTAATATCACTGCTACATGGAATGCTACATAATGCCAACCAGGGAAGATGGATTGTTTGATTATGGTCTGACAAAGTAGCATCTGTTCATCCGATGACATCAAACTGCATAATAATTAGCCATGTGCTTCTGTTTGTTTGAGATTGTGACCAACATGTAACTTCTGTTACCCACATATGACGTTAGTAAGTGCACATTAGCTATGTTAGCATCTTCATCATATCTCAGCTGAAGCAGAAACCAAAATGATAAAATGTTCCCCAGTTTGGCAGCAAGCTAGCTATGACCTGGAGGTATGACATCAGTTGGAACAAAGGATTTCATTGGGTAAACAGCTGAAATCAAGGTCTGTCCAGATATGTTTTTCCAGCACAAAATGTTCAGCATGGATATGCATTCATAAGAAGCTACAAAATCTGTTTTTATAAATTCCCATGCTATATTTTTGGACCAAAAAATGTGCTTGGTGTGAAACGACTTTCAGAATTATTGCCAATGAGCCATCTACAGTTGAATTATATTTAAACTTCAATAAAATACACTGTTAAAAAGACGAATCTTTTAAAATGTTCAGTTAATGCCTGATGTTTCCAAAGTCAGTGAGTAATTGATCTAATCTCAGTATTGACCAAAATAGTCAAGACTATGATTTTTGCCATGATCAGCCCTACTGTACTCTCTCTCTTGTGTGTGATGATGATAAAACCTGGGATGTGTGTCTGAGATGTTGGGGGAAATCACCAGCGGCAACCACTAACTGACCCTGCTACTATCAGAAATTAGACCCAAACCCTTCTGTGGGATGAGTACGCCACATCTCTGTTCTGTTCTTTGTTGTTGTGGTTCATATGTGTCATGTGTATGTGTCATGTGTAAAGCACAGCTCTTTGATGGCTTACTGTAAACACCACTGAGATCGCTTGATTGGTCCCCCTAAAAGTCTCATGGCCTTTGTCTTGTGCTGTGGGTGTGCAGCAATGTGTGTGCATGAGTGTAGTTTGACTTTTTTGCTCACCAGATGCACCAAACCCAGGTGAACCCTAAATGTGTGTATGTGGTTTACCTTAGCACAGGATATGAGGCAACATGTCAGAGAGTGTGTTCGAGCTCGGGGTAAATTTTCAGATGGGCAGCAGCACATTACAGTTTTAAAAGGCAGCATTGCTCGAAAGTTGGGCCTTGCTTAAGTTTGTCCCTGCTGGTGTGAGTTGGTGTGTTTGGGCTACATGTGAAAGAGGAACACTTTGGACACTAAACCACAGTTCTAGGATATGATACTTTCACTTGTTGCACTTTTCGTATGGGACTCATGTTGGTGGGTGGGTGCTGCTGCAAGGCATTAGAAATCCAGTTTCAGTACTTTTAGTCTGTTGTTGTCTCTGGTTGTTTCACTGCTAGAGTTTATTAAATGTTAGAGTTTAAAGTTAGACATGGTCTCTCTTCTTTGTGTTTTTTTTATTCTCACAGAACAGTGTAAAGTAAAAAATAATACACTTCCCGCTCCATCTAATTGCGTTATTTTCATCTTTGGCCTTTTCAGCTTGTTACTCTTTTCAGAGTCAGACTTATCATAAAGCATAAACACCTATGAATAATGACATCCTCTCGCTTAGTCACATTTCTAGCAGGAATGATGGTGGTTCTGATAAATTGTTAATCATTAACTCTGACAGTTTCACTGAACAGCCACTTACATTCACCATTTACTGTTGTTTGTATGGTTAACTGGATTGCTGTCTAGTTAAATAAAACATGATGAAACTACACAACTGTGGGCAGAGCTGTGGTTATTTAGACCTAAGAGTTTAAAACCTTTGCATCATTTATCTTCAGTTTGAGCAGCTACTTTTCTTGTCCTTTGATCAAATCTTCCTAATCATGAATAATCATGGCTATAGAAATCTCCCTCAAGCAAATTGTTCTGTACTAAGGCCAAAACAACTTCTGAGTTTTGTATCAATCCCAAAAATTATACTTTCTTTAATGCCTTTCCTTTAGAGATACAAAACTGTTGACAAAATCCATTCACCCAAAGTAACAAAAGGCCATGTTTGTAAGGACAGAAGATCCATTAACACACAGCTAGAAATCATCCTTAAAGAGCTAAACATGTCCTTATTCACATTACTCCACTCCCCAGATAGGGGGCATCCAGTGTGTGCTATGGCCATTAATTAACATGTCAATATTTGCAACACAGCTAGTTTGTGTTGCACTTAAGATCTGTCAGACATGCCTGTAGCACCACACACTTGCTGTTATTTCACATTCCCTGCCAATAATTTCTCCCGACAACTGTTGTTTTAACCTGAGGTATATCTGTGTTGTGATTAAAAGAAGCGTTGAGACACTATTTGTTAGCATCCCATCGTCCCATCTACCAGGGTTTATGTTCATGTTCTTGTGCTCTGTTTTCCATCAGGTGTAAGGAACTACCTGAAGGAAGCTTTGGTCAACATCATCACAGTTCATGCTGAGGTACAAACAACCTACACACTTCATACACACCCTGAACTCTTCTTTCGTTCTTTGTACTGGTCTCTTTATCAAACCTTGCATTTACTGGCTGGGTCATTCCATGACAACTCAACCAGGATTCAGAATTTTCCCCAGTTCATGCCATAAAACTTCTCTTAAAAAATAATTTTAAAACTTTCTCTCATGCCTTCATCTCCAACTTTGTCTGTCTCAGGTCTTCACAGTCTCCAAAGACCTGGTACCGCGAGTTTTGTCCAGAATTGTTGAGTCAGTTGCGGACGAAATGTGTCGTCTTATGCAGTGTGTGTCCTCCTTCAGCAAAAATGGAGCACTGCAGGTACACACACACACTGGCACACTCTCACACTATATAGAGCAGTTTATCACTCATAGTAAGACCCTGACTCATAAGTAGACCCTCAAACTAGTCGGGGGATTTACCTGTCGTTTCTGATAAAGATACGTTGCAGTTCAAGCTACCAACTGCTGACAGTTAGATGTCCATGTGATTTCATCTGTTGTCTTTCTCTTTTCTATACACCTGACCCCCTCACCCCACGTTGTGCTCAGGCTCGCCTTGAACTCTGTGCTCTGAGAGACGCCATAGCCGCATACCTAAACTCTCAAAGCAAGTAAGTGCAGCACAAACACATTCATATAGTGGCACAGACGGGAACTCACGTATGTGCCCGGTGATTTATGGTAGTGAATGTCACAAACATAAATCTTAGCAGTCGCACATCCCTCACTACAATCCCTATTTATGTTACTTGGTGGGTTTTGGAAAGGAAGTGAAAGTAATCTGGTTCTGCTGTGTGCATGCACTGTGGTGTACGCGGGTGTGCATGTGTGTGCATGCATGTATGTGTTCATGTGGGGATGTCAGTGTGCATGCTTAGACTTATCTTGAACTGTATTCTCTGGTTTTCATTGTTCATAACTGTGTTTTTTAAATAATGTTTTAAACATGCATCTTGTTTCTAGTGCCAGCTTCAAAATGGCTTTGGACGCACTTCCTCAGCTGCACAGCGGAGCTGATAAGAAGTGAGTCTCATTGTGGTTACTAATATATATATGATCTTTTTCTGTTGGTATTTGCTTTATGCTCTAAAGATTAATTTCACATGATTTATGCTTCTTCCACCAGGTTATTGGAAGAGCTGTTGAACAAGTTTAAAAGCAGCATGCAGCTCCAGCTCACCTGCTTCCAGCCCTCCTGTGTCCAGCCTGTAAAGAGATAAACTCTAGCCACTCTATTTACCACTACACTGCGCTGTATTTGTTTCTTATCTATGTGTAATCAGCTAATGAACTTCACCGTTATCTTTTCACTTATCACTTCACTTGTTTACTCATTGCTTCCTTCCATGTCACTTTCAACTTCTGCTTCACCAGATTGGACACAAATCTGTTAATCTAATCTCCAAGGCACTAAATGAGTTGATTTCATTGTTACTGTATAGGACAGTCCCAGTCATGTTGGTTATGCTAATCACATACAGCCACTCACATAGCTAACAGACAGCATGCAAGTGGCTAACTGGCTTGTTTGAGCAAGGTTCTGGGTCAGCAGTGGGACATAGGCCATGAACAGGCTGGACTCTCTGCTGTCTCACACTAAAATATTTGTCCCAATCAAGATTTAAAGCTGGTGTTAATGTTCTGCACTGTGCCATCTCTACTGCCCAATAAAGTAAGAAAATGAACTGTTAAAGTGATGCTTTCTTTTGGTTTGGTTTGTTAAAGCAACAGCAGTTTCTGCTCAAGGTCCACTTAATTGCTTGTTCAGGTTCTTCTGACCATCTTAGACATTCTTCATCAGCAGATCACAGCTGCTTAGTTTTCAAGGAACTCTTAAGGGTTGAATCTTTCCATTATTCTGAGCGAGCACTGTCAGGACTTCCTGTCCATGTTGACCTTAAAGTTGAGGTTGGTTGCTTAATTGGTTGGTTCTTGATTTTTTTTTTTTTTTTTTATGTTTTCAGTGATAATTGGTGACTATGTGAGACCTTTAGATTGCTTCTTCATGTATAGTAGCCCTTGAACTAGGGATATGTGGTAGGCAAAACATCATATATATATATGTATGTGTGTGTGTATATATATATATATATATATATATATATACACAGTGAAGTGAAGTTAAAAAAAAAAATTGGACTCATGTTTGGAGAGGAAAGAGTGCAAAATTTCGTAAAAATAACACCTGTCCAACTGTTGAACACGGGGTGGATCCATCATGCTTTGGGCTTGTGTTGCAGCCAGGGGCACGGAGAACATTTCACAGGTAGAGAGAAGAATGGATTCACTTCAGTTCCAGCAAATTCTGTAAGTAAACATCACACCATCTGTAAAAAAGCTGAAGATCCTAAACACACTTGAAATCCACAATGGACTACCTCAAGAGGTGTAAGCCTGCTGCCATGGCCCTCACAGTCCCCCAACCTAAACATCATTAAAAATCCATAGATAGACCTCAAAAGAGCAGTGCAGGCAAGACAGCCCAAGAATCTCACAGAGCTAGAAGCCCTTTGCAGGAAGAATGGGTGAAAATCCCCCAAAGAAGAACTGAAAGACTGAGCTGGTTACAAAAAGCGTTTATAAGCTGTGATACTTGCCAAAGGGGGCGCTACTAAGCACTGACCAGGTAGGATGCCCATACTTTTGCTTTCGGCCCTTTTCCTTTTTTGTTGTTTTGAAAGTAATGTTGAAGAAAAATATTGAAGAAATGTGTCATCTTAAACTTCAGTTCATCTTCTACAGTATCTCACATAAGTGAGTACACCCCTCCCATTTTGCAAATATTTCATTTTATCTTTTCATGGGACAACACTATAGAAATGACACTGTGATATAACTTAAAGTAGTCAGTGTACAGCTTGTATAGTAGTATAGATTTACCTTCCTCTGAAAATTACTCAAAACACAGCCATCAACATCTAAACAGCTGGCAACATAAGTGAGTACACCCCACAGTGAACATGTCCAAATTGTGCCAATATTGTGTGTACCAACCATTATTATCTAGCACTGCCTTAACCCTTTTGGGCATGGAATTCACCAGAGCTCACAGGTTGCTTCAGGAATCCTCTCCCACTCCTCCATGATGATATCATGGAGCAGATGGATGTGAAGACACCTTGTGCTACCCCACCTTCAGCTTGAGGATGCCCCACAGGTGCACAGGTGAGTTTAGGACTGGATACATACTTGGCCAGTCCATCACCTCCACCTTCAGCTTCTCAGCAAGGCAGTTGTCATCTTCTAGGTGTATTTTGGGTCATTAGCATGTTGGAAAACTTGATAATGGAAACTTGCAGCCCAGTTTCTGAAGAGGGGCGATCAAGCTCTGCTTGGAATTCATGTTTCCCTAAATGAACCGAGCTCCCCAGAGCCGGCAGCACTCATGCAGCCCCAAACCATGATGCTGCCACCACTATACTTGACTGTAGTCAAGGGACAGTTGTCTTGGTGCTTTTCGCCAAGGTGCCACACATGCTGAAGAGCACCAAGACAACTGTCCCTGTCCCATTGTTCATGAAAAGATAAAATGAAATATTTGCAAAAATGGGAGGGTATGGGTGTACTCACCTATGTGAGATACTGTACTTCCTTAACTACTCAGTAAATGAAATTTTGATCATATACGTATGTATTTTTTTATCTTATTGTTTTAATTTTCACCGTGTAATGTGAGTGATATTTGTCTTTTATAGAGTCTTAGAAAAGACTCAGAGGGGCAAATGATAGCACCATGAATTGTGCATCACTTGCAACCCTGTATCAAGGTCAGATTCATAAAAAGGTATCGCACTAATGATATTACAGATCAAATGACCATCATATTTTGCAGTTGAGTGCATTTTACTGTCCTTTTTTGTAAGCATGTGTTTGGGGAGTACTGAGCATATGACCGGAGAAATGAGATTTGGATTGTGTGAAACCTAATTAACTAATTTAAATTTTGCCACAGGAGCACTGAGACACTCCTTGCTTGGCAGTGCAGTTAGGGGTGCATTTCACCTTTTGTAGGTGCTTGAAGAATCAGGGAGTTTCCCCTTGTCCTATTTCTGCACGTTGATGGCTGCAAGAACTGCACAATCTTTTAGTGAAGTGGCCCTAGAGAGCACATACCTCTGCAAAGGCCTCATGAGTCACATTGATTTAGATCTCCATTAAAATGTACGCAGATACAGTAATGATAGACAATCACATAATCACACTGATTGGCTGATGGTTGCTGTGGTTTATGGAAAATAACAAATCGTTTGTTTACTTTTACGTGTCACTGTTCAAGACTAATGAATCAGAATGTAAAGTGCTATAAAGAAGGCCACATGGTGTTACTATCCACTAGAGTTGCAGCAATATACCGGTTTCAAGGAGGTACTACCATATTTCCATTTACAAAATTGTTTCAATTATAGTAATAGAATGTTTGTTTATCCAGCATTAAGTTTTCCATTTTCATTCCTCCATGCATTCTAACTGATAATAATATAAATTCTGTGATACATGATACTGTGAAACCACAATGTTTTCCGAGACGGTTATTGTATTGTAGAAATCTCATACCGTTGCAACCCTACTATCCACATCAAAAACAAATCAGTTTTTCTGTGGCCCATGGCCTAAGGTTTCCACCAAAGTTTACCAACAAATGTTTAGAAGTTAGTCTTCAATTTCCTGCTAACAAACTGAGGGAGAACCTAATCTCCTTGGTGGAGGTTATTACAATCTATTACTTAAATCTCCTTATTCCAGTGCAGCAAAAATCCCATTAATGCATTAATTTGTTACACAAATGATATGGTTTTGCAAAATATTTATTGTTTCAGTATATCTTATATCACTGTACATTGCCCAGCATAACATTCATCAAATGCCTTGAATTAGCATGTTCATGTCAAATAAATTCAATTCCATAGTAATTTAAAGACATAATCTGGGGTGTGCTTGTGATGGATTCTGTTGTATTGTGATATTCAAAAATTTGAAATAATTGCCTATATAGTCCAAATTTATTTTCATTTGTCCACATACTAGCATATAGCTCAGCAAAAATGTTCTTTGTTTTTGAGGTTAAGGAGCATTAAAACTGTGGTAAAGCCTGCATGTTATACCTATAGATTATACCAATACAGACCCATGGAAACTACTCTTAATATATTAATACTCCCTGTATGTTCCTCTTTGTGCATACAGAGTTGTTAATGACATTGTGGCCAATCCTGTGAAATATCTGCAAAATGATCACTTATGTCTTTACACTTACCGATCCATCTGTCACACGCAAGTGAATTATTTTGCATCAGTGCACATTTGCAGACAGTTGGTGTGTGTTTACCACGGTTCAAACCAGCGAGTTTGAGCAATTCATCTCTGGAGCACCAGCTCACCAGTTCACTCATACTGTCTAACATGTCAGCGTCTAGCTCTCTGGGAGGGGTGTGAGCACAGGGTGTGTGCAGGGTGGGGGACGATGCAGGCAGTTATTCAGGCCAGCGATCAGAACAGGCTGTACTGGATCCCAGAGGAAGATGGTGACAACAGAAAGTGTGAATATGACCGTGGGTGTAGGGACTTGAGCGAGCGGTATGGTTGTGGTAGGTCTAGTCACTCAGGCAGAGGAGACAGACGGCGACACGCCCACAGATCACATGAGAAAGTTTGACAAAGACACGAGGGGGTTATCTAAGGACAAGGTGGACTTGCTCTTGTGTTGTAACATGAGTTGACCTATTCATTGTCAGCTTCTCAACTTCTTGAAGCCCCACCTGTACTGTCAGCTACCACTTTCTGTTATTGTCTACACTGATGTCCCTCAGACTTTTTCTCTGTCTTGGTTTCCCATCTACGTTTCGGGGAAAGCCATGCAGGGCAAGCAGGAGTTGTTTTGATTCTCTGAGTTCTAAACTTAGCTCTCTGCCCTCCCACGGATTCATTCACAAAATAAGTTCAAAGCCTAAACCCTTATCCGCTCTCTGTTTACAGTAACAGAGGTGAGAAGGGGGAGTTTTTTTTTATTATTTCTTTTTGTATTCAGCAGTACTCTGTTCCATTCAGGAGACATATGACAAGACCTGCAAAAAAACATTCAGACTTTGATGTGACTTTTACTTCACCGTGAGTGGGTAATTAAAAGGAATGGAGAAATTTGACGCATCAGAGGAAATGTAGATTGAGCTCACCTTGACTGTTGACTGTTTTTCAGTTGTAGACACAGTTGGACTTAGAAAAACAAGTTAACAAGATCAGCAAGAAACGCACAGGAAGTCACACTGTAATCTTATGTCAGTTGTAGGAGTTGTCCCATATTTCTTTTACTTTCTTATGTAAAACTTTAACCCCCTATTCATCATTTAGTAACACCAGATAAACATTTAATAAAGGGCTTTTAACCCACTATTACGTAGTCATAGGCAGAAGTAAGTGTTCATTAATTTACAGTATTTGGCAACAGTTGTAACCTCTGCTATGAGGACATACTTAACATTATCACAGATGTATTTTACTTCATTGTCATTCATTATTTGTTCATACAGCAGCCTCTACACATGGTTGCCCATAGAAAAAGTAATAGTTGTTTACAAATACATTAGCCGAATGAACCCTTAAATTGTCTTACAGCTACATAATAGTTTGTTTTTTATAGTAATAGTTTATTTATTAAATGGGAAATTACACAAAATGACTAATATATTGGTGCAGTATTTCAGGTATAATTCTGATACCCAAGTGTAATCATTTTTATTGTCTTACCTGTAAAATGTAATAAGTAGTGAGCAATTCCAAATTAATGAGGTTAATATCTAACTTTCTGTGCATTTGAAATGTACAAAAACATCCATCCATCCATCTTCTAACCACTTCATCCTCTTGAGGGTCGCGGGGGGGCTGGAGCCTATCCCAGCTGACATCGGGCGAGAGGCAGGGTACACCCTGGACAGGTTGCCAGACTATCGCAGGGCTGACACATAGAAACACACAACCATTCACACCTACAGACAATTTAGAGTTACCAATTAACCTAGTCCCCAACCTGCATGTCTTTGGACTGTGGGAGGAAGCCGGAGTGCCTGAAAAGAACCCACGCTGACACGGGGAGAACATGCAAACTCCTCACAGAAGGGCTCCCACACCCGGGCTCGAACCAGGAACCTTCTTGCTGTGAGGTGACAGTGCTAATCACCACACCACCATGCCGCCCTGTACAAAAACATGTTTTCAGTTAATGTGTAACATCTGATGTTCAAGGATCCACCTGCTGCAGAAAAACTTCAAGGTGTTTCATACAATTCTGCCAACAAATGTTGCATGTTTTCCACATTTGACTTGAAGTAGTTTGCTTTGTCTCCTTCAGTGAGTGCAGTTTCTTTAAAGCAACTACAAGAAGTTTTTTTTTAAAGATATTTTTTGGGCACTTTTTAGCCTTTATTTGATAGGACAGACAAGCGTGAAAGGGGGAGAGAGAGAGGGAGTGACATGCAGCAAAGGGCCACAGGCTGGATTCGAACCCGGGCCGCTGCGGCAACAGCCTTGTACATGGGGCGCCTGCTCTACCACTAAGCCACTGACGCCCCAACTACAAGAAGTTTTAACTGGTTATGAAACATTCATTCATTTCTGTAACTGCTTATCCTGTTTGGGGTTGCGGATGGGCTGGAGCCTATCCTAGCTGACATTGTGCGAGAGGCAGGGTACACCCTGGACAGGTCACCAGACTGTCACAGGGCTGACACATAGAGACACACAACCATTCACACTCACATTCACACCGGCCAATTTAAAGTCAGCAATTAAATCCCCAACCTGCATGTCTTTGGATTGTGGGAGGAAGCCGGAGTACCCAGAGAAAACCCACGCTGACATGGGGAGAACATGCAAACTCCGCACAGAAGGGATGGAGCCAGGAACTCTCTTGCTGTGAGGCGACAGTGCTAACCACCACATAAGCAAAGAAGGTCATCAGCAAGAATGCTGTCTATTTATGTATAGTTATTCTTAATGTCTGTCCCCGGCTCTGATTCCTCGCCAAAGGAGATGAAACAATTTAAAACATGGAGGCCAATAGAGTCTGTGTTTACATTTTTCTAGGAAAAGTTTTGCAGTTTTGCAGTAATACATCAGACAGTTTAAAGGAGGTTTTTTGATGCTATATTTGTGGTTATGGCTGATACTGTGGCAGGAAAAGAAAAGCATAAAAGAAAAGAATTGGAAAAAGTGACAGAGCAAAGGCGAAAACATGAGTCAACCATGGTTGGTCATTCAATAATGTAAGAGGATTCAAAACTAATTCTGTTTGGCCCTCTTCCTCCAAGACAGGTATATATTTTGAGCATTGTATTCAATGTATAATGTATATTGATATGATGTAGAAATACGAATAAAAATTTTACGTTGGTGCCTACGACAAAGATTACTTTGCTTCACCAGTTACTTTACAGTTATGAATTGTACATACGCAGAAATCGATACATTAGCTCATCGCTATGTATCCTGCAAACAGCTGTGTTTAAAAAAAAGTTATTTTGTATTAAAATAAGCTGTTTCTTTTTTTTTCTACTGACATCCAAAACAAATACAGTGCTTACCAGATCCTTTATGACACGAGGTGGTAGTGCCCGTGGAAACACTACTGCTTGTGTTCTTAGGGGCCACCAAAATTAAGACAAAGTGAAAGTTCCTTTGCTTTCAAGGTTCACTTTGTACAATTTAGAGAGATGTAGTGGCAGCTAGCAAAGAAGATTGCAACCAGATGAAACTTCTTCCGGTTAGAATTCCTTCAGTGTTCATTGTTCAGGAGGTTTTTAATGGGAGCTGAATAGTCCTCTCCAAAACAAACGGACCAGGTGTTAAAAACTTAACACTGTTTCTCTGAAGCTGTTTGGCATGTCGAAGACGAGCCACTGGCACAGTCCTTTTAATGTGTGCTCACCCATTGTCTCTTTTTTCATGTCACAAATCAGTGTTTTTCTGATGCTGCTCTTTATGGAGGGGCTTCTAACTACAGTGGCCAAAGTGAAAACATAAATGGTTTGGTGTTTGGTTTGTCTGTTGTGGGCAGCTGTAGACACGTGGTGTAACATGGCAATGTCCATAAACAAGGACCTGCTCTCTAAGTAGATATAAACGGCTCATTCTAAGGTAACAAAAACACTACAATTCTTTTTTTCAGGTGATGATACACTGAAGAAAATATATTTATATTTCATTTCTGCCAGTATCTCCCACTAAATGATGTTATGTTCCACAAAAGATCAGGACATTTTTTCAGATATCTGAAGGCATCACCATTGGTTAATTATCATGTTTACTGACAGAAATGTCTTTAATGTCTTAAAATTGAAAGGATATTGTTGGCAATATTCTCTATATAATTTTCTATTTATGTGGTTTATGTCATAACAAATGTGGTAGCTATGAGTTTTTGAGAAAACACAAGCAATATGAAGATGTCACCTTAGGCCCTGAGAAGTTAAGATAGTCTTCACTATGTTCTTACACTTCTTGATTTAACAGTAAATCTGGTAATTAACACCATAGTGAAATCATTAATCAAGAATGAAAATAATCATTAGTTGGAGCTCTGATATACTGTTTCCAAAGTCTTTGGTAGGGATCATATTAAATGCTGAAAAGGCATTAGTCAGTGGCTTTCAAAGAAAACCGTCTCAGTTGTTTTTCACAGGCAGCCTTATCAAGTGATGACATCTTCCCTGCTCTTCTTGTAAATTCTTTCATGGCAGTGACAAATATATTTGTGGGTTTTTGTGATTGTTTTCCATGGAAGTGGAAACAGACTCTAATCTGCAAACAGAAGCCAGGAAGGCTTTCTCTCCAGCGTAGCGCGGAAAGCGTGGCCAACCTCTTCCTCTTCTTCTCTCCTCCCCTCGTGATGTCATCACATTTGTTTGTGATAACGAAGTCTTTGATTAACCAGCCTCATCCTGCATCTGAACCACACTTCCTGTTCAGACACAGAACACATAGTACTGACGTTACCCGAAGAGCTCACACAGTTATGAACAGGGGTCGTCACTTTTTGCACTTAAGCCATTTATTGTTTTGTTTTTTTTTACAGAAATGTGCACCTTCAAGGCAAACAAGCTCAAAACTTTCACTCCAGGTCTTTCTCAGATTTGATTTGTATGACACATACATTTAAAAAATACATCTTGTAATTAAAATATTCGATGCAAAACTAAGTTATAAAAGCTTATTTAAAATCCCTGAGAGTTTCTCACACAAACACAGCGGGGCACAAGACTTCATTCATAATTTACAAAATGGAGGTGATAGTGTCTGGCAACAAAATATTATTTAGAAAAAGAGTTAAATGAGAAAATCCATACAATTCACGGATGTACTGCAACTATAAAGATACTGGCAAAAGATGATTAGCTTAGCTTAGCTTAGCATGAAAACTGCAAACCGCTTGCCTGGCTAATTCCAGAGGTCAAAAATCTGCCTCCCAGCACCTGTAAGACATAAGACAGAGCCAGGCTAGCTGTTTCCCCTGTTTCCAATCTTTGTGCTAAGCTAAGCTAACCGCCTCCTGGCTCCAGCTTCATGTTCACTGTCATGAGATTGATATCGACTGTCTCACCTAGCTCTCAGCAAGAAAGTGAAAAGGCGTATTTCCTAAAATGTCTAACTATCCCCCTAAGGAACTAAAATTCACCACACAGTTTTTACAGTACAATCACCTAAGCTGTCAGTTTTCTTTGCATAGTCAATATGAAATATATTCATGGTGCCATAAAAATACAGTAAGGAAAAAATCTTTACACTGAAACTTTTGTCCCTGCCACACACATTGACAAACACAAACAGAACCCGTCAGGGCAAACAGTTACAATCACCAAAATGTCCATCAGCTATGTATAACACTGCCCACGTTTGCCCTCTTGTCTCACAGATTCCTTGGTCTCCTGGGTCAGAGGTCATTGCTGCATCTTGAAGTTTTCAACAGTCACTTGAACCTATTAAGATCACTCTTGCAGGCTGCTGCTGTGGTGATGTGTGATGGTCCTCTGGTAGTCCTCAGAGGTGTTTATGTGGTCCATGACTCCCAGGTGCTCGTAGCTGCGGTAGCAGTGGCCGCCCCTCTGCTGGGCGTAGTACAGGAGCTGAGTGGCAAACAGCGGCTCCACCTGAAACACAGGAACGTCATATGGGTCAGTGAAAGGCTCTAAACTTGCACCATTTTCCACTGCAGATAGTTTCTATGAGCTCACATTAGTATCAAAATATCCAGACCAATATTTGAAACCCTGAAAAGAAAGTTTTGAAAGGTTATAGTTTGAGAAGTGAAAAATAGGATTTGAAAGTGTAAAAATAACACAAAGTCTAAAAGAGCTGCTTTCTTTTCATAATTTAAGAAGTGTTTCATAACTTTGAGCTTTCTAGAGCTTTCAATCTAAATCTCGGTCCTGGAGATAGTAGAACCCATTATTGTACGCAGATGAACCAACTCCAACCATTAAGGTGGATGGTTGAAAGTTCTAGGGTGAAACTAGTAAGTGGACTTTAAGTAAAGATTTTTTGTCTAAATACAGATTCCAATATAAGAATATAAGAATTTCCAGTTGACCTGGCTGCGGTCAGGCAAATCATAACCGTTTATCTAATATGGGCGTGTTTTAGACGATGTCGATGACTTACAACTTGCGGAGCCTTGTGCTTTTCGCAAAATACGGGCTAACATCATTTTTGGCTTACGCCGGTGAACCCATGCAAACATATACCTAACTTAGTAAAGAGGACATGGTTTAGGCATTCTTGAAAACAAACAAGACGCCAACAGCTGATGTGAAACTTTCTGTTGAAGTACAATTTCCAAATTCTGATGGCAAAAACAGCAACGCTCGTTTACAGACATATTGTTGCACATCATCAGAGCTCATTTTTGCACTCTGTAGTCTGTTTACATGATACTGTCCCTCAGCAATACATCATGTGTAGTTGCTGTGGTTAGTTGTAGATCTATCAAACTGCATCCAGAGGCATTTTGGTCTATGGCTGTTGATAACGTCCCTTGGAAATCAAAAATGAACTGAGAGGTTTCAGACTAATTGCATTTGAGATATGGTCTCGCTGTGTCAGATTACCCAAGCAGGGATTCGTCACTTGTTACATTGCTTAGAATGCGCTCTCCCAGCTTTTTAAAAGGGAGAAGATCTGAAATAGGAACTATGGGTAAATCTAACATGCTCTAATGAAATGCAACAATAGCCTGAATAATAGTTACAGAAATCAGCTAATGATGTTAGACTGAAAAATTAAATAAAAGCAAACTGATAATTCAGTCTGATTATCAGGCTCTATCAGTAACACTTAATGGCCAAGAAAGGCTGGAGCACAATTGGTTGAAACTCCACTTCTTGGGTTTCTTTCTGTGAGTTTTGGATCTTGCCAAGTTAATTAATCAGAAAAAAATTCTTCTTTGATTTTCACTTGAAATCAATGAAAAAAACAGGTACAGATGTGTGCAGTGATTCAGAGATCTGAAACTGGGCTTTTGCTGAATCTCTGCAAAACTCGTTCAGAAACTGGATTTTAAGTTTTTAAACATTATGACTATAAAAAAGTTCTAACAAACTTCCAAATCTTTTGATTTAACTTTCAAATCCCATTTTTCACTTTTCAAAGCACATTTTAAAAGTTCAAAATGAAAAAAAAAATGAACTAGGAAATATGAGGCCTGGGCTAATTAAACAGTACTTTAATATAATTACAGCAGCTAGTATTATAGTGTCAACATTCACCTGGACTGTAAGTGTCCGCCTTTGTCTCTGCGGGTCCAGACACTCGTCTCCAAAACTCAGCAGGACCTGGAAACGAGGCAGCGGCCGACCATGGAGGCCATAACTCTGGATCTCTGATAGTCAGGAAAGAGATGAGAACAATCCATCATCATCATCAGCAGCAGCAGCAGCTTTGATATCTAAAATACAAGTCAACGGGTAGATTCAAATGAATTCAGCAGAATTTCTCTTGAAGTGGTATGACCTTTGGGGCGATTCGAATGGAAAGTCCTGGTCACACCATGTATGCAAATACAATTAGCTGTCAATTTTTTTTTTCTTTTACACAGCTGGGGCTGGCTTAGCAAGTGGGCGGGGATGATGTGGCTGTGAATAAGTCATGTGACTGTCACCTCATCATGAAATACTAATTTAAAGAATTTGTCTACCACAGTGGTTGACACACACTAATACTAACTTTTGGGGGGATTTATTTCTCTTAAGTTTTGTTTTTAGATGGCTTTCATCTAAAGGGGCTTACAGTAAATGAGCTGTAGTTTTTATCAGACAAACTTCACTTTTAAAGAATTCAAATCTGCACTGCTGACTTACCGTAACTTTAGCATTTGCCCTAGTTTGTGCTACTTACATAGGTTAATGTATTGCCATTATTGATATACTTTATTGATCCCCCAGGGGGGAAATTCAAGATTAGATTTCAGTCACAGAGCTAAGCATCCAACTTTCCAAAAAATAAACTTTGAAAAACTCATATAGGTGTTTAACAACACTTCCTGTTTGTCTGAAGGTATTTCCAGAATCCTCAAAGATTCTTCCAACTGTTTGGATGAAAAAATGTTCTGCTGCACTGAAGAACAACAAACTAACCTGTTTCTTAAGTTGCAACTCTTTTTCCTAACAAAACCAGCTGGCAGAAAGGACATATGTCCTCCCTCAATTTGTACAATTTCAGTTGTAGTCAACAGTTGTACACAATTTTGAAGAAAACTAATTGACAGGCCTATATGATAATACATTGTTTTTCGCTGTCTACATGTACATGAGTGTATTTGTAAACAGCTTTTTCTGTGTTTTGGCCTTTTATCTACACGCAAACTCTGTTTTACGTAACAGTTTTTTTGTAAAATACAGTTTTTGGCTTTAGACGCCAGGGTGTGCGCCATTTTCGCCTTTGTGAGGCGTCACAAATGAGGCAACATTTCATGCAATCTCAGATGTTACCAAAGTAGTGCTAGCTCTAAGCTTGCTTACAGGATTTTTTTTACATGTTTACACATACATGTACAGTTACTCTTCCACTATATTGATGAAGAGGCGTCAGAAGGCACTATGGAGGTCACTGCTCCAGGTAGCCTTCCAGTAATAGCTTTTTTCATGCTTCTGATTGGTCAGTGTTGTTCTTCTTCATTGTGTGGCTTTATAGTTATCATGACATCGCCGCCTGTTGGTTTGGCATGCTCTTGACAATGCTTCATTTTTTTTTCCATTTTTTATAGACGAAGATTAGCTTGTGTGGACAGGAATTTCTTTAAAAAGGAAGGAGTGAAAAACCCTGTTTTCAAAACTATCCGCATCAGTGTGGACTGGGCCCTGATGCTAAACTTTTGCTGGTTCCAGCATATAAAATTTAAATATTTGTCATTTAATATCCTTGTAAATCAAATATCTTGTCCAGATTAAATGATTATGAAATGAGTTTGAGCCCTCTCCTGCTTTCTCACCTGTCAGGAAGTCCTGCGTATGAAGGAGTTTACAGGGGACCTCTCTCTCCAGTTTGTTGGGCTTGTCTCCATACTGGGACAGTCCTCCCTGCCAGTACACTCTGCCCTGACACAGCCTCCGAGCGTAGAGTCCGTCAGGACCCATCCACAGTAACACTCCCCTCTCCAGGGTGGATGTTGGGCTCGGGGGACACTCCTCTGCCCTCCTCTGGGCTGAGAGACCATCCACAGGCAGGGGGACCACCTCGGGACCCCCGGGCGGCAGATAGTGCTTCTCCTCTGGGGAGCAGGGAGTAATGTGGCACCCCTCTGGACTGGAGGTTGTCACCTCCCTCACCAGAGTGTCCCCGAAATATACAGACACATGCAGGCGGAAGTCTGATTGAAGGAAAAGAGGACATTGGTTGAAGTAAAAAATAACCACAACAACAACAACAAAAAAAAACCAACTACAGACCATTGCTGGTTCAAGCTCCTTTATTTCTAGGTCTTGCTCCAACCCCGCTAAAGTCTAAAGTGATTTTATGTAATGATCCTAGTTTCTGCTGTAACGTGGTTTACTCCCAGCTCAGTGATCACACATGGGTATTCACAGTCTAGCTTTAGACTTGTTAAATTTGCCAACTGTTAGGGCTTCAGTTATTATTGGTAGGTGGTAATACTGTAAGTTGTAAATGAAGATGTAGGTCGCAAAGTTGGAAACTTTTTCCATGTGAAAAATTATTTTATTGGCCTGTATGACACCGAAGTATAAGGTTATCTTAAGTTCTCTGGTCAATAGCAGCAAACAGTTAAACAGTAACATTAAACAGAGTAGACTGTGTGTGAATGCTTGTGTGGGCGTGGCATCAGGTGGGTGGAGCTATAGTATTCGGACTCTCTGCTTGATCTGTATTAGAAGATTTGTGTCAGACTTCAAACTATGACGTGTTAAAGAGGACCTTTTATGCTCATTTTCAGGTTCTTGCTGGTATTCTGGGTTTCTACTGGAACATGTTTACATGCTTTAATGTTAAAAAAAACATTTTGTTTTCCTTATACTATCTGTACTGGAACACTTGTATTTACTCTCTTTCTGAAATGCTCCGTTTTAGCACCTGTCTCTTTAAGACCCCCTCCTAAAAAAAGCACAGTCTGCTCAGGTTGGTCAGCATTACTGGGTCTTCCATAGTGGCACTTTGTAATGTAAAAAATAAAAATAGCTAATTAGAGTTTCTAGACCAAATCTTCACAACCAGATCTTCAGCAACCAAGGTTACATGTTTCCCTGATGTTAGCATGTAGCTATATGTAGCAAGTACTAGCAGTAGTAGCAGTGTATCTAATATAAAGACTTGCAGTAGCGTGCTTGAAGTAGATGACCATATAAAGACATCCATCGCAATTTGACGTAAGCTTGTCTCGAAAGTAGAAAAAAAAATTTGAAAACCGAGTACAGTCAGTCAGAACAGTCTGAGGCGTGAGGTTTTTGTCCACAAGGATTACATTTACATACGTTTACTTCGTTATTTGAAACTTTGGCACTGTTTGATAGTAGATCCCCTTCAAAGTTAAATTGCAGTGCCTTCATCAGTTCAGTGTTTTAAATTGCCAAAAACACAAAATATGTCATCTCTGTAAATTTCAATGACATTAGACCAGCCATGTCTGAAGTATCATCAAAATACGTTGACCTTAACCTAGTTTAATATGGTGCCTCCATCAGGCATATGGTATTGTCTTAATGCCTTTTCGCTAAACTTTATTAAAGCTGCATTCATTCATTTCTGGCCACTAGGGGGCAGACAGACAGACAGACAGACAGACAGACAGACAGACAGACAGATACACAGCCACCACATATCCCTGGCTGTGATATTGGGCAGGTAGTGTGCAGTAACACCAGCCCATGGCATTGATGGGAATGGTTATACTGAATCATACAGTACATGTAAGAACTGAAAATATTGTTTTTTATTTATTTATTTTTTATTTAATTCTAGCACCCTCATTAAGCCAATCAATGTATATTTAAACACTGGGAAAACATTGCAGTTGCATTAACCTAATATCAAAGCAGTGTTGTCCAAGCCTTTTTACAGGTGTCTGAACGGATGAAGTCTAAAATCAGACTACATAGTTTAAAAGTTAAACCTAAAGAGATGTCTGCATTTTGACTATATCTCTGTATATGACCATAAACAAGGCCCATTCTTGAACATATATTACATATTATGATATTTCCAGGTATTTCCTAAATAGGATCTGAAGCCACACTGAAATCACATCTAATGCTCAGTTGAGGACGTCACTGGGTCTAACAGTACCCCCCTCCTTCTCATTTCATAGCGTGCAGAGGGAAAAAAGGGAAACGAAAGTGTCTACCTGAGAGCGCCTCCGCTGATCTGATGCTGGCGTCCAGTGTGAAAGGCGAGGGCTGGCTGTCAGCAGGACCATACGAGTAAATGGAGGCTCTGAGCTGGTATCCTGCACACATAGACGGACAGACGAGAGCTCAACACAAGCACAGAGAGGCACTGCCTCGGATGCTGATGCTTACATTGAATATTAAATACTGTACCATTCTCCATGGATGGGCCCTGCCATGGCAGGCTGCGAGGGGGACAGGGACACTGAGTGAAGGGCAGCTCGGGCAGGGAGGCCTGGTCCTGACAGTAATCTCTCCAATTACAATCTAGTGTGGGCATGTACTGTGGCATCTACACACACACACACACACACACACACACACACGCACACAACATGCAAAATTAACATAATCTGTGTATTGTACTGAACAGCTGTATGCTACAGCTCACAAATTGAACTTGTAAATATAATCATATAACTATTTTTTAATGATTTTTTGAAAACATTAATTAACAAGACTCTTGTGATCGGGGAGTTTTCATGCTGTCTCGTAAAATCCTCTTTTCAAAAGCATTAAGGGAGCTCCACAGCAGGATTAAATGATAGTAATTTATAGTCTTTGTTAGTAACTTAAATTCTGCAGTTACACACAATGCTCTTTACTCAAAGCTGAATGTGATATCTTTTTTAGAGTCTCTGATAAATTTTGAATATTTTTAGACAAAAAAGAAAATAACTAAAAATAACAATTAAATTAACTAAAGGAACGTATTAATTATCCTGCAGTATAATATGTCTGACAGTGTGCAGTACAGCTCTGTATCACATTTGGGAGCTAAAATTTATAAAAGTGTTGTTTCAGAGTTAAATGTATGATTAAAAATTTTAATTTTTGGTGACTAGCCACAAAATTAATTCTGAACTCCTGGTTAGCCCTGGCATAAACATACATAACATACTGAAGCCACAAATTAAAAACACCTGTTACTGACAGTGTTTAAATTATTTGCACAACCTCAAATTGAAAAAAAAAAAAATAGACAAATAAGACACTTTCATGTCCTGTGTGATGCTGTTCTTATAATTTCAGCATTGTCAACAACACTTGCATCAGTTAGACTTTGGGATGCAACTCATGAACCGGTGACCTGTCATCTGGTGCATCTGAGGTCATTCATGCATGCACAGTAAGCTTTCTTATCCACTGTGTCTGTTGCACGTCAGACCTCCCTCCCTCTCTCTCTCTCTCTCTCCCTCTCTCTCTCTCTCTCTCTCTCTCTCTCTCTGTGAAACAAACTCATTTCCATGTGTATGAAAATCACCTGGGTCTGCAGGGCAGGATAGGGGGAGTGCACCTGATAGCTCATTGGACTCAGAGGGCTGTCCTCCTGTCGAGGTCCTATACGGGGGACAGAAAATAAAAAACTCTAAACACATGTAGAATAAGTCATCTGTTGACATCATGCAGCATGACCTTCAGTGGTGGTTTGCCTTCTCAACTCTTCAAAAGTTTATCACTGCACTGAGGAGTCACTGACATTTATCAATCACCGAAGAGAATTTCCAGCTCTTATCTTAACGGCACATTAAATCATACATGTCAAAAAAGTTCACCAATCTTTATGGTGCATGTCATTTGACACGTGCTGAGCTAAATCAGCAGTTTAAAAGCTGTATTGTTTGATGTGTGTGTGAGGTGGGACTGACTTTTCTTGGCACCCTCGGGGATGATGCGGTACACTTTGTACGGGTCTGAGATGTCCAGCTGGCTTCTCTCCACAAGCTCCTCAAAGTCATTGCTCTTGTTGAGGGCGCAGCGGAGGCGAGTCTTCCAGGTCGGTGGATCTGGTTTGTCAATCCCCTCCCGAAACTTGCCTTTAAACAGCGCCCAGGCCTGCAGACAGGTCACCGGTAGAACTTTTCATTAAAAAGACCCTCTGAAGTTTAACGTGAGAGGATGAGACTCCTGCATGTATTTCAGAGCCAGTGAATGCCCTCTCAAGAAAAGGAAACTTTACTTATGTAGAGAGCTACAACTATGAGTCAATTAATTGAGTAATGAATTAACATAAAATTAATCAGCAGTATTTATGTCTCAAAAGTGAGGATCTCTTGTTTTTCATGATCTCATATGACAGTAAACTGAATATCTCAGGGTTTAGACATAACAAGCATTTTAAAGAAGACATATTTTTGTCTGGAAACTTGTGTTGAACATCTTTAACTATTTTCTGACATTTAATAAACCAAATAACAAACTTGCCAACTATAAATGATAAAAAGAAACGTTGTAAGACATTTCATACAGAAATACACTGCAAAATACTTTCTGTAAAAAAATAAATAAATAAATAAAATTAAAATAAAATAAAATAAAATAAGACCTTAAAAACTTAAAAATTATTTTTTTATATATATATATATATAAATTTTACTTAGACATCATAATTGTAAAGTCTATTATTTCTCATAATTTTCCCTTGTATTAGCCTATTTAAAGTCTTTGTGAGGCTTTAAAAGCATTTGAAATTATGCTTTTTGTCATTTTGCATACCTGTTTCCCTACTTTTATTGTGAAAGTCACTTTTATTGTCTGGATGATCGGTGGAGGAGGATGCGGGTCTCTTACCTTGAAAAGCGCGGCATCCTCATCGCGGTTGTAGTCCTGTTTCCCGGCGTGTTTCCACGGTATCCTGAAGATGCTCTTCTCGTCGTTCTCCCACACCAGACCGGGATATTTGCCGCAGTCCACCTGCTCAATGAGCCACTGGCGCAGCTTTCCGTTCCCGCTGCTGCCGGAGCCTCCGTAATCCACCTCAGGGTTCATCTCTGTCCAAACACACGCACGCAGCAACTCCACAGTCAGCTCCTGTAATGCAGTGCAACCTGCTGATATGTGTTTTGAAAGTAGTGCAAGTTTAGCAGAGAAAGGATAAGTGTATCCACGTTCAGTAAGACTCACTAAAGGTTAAACCCCCGGTCTCCCACGCAGACTAACTTAGCCTTGATGTGCGCTTTAGTAGCGTATATCGGACTGCTCTTACCTGTGAAACTCGAAACCCGTCAAGTTTTGAAATCAATCAGTCTCAGAGAGCCCTCATCATTACGGCGGGCGCGCTTAAATCCTCCAGCCTATAGCGAGCAGCAGGGAGGGCGGAGACACAGAGCCGGGGATGCTGAGGAGGACGCACCTGCTGCTGCCGCTCTCTCTCTCTCTCTCTCTCTCTCTCTCTCTCTCTCTCTACTGCGAAGCTTATCAGAGCTCACACAGAGCTGATCTCCAGTAAGAGACCGGGGGAAACCCTGCGAGCGTCAGTCACAAGTGAAGCACACCCGCAGACATGGAAAATCATGGGACGGAGACGAAAACAATTCTTTGAAATGATAAAGCTTTACGAAAAGTAACAATAGAGAGGTCCTGCTGCTGCAGAAGTGATGAGCTTGTTGCCAGTGGAAGATTATATAGAACAAGTGTGATGACACCGCAGACAATTAAACAACAACAGATAAGATTATTATAAAGTGTGTGTCACACAGTGTCTGTCACACAGAAACAGATCCTGTAAAACACGTTGTTGTATTAGCACAATCTTTATAGTCCATCGAGTTGTTTCAGCACAGAGAGGAGTTTTTGAAAGTTCCATATAAAGTTTAAATCAATTTTTAAAAACTCACTTTAATGCTCTAAATCAGTAACTCAATTTAGGCAGTGGATGAGGACTTTTCTTCTAACCTAATACAGAGATGGGACAAAGTTATTGTTCTGCAAGTCACAAGGAAGTCTCAAGTATTTGCATTCAAGTCCGAAGTCCTAAATTTAGAGTTTTGAGTCCTAAACAAGTCATAATGCACTCTTAACTAAATGTAATGCCATTTTAACAAGAGTAGTGATATATTACATTTTCAAACATGCTTTTTAAAATTTCTTATTCATGAAATGTATAGAAATTGGAAATTAATTGATTCATTGATTTTATTTTTTTTTTAAACATACTTTTTAATATTTGGGCTCAGGTGAAGTTATTTCCAAGTCAAAAGGCTAAAGTGTAAGTGAAGTTGCAGGCCATTGGTGTTAAAGTCCAAGTCTAGCTGCAAGTCTTGTTTGTTTTTGTCAAGTTGAGTCTCAAGTCATCAAATTTGTGACTTGAGTCAAGTCATGTGACTCGAGTCCACACCTCTGGCCCTACATAAAAGTATTAGTCCTGCATTCAAAAGCTTACTTAGGTAAAAGTCATAAATGGAAATTGTATTCAGAGTGTCAGTTGTTAAAAAGAGGCTCCTGTCAGTGTTGTAATAAATTAATTATGATACATTATTAGATCACCCTTACTGATGCATTAACCCTATATGAAACTGAAATTGTAATAGTGTAGCTGGTTGAGGTGGAGCTTATTTTAACTATTTTATACACTGCTTGGTGTGAATGTGAGCGTGAATGGTTGTCTGTCTGGTTATGTGTCAGCCCTGTGATAGTCCGGCAACCTGTCCAGGGTGTGCCCCACCTCTCACCTAGTGTCAGCTGGGAAAGGCTCCAGCCTCCCATGACCCCTAACAGGATAAGTGGTTTTGGAAAATGAATGAATATACACTGCTGGGATTTTGAATCTATAATAATACATCATATTGTATAAAATCAGTATGTTTTCAGTATAAAATCCTAATCTGTAAAGTAATTAGTAACTATAGCTAAATAAATAGCTAAATAGATACAGAAATATTCACTTAACAAATTAAATCTTATGGTAACGATATTTAATTAAATAAAATGCAAATGTGCAAATCATAGTCTGGAGCAGATATGTAGGTGTGAATCATAAACTCCACAAGCTGTTGACATTAAAATGAATACAGGCATTTACTGTTAATTCTTCTTCTCATGGTATGATTGAGAGTCTTGTTTAGGCTACACAAACTTTTTTACAATACAGACAAAAAGAAACATTACGGAATAAAACTACAACGCGTAAATAAATAAACAAATACTGCCTTTGATACTGTTTTACTGGAAGATACAGTATTCTTTAGCTTTCAAACTGGCTATAGAAAGTAATACTCATATTTCAAGTAGAAGACACAGCATAACGTAACTAACAGGGGGAGTGAACGCTGCAAAATGTGCGTTCACACTTTGGACTGTATGTACATATTTCCTTGGTGTCATGCTTGACTGCCCTTGCATGTTGTTTTGACAGTTAGAGGCAAGGACATGATATGATGAGGGGGACAGAGGTAATGACATAAAAATCCCCCCCCCACACGGCTCCTTAGCCATTCTGCGAACATGAGATTCAACATGTCATATTGATACAGAGAGAGTTCCTGCTGCAGCTTTTCTCTGCAGGATTGATGATGAAGGCAAACAGCTGGTCTCGTCTTAGTCAGTTTCGTTGTCCAAATAGAAGCAAAGCAGTCCCTCAGCTGCATGACTTGACAGAAGACTTTTTTTCAGGTGCCACTTGTGCTCCGTGCAGGAGTGATGCTGGTTGTTATATTGTTGCTGCTGTTGCTGTCGGATTTCTGTGTTAAAAGGGTTTCCATCTCTTTATCATCGTTGAGTGAGCTCTTCCCATATCGGTCCTTCCACCAGGCCCGATACTAGAGGGGGAGAACAGAGTTTAAAAGTGAGTCAGATGGATAAATGACAGCTATGACAGAATCAAAGAGACTGAGAGAATTTCACAGAGAGGGAAAATAAAGACTCAACGGTCAGTAGTTAAAGTTGGAGTTTTGTTCCAGTTGTGATATGGGGTCAAATTAAGTGCTTATGAGAACATCAGGCAGCATCTGAAATCCTATCCAAAGTCACAATTCGATGTCTGAAATTCAGGGGGCTGCGAGTGACAATTTTTGTCACTTTCTGAAACCAACAAACATATAAGCTTGCTCACTTTACACAGTAGGTTTGGGTATTGTCCACATTTGAATCTGTATCTGTACAGAAACCTGTAATTTTGTACCAAGTACCCAACAGTACTTTTTTCAGTACTTTACGTTATCTGTAAAAAAAAAAAAAATATAAGCAAGGCTGATGAGGTCTCTCTCTCTCTCTCTCTCTCTCTCTCTTTGTCTCTCTCTCTCTCTCTGTCTCTTCATACTCCACTGGTCCTTTGCTCCTTACTAATACATAGAGCTAATGGTACATGTCCACAGGATCCATCATTTCCACATTTCCCCTTTCATTGTCTATGTAAGCAGTAAGCAATGCATTCTGGTAGTGCAGCGCTGTGTTTCAAGAGATGGGGCATCTGCTTCTCATTTGCACCCTGTCCTGTGTGACTTGCCACCTCTGGAAACTCCAGAAAAACTTTTAAACAAACCCTTTTTGATCTAAAATGAAGACAGATTCAGCAACCGCATGGCTTATCTCTCGGCTCAAATGTTTTCAGAAACACATATCTGTGAACTGTTTTCATATTATAAGAGAACGTTTCTTAACGAGTCGACACGTTGATCCGGTTTGAAATCTGGGAGCAGAATGCCCATGGGTCCAGTGACACACCCATCGAACAATGCTGGGAAGTGGCACAACCCCTCAAGTCAAAAAATGCCCCTGTGAACATGCACTGTTAGATTCTGTTTGTCTGTCTGCTTGCTTGTGTGTGAATGTGTCTCTGCTTGTCTCCCTCGCTCTCAATATGCGGAATAAGACCTAATTAAAAAAAAAAAAAAAAACAGCCGTGAAAGTAGGCATTTTTGCCCCAGTAGTTTCAGTATCTGGCCTTCTCATCCAGATGGGTTCTCAGGGACAAACTTTAGCACCGACTGATTTAAGGTGAACTAGTACTCAGTAGTACCGACGTAATTTGGTCAGTACCCTTATAAGTGCCAAGTTCGGTCCCCCACCCTATTACACAGTGACTGGCCAGTTTTCTTGTGTGTAAACAAGTATGACACCATGAGTAGCTTTGAGTAGATCACTATGTGAAAGTGCACGCCCTTTTTTGAATAGCCATCACGTCTTGTGTCTCTCTATGACAGCCAGCTTTTCACTCCACCTTTAAGTTATTCACTGTTAATCAAAAATTTGTGTCTAGCATACCCTGGCTTTTGGTTAAATAGGTGCCAATTTTCATTCAAAATTACGCGTTTATCACTCACTGAGGGCAGTAGACAAGCCTTCAAGAACAATTTGATGCCCCCTGAAAATCTTGTTTCTGGTGACCTCCGGTGGTTTAGCTTCTCACCTTGCCGCAGTGACACAGAAGTGTACCCAAGGGTGTGTCAGTACACAGTGACATCACTGTTGGGTTTGGCTACAGGTGCAACATGGCATGACCGTAACCTACTAGGTGGGATAAGACCTGTGTGGCAATGCACCTGTCAGAAGTGAAACATGCTGAAGCGCCCTTTGATCCAAAAGGTGACAGTCCATATACCATACACTGTAACAGCAACAGCCATGGTTTGACTCCATATCCCTCTCTCCCCCTGCTTCCTATTTCCCTATTCACTGTCAGATAATTGTCAAATAAAAAGGCAAAAGTGCCACAAACAAAATCATCTTTTAAAAAAAAAAACAGAAATGGAACAGGCTTGAAACTTTCATCCTGAGAAGGCAGTGAAACACTGCTTTTAAATAGGTGGGGTTTCTTTAAAAGGAACACTTTATCCTTCAGTGAACAAAGAATCACAGAAGTGACACCAAAATCTTGATATCTTGATATCAAAACATTTGTTTACAAACTCTCACACAATTCCTGCAGTGTAATCCAAGTCTTATTTATCCAGTCGGATGCTCAGTACTTCCCAAATACATGCATTTTCACTTAAACCTTACTATTTAAAACACTTCCCTCTAAAGAGCACAGGCACAATACTCGTCCACACCTTACACTGTTTATGTGGATGTGTTTTATATAGTATGCTTTTAGTGAAAATGCTTGTTTGGTGAGTACTGAGCAAACGACTGGATAAATGAGACATGGATTATACTGCATGCCTTGTGTGAGAGTTCATAAACTGATGTTTATTACCAGCTGCAACAGCGTCACACTGGCTGGTATTGTTTTCACTTCATGATTATGTGTGTGTGTGACACAACCATACAAGGTGCAGCCATGAAACTACAGGTGTGTAATTGAGATCACAATGTAGGCTGGGTTGGAAGATGGGTGTGGTCCAAGCAAGGGGCCCTAAAGTATGGAAGGGGCCATTGGCCCCCCCACTTTACACAGCTGGCTGACATTTGCTTTAAATTGCAGATTGCTGTGTCATGGCTGGAGTGATTCTGTTGCAAGGTGGGCTCTAGTTAGATACTGAGATATAGTTTTGTTGTAGTTAAACTCTGGCCCATACAACTTAATTCATCAGCTTCTTAATTTACTGTGGAGTCACTAAGAAATGCAAAGTTTTATTCCTGAATTCAGCGTAACACAATGTGAGTAATTGATGCACAAATGATCATTTGGTGAGTGAAGTATTCTGTTAAGTAGCTTCTCTTTCTTTGAGCAATATCTGTTTACAGTGCACCTGAACAAACCGTTGGCCACTTCACATTGTTTTAATAAAGAAGACAATCAATAATACCGTCCAGCACGGTACTGACTTTTGTATGATACATATCTGCATCATTTCCTGTTGATCCCTTGTGCATGCATACAGAGTTTCAATCCCACATTGGATTGGCTGAAGACTAATATGTACATAAGTAATTCAATAAATACATTCGATACATTCTACTGCTGCAAAGATAAGAATAATTACGTTTAATTTTAGTAATCGTAACTTTCATTGAGGTTAGTGTGGTGTCACTCACTTCTGCCAGTTCTGTGTTTTCAAACTCCTCCAGCTGCCGGAGAAAGCCCAGGTTGGGCCCTGCGCATGGCCGAACCGCCCTCACTGCCGCCAGGGACTCCACCCATCCTCGACCGGTCACCGTCATAATGTAAGCCACCACCAGAGTCACACTGCGGGACACTCCTGCAACACTGAGAGCACACAGCTTCACAGCATGATGCCACTTATCATCACATATTCTCCTCTTTAGTGTACAAAGAAGTGAAACCCCTTTTTACCTAAAGCTGTGGTTAAATGCTTGATGTTGTCCTGTTTGATATGAGGAAATATGAAAGGTGATGAAATCTACAATGAAAGCATTAACCAAAATTGTGTCCTTTTTGGTGACAGTGATGTGGTTGAAAATGAAAGTGGGGTTAATTAAAATAAGGAGACCTCCTGTCAGTAATCACCGTTAGGCAAAACCTCATCATCATGAACAAAAATCAACCAAAGAATATTTGTGCTTCTTCCTCTCAACATCCTCATATGCAAATAACACCAGTTTCATACCATTTACTCTGATGTACAGTTTCGTAAAAATGTATGGAGATGCAGTAAATAAATGCAGTTTTTAAAATAACAACATCGAAACGTTATATTCTTTTCAAACATTAGACTGAAAATCCCCTTAAGTCCTGTTTCATCAGTCAAACTGAAGAATTGTTTTCCCATGCTATTTTAAGAATAAGTACATTGAAACATAAATTAGGATTACAATATTTTTGCAATTCATTTTCACTCACCAGTGCACAAGGCAGCCCTCTCCTTTCAGTCGGGACTCGTGGATAAACATGATGCTGTCCCTGAAGTACTGAACCCTGAGAGAATGAACATATTAAACACCATAAATAAATAAAATAGAATAATAAAAAAACAAATAAATAAATAAAATAAACACCACACTTGAAATGTCTGTATATTATTATAACAGAAAAACCTCTATGAATTATTTAATGGATTTATTAATCAATTGATGCCACAGGATTCAATTAATAAAGTACTGATTAGGCATTTTGCCGTTTGTATTCCATCAAATATTGACTCCAAGGACCTGCCCTCCAAACAAAATATATTGTAAGTTATATGATTTATTGATCGTTGTAAACTTTTGTAGCTCAGTAGAGTAAACTCAATCAGTATAGGATTGCATATGTAATATGTATACAATACTTTCTCAAATAAACATGTTCATAAGAAAGGGTTAATTTCATACTAACATTTTGTGCTGTTAAACTGTGAAAATTAAGATTAGTCTTATTTTCTTTAAGTTGAGTTATTATTTTTTTGCAGTTACCATTGCCAAAGACCAGGAGATGGTCAATGCATCACACTGAATAATAAGGAACTCTCAAACATAGAGTGGACCTCACTTACTGCGTATATATAAGTACTCACAGGTTTTGCTTAGAGTGGTCAGCAGCAGATATACAAAGGTACGTCATGTCCTACAGAGCAAAGGAGGGAGTAATTTAGTCTTGAGCATCACAGCAGAGTGTACTTTCTGCACATAAACCTGTTGAATTCATGAATTTACAACATTTAACAAAGTGTACTGAGGCTTTTTATTCTGTCAGGTCACCTGTTTAAACACTGGGTCTAACACACTTCCCGTTTCTCAGTGTATGGGACGGCCCCTGAAACTTTGCCCCTCTGACCCTGCCCTAATGGTAGGTCACGACATAACGATATTCGCCTGTGTGTGTATGTGTGTGTTAATGTGTGTGTTTTTTGTACAGTGCACCTGGCAGCTGACGGTACACGCAGTGGACAGAAACTACCTTGTCCCGTTATGACTGCACGGCTGCAAAAACCCCTGAGCCCTCTGGGACACACTGAGCTCTGGAAGTGCTCCAGACAGGTTAATACACACAGGCAGCAACCACAGAGTCATGCACACACACACACACACACACACACTGACATGCACATATTAACAGAGCATGCAACTCGTTGAAATTGTAAATTTTGACAGAAAAGGTCGGGTTATGCAAACAAATACTAAGAAGTCCTCTTATATCTTTGCACCATCACTCTTAAAAGTCAACATGACCATGACTCAGTGTTTGTAAAATCAAACCCTGGCAGAGAGGAAGCACAAATACACTCCCAAACAATTTGCATACAAATAGATGTTATATGTGCAGAAATTAATGTTCTTTACTTGCAAAAAGACATTTTGAGGCTCAGATTTTGTCCCATAAACCTGTCCTCGTGCGTTTGTTTGCGGTATGTTAATTAGAGCCACACACGGAACGGTAAAGGTCACATCGGACCTCAGAGACTTGGTGGTTGCAAATTCTACCTTCCTCTCGCAGGAACCATCATGCTGTCTTCCAAGAAATCAATCACTCAGCAGTTTGACTGTTAGGTATGCAAATACACCATCCCATCTGGCCATTTGGGCCACACTGGTAAAACAGACCTGAGTCATCATTATGCCACAGTGCTCAAAAAGCTGTGTCATTCATATAAATGCGAAAACCATCCAACGATCAAGATCAAACATTTGCACTGCAGCTGGGATTAAAGAGGTGCTGAACGAAGGGCAGCACAGTTCAGCGAGTCAGACATTATTTCATCCCAAAACCTTATAAAAAGTTTTGGTGGTTGACCAGTTTGGGTAGTGATACTGTAATACAAGTTGCTGTTTCTCTTCAGAGTTCTATGAAACATACTAGCATGGATGGAGAAAGTGTACAGAAATCTCTGAGCACTTTTCATGCTCGCTTTCAACAACAAAAGATGAAAGTTGTGAAAGCGGACACTGAAGATCAGGATTTTCAAAAAGGGGTCAGTGCGGACGCAGAAAGAATAAATTTCACTCGACATATAATAACAATGAAATTCAAACTCAAAGGGATCATTCATTATTATTTCAAGGGAGAACTTCTCAGCTAAATTAAACTTTGCCTCTCCAAGAACAGATAACGACAATCTATTTTTACGTCTGTTACAAAATGGAAATGAATGAGAGCAAATTTTTACTTTTTACCTACTAGGTTCTCACAGTGTCATCCCTGCTCTCCTGCTCACACTCACTGTCTCACGTACACATGAGAAAAACATCTTTCTCTCCCTTTCATACACAAATCACCACGTCTAAATGCAGCCATGAAAAGCCAGAAACCTTTTTTTTAATGCAGTTCCACTTTCAAGACTTTATGGACTTCAAGCTGCTGAGCTAAAAGCAAATTGTGTGAAAAAATTTTCTCTGTTTGACAGCTTGCATCTGCATCACAGCTGCATCAGACTGAGAACAGCACACACATTTTCAGATATTCACCTGGATCCCACACATTATGCTGTTAATCAGAAAAACTGCTTATTTAATGAAACCTGGTGAATTCCAGCTCTTGTGACTGATGTAAGAAAAAAGGACTTTCCGTGCAAAATTGAAAATAAGAACATGTGACTTTCACACCAATTGAAGTGGTCTATTTCTGTAGTCCATTCTGACTTTGGTGTACAGGATATTACCTTTATTCTTCTCATTTTTCTTTCAAAACACAACTACAGTGGCCTCGTATAATTAACAGATTGTTGAAGATGATATATTGGAGGATAACAAGGGTGTAATAAAGATTAGAGCTGAAATGATTAGTTGATTAATTAGTCAATCTTGAAAAATGCTCAATTGTTTAAGTCAGTTTTCATTATAAAATGCTGAAGATTTGCTGATTCCAGCTTTTAAAACATGTTTAGTCACCTCAGATTTTGGGAAACTGTGATGGACTTTTTTCACTATTTTTTGACATTTTTCTGACTAAGAATTAATCAGTTAATTGGGAAATAAATGAAGGTTTAATTGATATTGAAAATATTTGTTAGTTGCTGCCCTAATGACGATATAACGTCAGAAAAAGACAGTGTGGCACATCGGGTCTGCTGTCAACATTTAAAACTTTCAGAACAAGCAGAGGGGACATCAAGGGGGGGGAAGTAAACCCTTGGGAGTTCAGGGGAGGTTATGTTCTTTATGGTAGTAACAGTGTTGGGGTCGTAGGGTCACACAGGCCGATATAAGACACAAAGAACTCGGCTCACCTCCAGGATGGGTGCAGCTGTGTCATGGATGGACAGGATGTGGGTGATGTTGTGCTCTGCCAGCAGCTCCCTGTCTCGTGCATCTGTGGATTGCAAAGAAAATCAGTCATCTCAAATATTCCTTCCATCCAATCAAAAATCACCCCATGTTAGCTCCAACCTAAGTTAAGCATTTTCTACCCAACAACAACCCCCCTCCACTACTGTCTCCCAAGCAAATGTGACCTTAAAAGTTTTGCTCTGAACTGAAAGAAAAACCGGAAAACCAGTGTTTCTAAAACAGTCCAACAGCTTGTCCCAAAAGCAAGAAACAGTAATTGTTCTAATCAAATTTTGTTCTTTAAAAGGAAGCCAAATGTTTTCTACCTTGGACAGATGTGTCTTCTGCACTTTTTTCTCATGCTTTGCAAGTTTGCAGGATGTCACCTATACAAGACCAAGATGAGTCTGCAATGAACCCCCCTGCCAGCCAAATCAATTTAAATAACACCCAACTTCACACATCATGAGAGTCTGTATAAAACTGTGAGACAAAAACAAAAAGCAGTATAAATATGGAAACAGATGAATTAATTTGATATTAGTACCTCATAAAAACCCTTAAGATACTTGCAGAGGAAACACAATCTGATTATGTAACTGTACTTGAAGGTCATAAAATAAGATGAGTCCTTGAGTGTGTTGATCATGAAATAAATATTTTTATGGGGTGTCATGGTGCTGACAGCGTACGACATCACAGCTGGTAATAGACAGCTCTCACTGTTGTGCACAGACCTGTGACTCTTCCTTACAAAGACAAAACACAGTCACTAGGCCTACCTAATAGGTTAAAATTGAGTTTTTTGACCATAAAATATGATTTTGCCATAGAAATGTAGTATTTCTATGAAAACATCATGTACAATTAGCAGTTACTACAAACAGCTAATGCAAAGAGAGCTGCAACAAGCTGAAGCTAGTCAGTGAAAATAACCTAAAGCTAAAACTAAAATTACTTTTTGATATTTCCTTAGCTGTTATCTGTAAATATCCATTTTAATAAACTGGCATTGTGGTAATGCAGTTTCATTCCATAGTAAAAAATGTGGCAGTAGCAAAATCAAACCATTTTGTGAGAGTAAAAACCCAGCTAACGCTAAACTCATGCTAAAGCTCATGTAGCCAGCTTAGCAGAATATCTACCATCTTAACTTTTAATGCATTTGGATTTTGGTGTGGTTATGATTATTTTAAATCACACATGAAATAGTGAATTACTTTAATATCTGCTATTTGTTTATTTTCTTAAACAAAGTAGGCCCGTGGGCTACTTCAAATGTAGGCCTACAAGGAACACATTTTCTAGACATTTAGTTGGTTTTTTTCTACATATTACCTAGGTTCTATGATAGTGATTTTTATTCTTTCTTTTTTTTAATCATTTTAAGCATTATTCAATTTGCTGGCCAGTCTGAAACCTTGAAGTCTTTTTTCTTGACTTCACTGCTTCTGTAGTAACTATTCTGCCTTTGTCAGGCAAGTCAGAGGTCCTCTTACACTATTAATGTCTTACAGAGCTTTACTTTACCTCATACTTGCTGTTGTTCAAAGACAAACCATTTGAGATGCTGAAAAATATACCGAGCAAAATGGATAAAACCTGATAAGATCAAAGGCCTGGACGGCATGAAAGGTGTCAGATTTCCTATTCAACCATGGTTCCCTGAACATGTCATGTTTACAAAAAGTGATCCATATTTTGAACACACTTCCTGCCTAGTCACCATTACATGTTTGCGCAGATTTTTTTTTATCTTTTATTTTTTTATAGCAACCTAACGATTGCATTCGCTGCTTTATGGAAAGATGTGGATAACAGTTTACACAAGGGACACCCCCACACTTCGGGGCATCCCCTCCCACACCAACCCTCACAGCTCACACACTCAGCAGCCCTCAAAAATAATTTGTTTCCTCCAGCTGCTGACAGAGAGTTACACACCAACCCCCGTACACCCACTTTTTTTTTTTTTTTTTTACATCAAAATACACTACTTCAGTCATTCTGCTCTACACTGTGACATCTCCACTCTATAGAAACTGAGCTCAGTGTAGCATCTCACCACATGCCCCTCTGTATGAGGAACTGAAACACACTACTACATTATCCTGAAGATAAATCAATTCTTTACTCAAATGACAAGAGGCAAGGCATCTTACCTTTTATATTTCCAAGATACAGATCAGGCAGGACCTAAAGACAGACAAATGAGTCCAAAGAAAGAAGACGAGGCTGTGAAAGCACAACAATGTGACGAAGGTTAGAATATTTTTGAATCCTTTTCGTCTAGATTTGATACTGTACCTTGCTAATTCCATTACCCATATCGGCCAAAAGTCTAAAGGAAAGCACACCAAGTTTAAGATACGATTTTCACTTTTTTCACCAGGGTTGTAAAGTTGTCTATCATCTAGTGCTCCTGCCCTAAAAGTGTTTAGCACGGTCAAGCCCTCTCACTAGCTTTTACCGCGTCCCATCATTTTCAAACCTCCCCTGACGACTAATTTGTGTTACCCAGGATATCATAAAGCCTTCGACACCTCCGTAGCTCATGCTCTGAGTGCTGGAGTGAGCTGCTTGGGATGACGTAATGTGACCTTAGCAGTGTTGCTTGGATATTTATATTTAGATCAGGAGTGGGGTCATGGGACTGTGGACAGGCACATACCAGCCAGACAAAGATAGTTGAGGGCCAAGAAGAACAGATCCAACAGTGGGTCTCGCCTGGCTGTCACTATCTGCTGAGGTGTTATACCATACAAGGAGCATTTGTGAATTATGATACATGCCACTTGCAATAAATCTCAGTTTAGATAACAGTCTTGAGGTATATATGACAGGTTAGTTTTGTTGAACTACAGATTCCCCCATTTAGCTTAAAAGCCCTGAAAAACATTTTTTAAAACAGCTTAGTTAGACTAATGTTGTCCTGCACAAACAAAACCTCTTCTGCCAAGAGTTTCCATTATTTCACATAAAAGACTGTGTATTCTTAATTTTGCGGGAGGGAAGAGGTTGAAAAAAAAATGCTAATCAGGAATATTTAAAGTTTAATATTTCAATATCAAAACATGATTATAGTTGTGGGAATGGTGCTTATGATGTCAGGCGATAGCCAATTAAACTGCATCCAGATCAAGCAGATTAGCTGATTTATCATGCTCTTTTCCAAACTTTAACTTTGATTGTCGAATCTTTATTGATGAATATTTTATTTTATAAAGAAATACTTAAGATTTGAGACCATGTTCTCAGCGGTTTTAAATCGGGCCTATGTGTCGATAGTCAGTGGACTGGAGTTAAGTATATCTCCAGTAAAGTCTTAAGTACTTCTTGATCTTGCCAACTGAGGTATTTTTTATTCCTATACCAATTTTATGCCAATCCATGTCTCAGAAAAATTAAAATTATTAGATGGAAAAGAGAAAACTTTGACAAGCTGGTGGCTCCAGAGGAAAGGGTCACCATAGTCATTCAGATATATCCTCTGGGGATCATGAATGTCTTACCCAAATGTCATGGCAATCAACCCGATAGTTGTCATGATATTTCCCTTTAAAACAAAAATATCATCCTGCTGTTAGCGCTGAAGAAAAAGTCAGGGTATCAACAGACTCAAAAGTGTCTAACCTCTGGGGAACATAAACGTCTTAAACAAATTTAATCCATCCAGTAATAGCTCATTTATTTCAGTCTGGAGTGAAGTGATGTGCCAACCAGTTGACCTACTAACATTGCTGCTAGTGTTGCTAAAAAGTCAAACATATCGATTTTACTACTATATAAAACAGGGGAAAGCTGCAGATCATCACATTAAACATTATTTTATCAGCTTAATACTTCATGAATTTTCTAATTTCTTGAGAGCTGCTCACAAACTTTGTGAATGTTTTCGTAGAACTAAGAATCCCCCCATTTATTTTAAATGATGTGTTAATTCTCAGTGGACATCAATCTACTTTAGTCACTTCATTTCCAGTAAACACTGCTACATCTTCAACGCATTGCTCTGCAGCGATCAAGGTATTTTTAGCCCAGCTTTTGTCGTCTTTGTGTTGTTCCTGTGTGTGGTTCAGTGTGTGGCACACAGCTCAGACGCAATGACAGGCAGAGGAGAGTGGAGGCGTTTACAAAAAGCTGCCTGCCTCAGAGAATCAGGTCTGAACAGCTCATCTAGCTAGCGGCGGGTCATACCCATTCATAAACAGACACATCACACATTAGACACAATGGTATATAAAAAACACCCCCGTAACAGCATCACTGTGTGTGTAGGTGTGTGTTTGTGTGTGTGTGTGGGGGGAGGGGGTGGGAGCTGTGTTGCATAGACAATAAAGGATGTGATACGTGTATGATTAAATCGGTCTTTAAAAGAAGAAGAGGAGACATAACCTCTAGAGTTACTCTCGAGTTTGATGCCAGTTTGTTTGTTGCATGCAGCAGATAATCCACACATCTGCTACAACAAAACAATACCACACCGTAAAGCCATTACAGACATTCATTCAAGACTACAACTAACAATCATTTTTATTTCTGATTACTATGGGAGTTATTTTCTCAATTTACAGAGTAATTGGATAGTCTATTACACACCGGAAAATAATGAAAAATGTCCTCTGCAATTTACCAGAGCCCAAAGTGATGTCTTTGAATTGACAAAAATAATATTACTGTTTACAGAGACATAGAACAAAGAAAATGAGATCTTCACATTGGAGAATCTGGAACCAGACAACCTTTGGTGTTTTGGAAATGTCTGACAGTTGGTCAGTCCACCACTTTGGTCTAGACTGAATGTCTCAACAGCTGTTTGATAGCTCAGAGTTTTTGTACAGATATTCATGGTGCCCAGAGGATGAATCACACTGATGTTGAGGAGTCTATGACTTTTTCTTTAGTGCCGCCATGAGATTGACATTTTTGTTCTTTATTTAAATATCACAACAACTATTGATAAGATGGCCATAAAGTATAGCACAAGTATTCATGGTCTTTGGGGGTGATGCCTACTGATGTTTCCCTGACTTTTCAAGTTTTCACTTATCCAGTAAAATAGCTCAACATCGACAAAACTGACTGGCACACATTTTGTACAGACATTCATGGTCCTCAGAAGATGAATCCTACTGACTTCAGTGATCCCCTGACTTTTCCTCTGGTGCTCACAGGTTCACATTTGTAGTTTGTTCTGAAATATCTCGTTTGCCATTGGATTATCGTGAAATTTGATTTGATTTAGTTCAGACATTTATGTTCCCTCAGGATGAACTGTAATAACTCCGACTTTCCCTTTAATCTTAATCTAGCACCATCACTTGGTAAAAATTTGAACTTGTCCAATACTTTGATTTATGACTGAATACCTGTAAACCTAATAAGGTTCCCTCGTTTTTACGTGCTCTATCAAGTGTTTTTTGATTTTTGTTATTATAGTTTTATCAGTTTGTTTGTAAGAGGTCTAAAATGGAGTTCGACCCCAAATACCAGTGTCACCATGTAGGAAAGCCTACCGTACATTTCTTTGTCTGTGAATGCATCAACTATATAAAGTCAAATTTTATTTCCTGATTTCCTGGAAAGGCTAAGAAAGATAAATGCTGTTAATACTGTAAGTGTGGTCCTATGAGGTTTTCTGGAAAGGACTAGTTTGATATATTAGTAATCCTGTTGGTTCATTTCCAATAAATTGATTTCAGTTATTTTCTAGTCTCACCAGGAGGGGTCTGCTGGGGTGCAGCAGGTCATCTGAAAAAATGCAAAAATGTGAACTTTTACAGGCAAACAAACACCTCAAATTATATGCAGAACTAAGTTTCCAATAGAAAACCAAAAGTGAATAATATTTTGATGTGTTTATATGGAACTTTACCTAAGTGGAAACTCTTCTGGAAAACACCTGCCTAAATTCACTGTAGTTCATTGTCTCTATTTTCCCCTGTTCCACATGACTTAAGTCTGTGGAGGTAAATTCCTCTGAAAACGTTAGGAAATACAGGCACCTGTAAATATTAGTGCACTAGAATATTTCCCAGTGTATCTAAAATAATATCCCGCACGTGAATGTTACCTTTCGGTTTGTTGTCGTACTTTCGCTTTAATTTTTTTTTTTTTTTTTTTTTGGTAAATAAAAACGACGTGGAAAGTGCCAAACTGAGCACAACTTCCTGGCTTCTCCAAAAAACAACCAGGCAGTGCAGGGTTACATGATCAGCAGACAGACAGAGACTAAGTTTAATCTTTAACCACATATCAGAAAGCAGCAGCAGAGACCTGCTCCGCCTAGTCGGACACTGAGGAATGGCGCTGTTTGTACTCGGAGGACGTTTCTTTAAATGCAGATCTGGCGTAAAGAGAGTCATGACAGCGATCCAGCCCTACTGGTAACCGCTCTCTGTTTGATATGTGCATGTTTTTATGTACACTGAAATCTGGACTTTAACCACGGAGGGCTGCATTGAGCGAACAGGAAGTGTGTGGCCTGCTTGTAGCAACATGTTCGTCCCTGCAGTAGAATTTCTGTGGAGGTTTGTTCGATTTAAAGCCACTAGATGGCGTAGTAGAGCCAAGCAGGGCACCATACAGGTCTTCAGTACGCTCGAAATAACAATGTTGATTTATCATTTGTAAGGAATTAGACCAGACGTCCCGCTGTATCACCGAACATTTATGGCAGTATTTATTATTTTAGGGTAGTAGTAGTATTTTAGTTGGAGCTTTGAGTATGTCATGATATCTTTTGTTTAGCATCCATGCAGTAGGATTGCATATTTAATATTAAAACAAGAATTAAAAGCCTTAAAAAAATCTGTAAAATCGAAATATTTATGGTCATGTGAATATGACTACCGAGTCTGAAACCATATGCCAACATCCACTTTACTATTAGGTAACTCTCCAAGTCATCACACCTTGTGAAGTTTCAGAAATGTAAGAAAAGTGGCCAAAAATATATCTATAAAAAAAAACAAAAAAAACCCCCACATTTCTTACAAATGTCTACTGTAATTACTATTCAGCATTTTCCGTGATCTAAAATAAGATTGGACATGTCATTTGTATATAGTTGTTGTTTAACAATGTTAAAACTGCACTGTAATAATGCTGATTCAATGTAGATTTTTCAACTTTAACAAAATAACAACCCTGTCGATCAGAACGTTTATCAGACGTTACTATCTGGGGAAGATGTGTCAGCACATTTTGACACAAAAGTTTTAAAAATTCACAAGACTTCTCCTGAACTGCGGCATTCTGTGCATCAAAGCAAAGCAGTCATCATCAGTGCAGCTTCATGTTTTATTAAAGCATCTTGCTGACATGTTCAGGTCAGAGGCCCTCCTCACAACATGAGTCATGTTTAACAGCAGATCACAGTGACCTGGCGGAGCAAACTGTGAAACAAAGGACTAAATACGATCACGTTTACAGGAGACCAAGGGAACACAGCTGTAATTATGCACAACCTACTACACAGATGAATAGCACAACAATGTCATACATCAAGAAGAATTAGTCAAAATTACAATAATGTTTAAAGCAGGAGCTGTTATTGAGGGTTATAGGAAGAACATGGTGTTGAGCTCAAGTCATGACAACAGGTTAACCTTTTTGTCAGCCAGCAAAACACAATAAAGATACATTGTTATTTTCTTACAACATGATTTATGTTATTGTAAGAAATAATTGGGTGTTGTTGTGACTATCAAATGAAGCCAGTGTTTTTTACTAGTCAGAGCCGTTCTATTCTTATCCATCACCATGTCCATTACTGCCTCAGTCTACCTGTCTGTTTCCCTGCAGCACCTCAGTGGCCTCAGGCAAGCAGCATGTTAATGGAGTGGATCTGTTCTACGAGCAGACAGGCAGCGGGAACCACGCTGTGTTGTTGATTCCTGGTGCTCTGGGTAAATACAACAACACGTCTCTTTTTAGACTTTCTGGATAGATCTCTCTCAGACTGCCTTATGTAGTTTAGGTGTACATCCTCTGAGCTTGTGAAAACCGCTTTTGTCTCATATACCACAGGGAGCACGCGGACTGATTTTGGACCCCAGCTGAAGTCTCTGAATAAGGAACGTTTCACCATAGTGGGCTTGGATCCTCGCGGTTATGGACAATCCCGTCCTCCAGACAGAGACTTCCCCCCTGACTTCTTTGAGAGAGATGCAAAGGACGCAGTGGATCTGATGAAGGTCTCATCAGTCTGTTGATCAAGCAAGAGGGGATAAGGAGGGAACATGGGTGTGCAAACCTGAGAGCATGGATTGACAAGTAGTAGTGCAGTTTAGTGTCCAGTAAAGCACAAAGGAAACTTTGAAGCAAGGTGTTAAACAATAAAAGTGGGGAATTATAATTGTGTGAAAACAAATTTTTTTAAAGTGGGGTAAAGCGGCAGTAGCTCAGTCCATAGGGACTTGGGTTGGGAACCGGAGGGTTGCCTGTTCGAGTCCCCATCCGGACCAAGATATGGAGCGTGGAATGGTGGCTGGAGAGGTGCCAGTTCACCTCCTGGGCACTGCCAAGGTGCCCTTGAGCAAGGCACCGAACCCCCCAACCGCTCGGGGCGCCTCACCAAGGGCAGCCCTCTCACTCTGACATCTCTCCACTTTGTGCATGTACAGGTCCTGTTTGTGTCTTTTGGACCTGTGTGTAATTGACAAGCAAGAGTGAAAACATTGAATTTCCCCTCAGGGGGATTAATAAAATAAATAAACAATAAACAAAACAGTAATGTCGTAGTCGATTGTCAAACCAGCTAAAAGGAAGTGCAAACTAATAAATGGTTTCAGAATAATAGTGAAAACACGATAATATCATCTATGATGCACTTAGACTAAAAATTAGCAAGTCAAAGCATTTTTCTGCTGCACAAATCTTTTTCTAACGTAAAACCACAAATTATACCTCAGAATAGCTCCTCTGGTCTCTCTTTTATCTTCAGATCAAAAAATTACGCATCAAGAATCAAATATGACCTTGAATGGTGTCTAATGTGTGCCCTGCTCTGAGTGGCTGATTGTCACATCACGTCATTATGTGCCGCATACAGGAAGCTTGTTAGAGCATTCTTACTAATTTTTACACAGATGATTCATCCGATTGCTAAATTGAACACACAGTTTATTAATCCATGCTCTTGGTTTAGCAAGTCATACACAAGCTTGTTCACATCAGTATTTTTCATAGTTTTCTGTAATTTACCACAAATGATGTAATTTAATTTCTTGAAAATATGTGCTGTGATCACTTTTTTTTTTTTTTTGCAATGACAAGAATGGTCACCAGTTCACCTCAGTATGTTCATAATGTTATGCATATGAGGCAATCATAGAGGAGGCAATAGAAATTTTGTTAGTGATGTGCAGTATTTTCTTCATTTTATTGGCAGGCACTGGGTTTTGGAAAGTTCTCTCTGCTGGGGTGGAGTGACGGAGGAATCACCGCTCTGATTGCAGCAGCAAAGAACCCGGACGTGATCAACAAGATGGTTGTATGGGGATCCAATGCCTTTGTGTCCCATCAGGACCTCAAGCTTTACGATGGTACTCCTACTCTACTTTTCATTGTCTTTGGTAACTGCCAGTGTAGTCCCAAACTGTGCCAACTGTGCATGAAATCTTTCTTAACTGTGTGCACTCATGTGTGCATGGGTGTCTTTGGGAATGCACAGCGGTCCGTGATGTCTCCAGGTGGAGTGTGAGGATGAGGCAGCCCATGGAGGAGGTGTATGGGGCAGAAGTCTTTGCTAAAACCTGGGAGGCCTGGGTGGATGGGATCGCACAGTATGCAAAAAAACCCAAAGGTGCTGACTTCATTTTGTAACAGGCTCATTACACAAGTGAAGTTGAAACTGACAACCATCAGAAATAATAAAATCATGCGATGTAAAGTAAATGCTTTGCATTCATAATGCTATTATAAGGGACGTTTTCATACTGATGATGTTGACCTCCTCCACAAGAAACATATGGAGAATAAATTTGAGACACTTATAGATTTTGTTCTAATAAATGTCAGTTGTAAAGGCTGATGCCAAAATGTTAACTTAAATGTCCTCTGATCAGGGAGCATCTGCCTGGAGCTTCTGCCCCAAATCACCTGTCCAGCCCTCGTCATTCATGGAGAGAAAGACCCCATGGTGCCCAGCATCCACCCACAGTGCCTCCTCAAACACATCAAGAGATCACAGTGAGATGACATCAGACACACACTTGCGCACACTTTTACATGGCAACACTTCAAATACCTTAAATTTAGGAAAGGAAACATGTGATATGATTTCTTTTTTGTCCCAAATCTAGGTTACACCTGATGCCGGAGGGTAAACACAATCTTCACCTGAGGTACGCTGAAGAATTCAACAAACTAGTGGAAGACTTTCTGGAAGACTGAGCAATTAATTAACACTGTGAAATAACAACTGATCATTTTGTGATAAAGGACCATCATTGCCAATATTTACACCAAAGACTTAATTTGATTGATTTTATTGAATTGTATTGATTATTTTATTTCTACACTGTTTTCACAAGGCATCAATTGTTGAATATTTTACATTAAATTTTCAATGTTATGTTTTTCTACAATTGAAAATTTTATGAAGCAGGAAGGTGAATTATTTTGTCATGTTATGTAAGTCAGTAGCATTTTCTATAACTGGGGGCTAATGAGTCTTACATTACAGTTACATAACTTTAAATAGGCAGCTGCTAAGGTCGTGTGAAACACAGTTCCAGTCAAGTAAAAGTAAAATGTCTGCAGCTGCTCACTGCTGCTCACAAAAACAAACACTAATGCAAAGCTATATAACCACATCGATCATCGTAACATCACAAAACTGAGGTTGCGATATTGTTAAATGTCACTAAGAGTAGTTTTTAATTTTGTCACTCACAAAGCATCTTAAAATAAGGGATGAAAAGGCACTAACATGAGCTGCAGACTTTGGTGATTACAAGACTGTTAAAGATTTCAAATTGAAAATGATTTATCAGCATTAATAAAGTTATTTCTTACAACTTAAGTTACCTTATGTTGAGTTATATTTAAGGTTCAATTTACTAAGTAAGTGCTGTCCTTATTATCAGTTTAGAGGTACTTGTACTTTACTTGAGAATTTCCATTCCCTGCTCTTATATACTTCTCCACTGCATTTCAGAGGCAAATATTGTAGCTTTCCCTCTGCTATATTTATTTGATAACATTAGTTACTTGTTGCTTTGAAGATTCAGATTAATGATACAAAACATAAATCAACTAATACATTTTGATTTATTATCGATTAAGCAGGCCAGCAGTATTTGGTGTAATTAAAATGAGCTCCGGGGCGGCACGGTGGTGTGGTGGTTAGCATTCTCGCCTCACAGCAAGAGGGTTGCCGGTTCGATCCCGGGCATGGGAGCCCTTCTGTGCGGAGTTTGCATGTTCTCTCCGGGCATTCTGGCTTCCTCCCACAGTCCAAAGACATGCAGATTGGGGACTAGGTTAATTGGTAACTCTAAATTGTCCATAGGTGTGAATGTGAGTGTGAATGGTTGTTTGTCTCTATGTGTCAGCCCTGCGATAGTCTGGCGACCTGTCCAGGGTGTACCCTGCCTCTCGCCCGATGTCAGCTGGGATAGGCTCCAGCCCCCCCGCGCCCCTCAAGAGGATGAAGCGGTTAGAAGATGAATGAATGAATGAAAATGAGCTCCATCTGAAGACTTGAATGTATTGATAATTATAATCCAACAATATAATAGATACTATTGTGTAAGGGTCCATTCTGCATCATAAATACTTTTACTTTTGGAACTGTAAGTAGATTTTGAATGCAAAACTTTTTACTTTGAGTATTCTTTCGCCACTGAGATTAAGTATAGTGCAGATCGGTTGTGCTGGTGCTGCACGTCTGAACACTCACGATCGATTGCTTTGGTCTGCCAGTTTACTCATAACCAGGAAGTGGCAACTGTTTCTGTTTGTAGCTAGCACGAGTTCAAATGTTTGCCAGTTGGAGCTAGCTGGAGTTAAATCAAAGAAATATGAACGAAACACAAAATGGTGCGGTCTCCGACGCCATCACGGTGCACAATTTCTCGGAGAGGATTTTGGAGCAGGTCATACACTTTCACGTGATGAAGCTGAGCGGCGGGTTCTTCCTGTGGGTCGGTTCGAGTCCGGTCCTGTCCAACATGGCGGTGTCAATGAGCAGCAAATATGTGAGTAAACACAACAAAATGAACAGTGGTGGGATGTTATCAAGTACAGTTATCCTAGCATTGTGTTTAATTACAATTTTGAGGTACTTGAGTAGTTTTTTTCATGAACCTTTTTCTTTTACTAGTTAACATTATATCTCAGGGGGATATTGCAGCCTACTCTTTACTCCAATATTTTACATTTATTTAACAGCTTTAGTAAGCTTAAGTGTTACTTTACGAATTAAGATATTCGCACACTTAAAACTCCTCCTTCTATTCAGCACTGCAAACTTTTCATGGAGGTCTACATCCACAGATGGTTGTGTGGATTTTTGTGAGCAGCTAGGACAGTTTTTTATTTCCTGCAGGGTTTTTTTTGCTTTTAAAGTATACTTTTTAACGTGTTTTTGGCCCCAAATAAAATTCAGTTTTGCTAGGTTTTATTGTGGTAATGACAGAAGGTTAAGTGAGGGATGTGAAACTTTGCATATTATAAACAAATCTATCTGCAGTCATTAGGGATGGACGATGATATGAAACTGTAATCTTTTCTGTACTGAACATTGAAGCATTTATCTCAATACTGTAAAGTATATTTCTGGGCCATTGTGGACAGTGTTGCAAATCAAAAAAGTGGAGCTGATTCTTTTTGTAACAGTGGATTTTTATATGAATTCTGCATCAGTGTAATGGAGTACTTAAATCTGCCCTGATGGATTATCAAAACAAACAAACAAACAAACCAACAAACAAAAAACAACAACAAAACATTCCTGTCTGATTATTTTAATAATCAACTCTTAATTGATATTTCATACGATATTTCTCACTTCTAGCATTCATGGCATTCAACATGTTTTGTGGTCTTGATGTGCTGACCCCTTTAACAGCAGGGCACTGCTATGTTGTCTTGAGGCTCTGTTGTATAGGGGGGACCTGGCTCATAATCTAATATTAATGTCTGTATGATAAAGTATTATTGCAGCACAGGGCCACTGGTTGGTTAATGGGTCCTTCTGCCCAAAGTGCAGTAGCCTACATGTTTTCCTTGACATCCCCCTACTATACCAAAAACCCTAGAGACAACCCAGCCGTCCTCAACCAGGAGTCATTGGAAGAAAAGCTTACTGAAAAGGCTTTTGGGATTCATTAATCTTAGTTTGAAAACATTTCGGAACACATGGGCTGACAAACACATTAAGAGAGGAACACATTGGATGTCATTGGATGTTGTGATGTCAGAGAGCTAAAGATTTTTGTCCTTCCAGAGAGACAAAACACTGTTGTGCTAATTGTTTTTTCTGTCCTGCAGGATTCAATGCCTTTATCTACATTAATCATGGGGGACCCATCCAATACTGCTCCTAATTCCTTGGCACAGAGATTAGGTAATGATGTATGACTTTGCATTAATTTATGTCTCAGTATTGCTGCTAATATACCATTTTTTCCCCCGTTAAAGGTTTTTTTCCTTATCCGCTGCGAGGGTCCTAAGGACAGAGGGATGTTGTATACTGTAACGCCCCTGAGGCAAATTGTGATTTGTGATACTGGGCTTTATAAATAAAATTGACTGAGTGGTTGATGTATTAAGTTATAGTAAGTTATAAAAGCTGAAATACTTTTTTTCAGCTGTCAGGTGGTTGTTTCTTTATGGATATCAAAGATGTTTTTATATGTTTGAGCTAGGGATGCACGATGATAGATGTTTTGCCGATGTCTGATATGCCAATATATAACCACTTATTTGGCTGATAGATTATGTCTGCTTTAAGTGTTGTCAGAGTGTGTGTTATGGCAGTTTCAAGTGTGGGTTGATTTAAAAATTCTCTACTATGCAGTGGTAGAAGAAGTACTCACATCCTTTACTTACATAAAATAGTGTAGAAATACTGTGTTCTAAAAACGCTGTATTACAAGTAGAAGTCCTAAATTTAAAATGTTTCTTAAGTGAAAGTACATATCTGTTATCAGCAAAATGTACTCATGGTAAATCAAAAGTGAAAGTAGTCATTATGGGGAATGGCTTTTTTTCAAAGTGTTATATTATCATAGAATATTTTATTATTCTCTTATTAACAAATGCATGTAAGAGCTTTTAATGTTGTAGTTCCCCAGTGTGGAGCCATTTTCAGATACTTTGTGTATAACTGGGTGGATTATCAGTACAGTGCTGCATTATATCATTTAAGCATATCATGTGTGTTTTATGTAAAAAGTAACTGTCAAATAAATATGATAAGCAATTATGTCCATACTCTACTTAACTACAGTACTTGAGTAAATGCACCTAGTTAGATTCCATCACTGATATTGTGTAATGACAAAACTATGATCCAGGTTTGATTAAAAAAATAAGTGATGAAAATGTCCACCGTGAGATGTTACATATGTCAAGTGAGTTACAATACTTCACATGTTGATATTTATACGACCCCAAATGTAATTAAAAACAATGGCTTCTTCAAGTTGTGGGGGAAATACATATGCTCCAGAAAATGGTTGGAATTAAAAAATAGACATATTCTAAAACATTGGTTTTCAGGGCCGCTTAAAATGATACACATTAGGGCACGGGTTAGATATGATTAAAGGAGCAATAAGCAAAATCGTTTCACCGCTAGGTTCGCTGTTGTGCACTGCCTGTAGAGCAAAACAAAGTGTGTCATGAGCCACTCCTTCCAGCTTCACTCAGCTTCACTCGGCTGCCTGATATACCCGCTGCTTCTTCCCACATTACCCTGAATAACAAACCAGGGCTTGGTGGTCCAGTTGGATCCAAACGGAGAGCCGCTAGCTGGGAAGCTAGCGGAGGCTAACTGGCTGTGTTAGCAGCTGAGTGAAGTGGAGCATGAGGAGGAAGCACCGGTCAGCCCCCGCTTTCACTGCAGGCAGATCCACTCGCCACAGGGGCGAGGAGATAAAACCTAAACAGCCAACTTAGTTTAGTAGTTAGCGATGTCTTTCACTCACTCTCAGTCTCTGCTGTGTTTAGCTATTTCCCTGCTTTCCTGTTAGCGTTAGCACTACTCGGCTCCCACGCTAACGCTCCAACTCCAACTGAGCTGGGAGCCGGGCTCACGGTCTCATGGAGAAGAGTTCGAACGTTAGCATGGCAGCCGATTAGTGCTAACGTCCCCACGCTTCTCTGCCAGGCTCAGTGAGTTGGAGCCAAGAAGTGTGAGGACGTTAGTGTTAGCACTAGTCGGCTGCCATGCTAACGTTCCGGGAGCCTGCTTCTGGGCTCTGGCGAGCTCTAGCGTGGGGACGTTAGCGTTAGCACTAGTCGGCTGCCATGCTAATGTTCGGGAGCCTGCTTAAGCATGGGGACGTTAGCTTTAGCACTAGTTAGCTGCCATGCTAACGTTCCGGGAGCCTGCTTAAGCGTGGGGACGTTAGCGTTAGCACTAGTCGGCTGCCATGCTAACGTTCCAACTCTTAGAGAGGAATGTTAGCGTTAGCTCCCACAGTTAGCACTAGAGCTACTACAGCTACTGGAGTAGCTTGCAGCTATGGAGAGCTTCTACCAGCTCTTCTAGTCACTGAGCCTTGCCTCCATTTCAGCAAATATATTACATTTATTACAAGTACCATCATCATTGAAGTAGGCAGGGGAATAGCTAAACAGCCGCCAGGCTGCCCGCAGGGCTACATTTTACAATGCTAATTGCAAATGTTAGCTGAGCTGCCGGGCTACTCACCTAACACAACCGAAACGCCTGACCCATTGCTGGGACAGAGCTGCTAATAACTCAAGCTCCGGACATTAACCCATGCTACAATTGTTACATTAAATTTAATTGAATCGACATAGCGACATGTGCCTAACGTTATTGTAACACTAATTAAAACAGACATTTGTCTTTATGTTGTACCTGTCCAGGAGAAGAAGAGCTAGCTCTGAGTCAGATTGTAGCCTCTTTAGCTCTCGCAGTGCTCTCCACCTTGGAAATGCAAGGCCAATGTTAATCCGAGTTCTGTCCCTTTCTTTATCCTACAACTTCTTCGCCAACAACCGTTGTTTCTTTAGAGGTAATGTCAGATCCTGGTGGACGTTCTGCTCTCTGCCATTTCATTTCGAAAATATGCGCTGCCATTGCTCACTGGCTGTAGCCTTTTATAGGGAGCGAGGGCCAAGGGCTCCGAGAGGACTAGGAGGAGGAGGAGGGTGAACGCGCAGCCGGACCGGCTTGTAAACAATGGGCTGGAGATCAACACAGAGAGAGGGTGTGTGAGATCATGCAATACTTCAAATGAAATTACACCTCTAATTCTTCACATAGCAATTTTTTAATTCCTTCAATCTAGAAATGATGAATTTCGCTTATTGCTCCTTTAAGACCAGAGTTCTCTAGTTCTATAGTCGACTATAGGGAGCCCTTTAATCAGAGTTGTCACTCTTATGACTCACACACATTGAGCTCACTTCTACACTGAATTAAATAATAAAAATAAACTATTCGCCATTTTTCTGGGGACCCTCTGGAACTCCCTCAAGAGACCCTCTGGTTGAGAAGGACTTGGCTAAAACCTGCAAAAAAGGGATGACATTTAGTTGAGTGTGCGTCTCGGTAATAGATTGTGGCTCAGGTTTGATTCGAACCAAAGGCCCTTTGCTGCCTGTTATCCCCCCGGTCCTGTCACTCTCCAGCTGCCCTATAATAAAGACAATATAAGCCCTAAAACGTTAAAAACATGCAAAATACACTAACAGGGTGTTTAAAAAAAAAAAAAAAAAACAACTTCCAAGACCAATGACTTTAGTGTAATTGTGTACCATAGCAAACCATTCAGAGTATTACCTGAACTAAAAGTGAAATAATTTTCTGTTCTGTTTTGCAGCAAAGAAGACCCAAAAGCAAGTATATGTGAGTTACAGTCTTCCAATGACAGACTCCAACATCAGTCTTTTGGTGGAGAACAGGATCAAAAAAGAGCTGGAGCTTCACCCTGAACACTTCTGAACATATTCATTTTTTAAAACTGTGTTTTGTGTAGAACTGAGGACACACAGGACACACAGGAAGAAGGTCAACATAAAGTAGCAGGGCACTCTTCTTTGGAATTAAGTACTCCTTCCAGATACTGCAATTGCACTCCAGCACAATAACCACAAACAGTCACATCAAGTGTTCTTTTATTGACATAATAAATTAAGTGGTTTATTATCAAAACATGTAGGCCTATGGCTTTTTGTACAAATGCATCATATTAAAAAAATAACACTTAGAAAACAGCATTAGTGGTTGAGTTCTTTTTTTTCTTTTGAGTGTTTAACTGTCGAAAACATACAAACTAGTAAACCATACAGGGTGTTCAAAACACGTGCTGTGTACTAAACATGATTTAAAAAATGGACAGTCTGTGGATTCAGGTATATTTGGATGGAGAATGGTATATAGGATGATTTATCTATTCTGTGCTTATATCCTATAAAAAGTCAATGGTCCATACATTATGAATGAATGAATGAATGAATGGTACATGTATACATACCTTACATTTTTATGCAGTCCTAAGGGATACTTACGTAGTAAAGTGTATAAATGTACACTGATCACAACTAGGCCAGGTCTACGCAGACTACGCTGCTCTATTCTAATCGTCACAAACGTTTATTTCAAAAAACTGTAAAACATTGTGCTTTCTGGCTAGAGTTACACATCCTAGGAGCAGGATTACAACATTACCACAGTACAGAGAACAAGGAGTGAGAGTTGGAGTGGAAATATTTGCTAATTAAGGAGGTATTTCAAGCAACAAAATTGCCCTTGGCAGCATGACAAAATAAATACTGGTTTTCTTGAATTACATTCTCTGTTTTGTGAAAAAGAACAGAGCCATCATGATAAAGCCATTTAAATACTGAGATGCGTCATAAGACATACACCAGTACACTGACCGGTCACTCTAATGTCTGTTCAACTCTCAGATTTGTTCAGCATTACTCGCAGTCTCTACAGGCTACACGTACTGTCTGCCAAGGTCTCCGGCTGTTTGCCACATCAGACAACCATCATACACCCACACCAACAGCAGTAATGCTTTCTTTAAAAACTCAGTGTCTACACTGACCTCATCTCTGAGGATAAAGTGCCACATTGGACTTCTAGTAGAGGGACCACAAATAAGAAGCAGAAACATGTAAAACTGTTTGTGCCCTTTCATGCAAAAAAGAGTGGTAGTGGTTTAGCCAATCCCTGGATCTCAAACATGTTGGCTGAAAATCACAAACACTTGATTGTGACATTTAGTGCAAAATAACTTGTAAAGAATTATGAGATGCAGTGAAATCCTCTCTCAACGAGTCAAAACTACAAACCGAACCCTCACAGAGCACACCTTATTGAAAGCTAGTCTGCTCTACTTTGCCTCCTCACTTGCCTGCGTCTGCTTCTTTCACCTGTAAATCATTCTCGACAGAGCGGACAGCAGTGCAAGAAAACCACCAATACCACTGAAGACTTTCATATTATTTAACACACACACTGACTTCAGATCAACTTAGTCCAGTAAAATATTTTTGGCAACTCCTGAATGAATCATAGTCACTACAAACTACACAAATTTATTATCGTCACCATTTCAAACCTCATCATTTAAGAGTTCATCTGGTTCATCCGAAAGATTCTCTTTTCCCTTAAAAGTCTTTTTCCACAAGTTCAACAACCATTCGGTTCATGTTAATGCTTGAACAATAATTAGCACGGTAGTAGACTATTGCTGTGATGCTTACACCCCATTGGCTATGGCACGATTTCCAATCACCTCCCCACCAGTGGCCAGGGCGTATGAGGCAGGCACCGCTGCCAGAGCGGTTGCTGCTGCCACCGTAGCTCCCCCAGTGGCTGTGAGGTGTAATGGCGTGTCGTGGACACGGGAGTAGTCCCCATCAGTCTTGGCGAGAAGGAGGTGCTGCTCTCCTGGGTGGAGCAGCGTCTGACGGGTGAAGGTCTCTCCGTCAGCCAGGCTCTCTGGCAGGGGTTGGCCCCGCGGCTCGGGCAGAAGCAGCAGGCAGATGATGCACAGGAGGGTGCAGCAGGCGAAGATCACGTGATGCAGGAAGTAGCCCTTCTGGTTGTGGAGCTCCATGATGGGTGCGGTGAGCATGCCGAAGCCTGCACTGGCCAGGACCAAACCTAACCCTCCACCCCTGCACAGAGGAAGAGGAAGTGAAGCAGATCTGTGAACAAGCTAGCCTGACGTGACTAAAAATGATAGGAGCTCTAAAGGCATCAGCAATCTTTAAGTGATATGCTTATTGAATCAGCAAACAGTCTGAAACCTCACTCCCTCCACACCTGTTTGACTTCAGATAAGAGGGGCCGTGACCAGTAATTTTAGAAACTTTACTGCAATTATGTTCATTTCATGCAGGGATTGGCCAGGTCTGAACTTTTCTCTCTTTGATTTCTTTGACCATGGTCCCCTCATCAGAAAGCGTATGGGATTTTTCAATTGGATTTTGGTTTATTGCAGAAAACAAAAGTTCACGATACTCACAGGTTTTGTTCCACAAGATAATCTTCACAAATGAACACCACTTTTCACCAGAAATAAAAAGCTAACATTAGGCTATAAACAAACTACACCATGTACGCATGACTTAACGTCGCCATCACAACAAGGCTATAAAGTCGTGTTCAGACTGATTACACCCTGTAATCTCATTAAACAACATGTTAGCAACTGTCTATTTTAAGACACCTAAGGGCTTCAGAATTCACAAGTTGGGTATTTTATGTTGTAGGACAAAACATGAAGCTTTTGTTAACCACAGATCCTATTTCAGGCATCTAACCCAAACCCCATTTAAATAACCCATTGACTGGTTAAACTGGGAACTGGGAGTGATAAAATGCTGACTCATTTCTGGGTTTTAGGACTCACTCCTGCACCACTCTATAACGCAGGGGAGATTGACTGAAAATGTGCACGTTTACTCCGTACATCCTGTCTCTTCCCTCTTTACTGTAGCACACTTCCGGGCCCACCTTCAAGTGAAACCACACTGGTACAAAGTCTTGTGTCTTTAAGACACCTTTGCATGACACCACATAGGAACTAGTTTGTTTGAAGCATACTGAATCTTTTGGAGGCATGAAGTTCATACTCAGCTGTGCGTCAATACTGCTCCACAAGATGGAGCCAAGCAACATGAGAACTACAGCTGAATCCAAATATGCTATACATTGTAATAATGTACAGTATAGTCTTTATCAGTGGTTCCCAACTGGTCCAGCCACGGGGTCCAGATTTCTTCTTAGTCATTAGTTCAAGGTCCATACAGTTTATACATTCAGCGTCATAGCTGTCCATTATTCATTCACTCTATAGCAGGAAATGGCATTTAAAATTAAAAACTCTGTGCCAGAGTGGTTTTTACAAACTAGACATGTTTGTGAGGCCCTTGCTGTCCATTCAGAATGAACTTGCGACCCGCTTGTAGACCGTGACCCACCAGTTGGGAACCACTGTTCTATGTAGTACTTGTCAAAGTATACTGTACATCAATGTACCTAACCATTTAATACAGGAACACAACTTTTCATGTGTCCTGACAGACATCAGTTAAGCTGTGACTTTAGTTTTTAGTTAGTTTTTACAGGGATACACCAATCGACATATAAAGGATGATGCACACATTTTTATGACCACGGGAGAAACTTAACATGTAACACAACACACTATAACTCAAACTTAGTTAAAATTAGTATGCAGTACGGCATTAATACACAAATTTGGCCTATGTGTGAATCACTCGCTATTCCTTCTATTATTACGATTCATCACTTTTGCATTAAGTTGTGGCCACTGTGGTGCACAAATTTTACACCAAGATTTAGGACAATCAAAAAAATGACGCATAGTTGATAGTTTCTTGTAGGTAGCATATAAGAATTTATTTCAGACACAGCCTGGAGCTGGCCTACAGCATAAGGCTCCCCTAAGTGTTGTATTTTCTGTTTATGACCATCCAGACTCACCTGATGACAGTAGGAGTGATTTCAGCACAAAAGAATATGCTGAGTATGCTGACTGCATGAGAAGAGAACATGCCGATGATGGAGAAGGCCACCGAGAATTTTCTGTTCAGAGTGTCCCGAAGAACTGTCCAGAAGAGGACAAGAAAACATAAGCACCCCAAAAACATCCGGCATGAAACACAAACATTTAACAAAGAGACAAGCACAAATGAGAGCGATTATATTTTTATGTACTTTGGTTATTGCACAGGGACATTAAAATTAGACTACAATATATCACAAATCCATAAACTGTAGTTGTACCTGTGTCATGGCGAAGGCTGTACTTCCCAATCACTGGATTCCATTAGTGAGCATTGGAGAATAGAGGAGAGGATGTCATTAGTAAGCACAAAGGGTACCACAGTGCTGACTCATAAAAAGCAGAGTAAAAAAAAAGCCTTGAGGAGAACTCTGAACAGTTAACCACTGGAGCCTGAAATAATGACTACTTCTCTGCATATGTAGGTCAGAAAAGGGAGAATGAGGAGAGACTCCTATAAGACTGAGAGATGAATTGCAGGCAGTACTGTTTTAATGACACAGGGAAGCAAAGTGCACGAGTACTTAACTTTACTGTTTATTTTTTAACTTTGTGTTTTGCAGTAACTTTCATGACATTTTTTACTGATTTTTCTGACTTGACCTTTTGCTAAACCTTTCCCTGAGCAGCAGTTGTCCAATCATAGATAAACAACAGGTCTGTCAAAGCTTCAGATCATTCTCAAATTGCTATTTAAGTGCACAGTGCACTGGAGTTTTTTCCTTGCCTTTCCGAAACAAATAAGCAAAGGTGTAGGGGATGGAGCAACAGTGTGTTTTTTGAGAACGGGTTTTCAAATACAGCAGCTTGAACAGTGGCCCTCAGCGTGTGATACTGAAGCACAAGGCACCTTTTCTGTATGAGATGCACCGGGCTTTCAGCCAACGCCAATGTAAACCCATCTAGAGCTAGAAAGTCCCCACAGGGCACAAGGGAGGGATGGTGGATGGGTCAAACAAACACAGGACTTTCACCCAGGAGACCGCCACTCATGTCTACTGTGAAGCCAAAAGCCAATGCAAAGGACATACATGCGTATCGTATGTCATGTAAATATTTCCTGTAAACACAGAGGTTTATTTTAAAAAGGATGCTTTAGCACAGTGGATCCCAACTGATGGATCCCAGTCCAAAATGAGTCGCAAGTCCATTCTGAATGGACTGCAAGTAACTCACAGATGTGTAAAGTTTGTAAAAAAACACTTTATTTCTCCGTACAGTGAATTTCTGGCACAGAGCTTTTATTTTGAAGTGCTGTTTCCCCGTGTAGAGTGAGTGAGTAACAGACAGCTACTTGACAGAGACAGCAAACTAGCTCGATGACACGGTGAAATGCAAGTATAATGCCTAAGATATTTAACTTTTTGGATCTTGAACTGATGAGTAAGGAGAAATCTGGACCCCATAGCTGGACCAGTTGGGAACCACTGCTTTAGCATGTAATACGTGGAGACTGACAGGTCCAAAACTGATGCTAGAGGGGTACCTAAAGCGTCACAGTTTGAAAGGTAGGGCCACTGACCAGGCTGCCGTATTTGACGCAATGGGAGTGAGAACAACTATTTTCCAACAGCTCATATAATTAACGTAATTTAGCTAGCTAGCTACAGCTGATAAAAAAAATGCTGTCAACAGTTTCTACTGATGCACCTATCAAGCTTTGCATTCAAAAGTTTCAGCTGTTTAAAATGCTAAACTCACTTAAAATTGGATGCAATAGTTGATTTTGAGTAACTAGTAACTAAGTGTCACAGGACTTTGTGATTACTCACAGTTGAGTAAGCCCAGCTGTAGTAGAGATGCCAGGGCTGTTATGATCATAAAGGTGAGCAGCCCTCCACGCCGACCCATCAAGCCCACAGCGGGGCAAAGCGCCAGGCAGGTTGCCACAGCGATGCCAGCCATAGTGTAATAGTCTGCGTGGCACATAGCGGTGGGCTGGGCCTCTGGGTCCATCATACTGCGGGCGAAGCAATGGTGAATCCCATAACCTGTCAGCCTGCACAAACAACACAGAAAGACACAATAAGAAAGTGGACAGGGAGGCGGTACCTGAGACATGCCTCTGCCACGGGGCGAGTCAGGTTTACGCTCATATACATGTCTTCATTTCTCTCTGGGGGATGAGCTCATGTGTAATTCATGTTCTCTCAACACAATGGATGTTGGCTTTGAGTAGAAAGGAACTATATCAGCCACAGCCACAGCACACTTACGAGTTGACACACAGCACCACAATGTTTTTCCACAGGTTCCTGGTGCTCATCATCTTGACAATGCAGGTCCTCTGGGGTTTCTTGTGCAGCTCCTGCTCCAGCTCTGTTAGGAAACATGAAACGCACACCTTGAGATCTTTCCTTACAGGAGGTAATGAGAGGCCAGCCGCTAAGGGACCTTTAGCACAGAGAAGCTAATGTGCCGTGGGGCTGTAAGATTGATATAGCACATCCCTTTGCCCACTCTTATCATTCTAACTGTCTGCTTCGTAACAAGGACAGGCAGAATCATTGAATCTATCACCAAGGCAGGGGAGGAGGACATGTCAGAAGCAGAGCTGGAAGAGAGCTAAGGTCACCTCTTTAAAGACTACACGGTTGCAAGACAATTAATTATTGACTTTTTTGATTAATCAAGTCATTTATCAAGGAAACATGCCCAAAATTCTCTAGTTCCAGCCTCTCAAATATATTGAAATCTTTGTTTTCTCTGTTGATTGGACAAAATAAGCTTTTTGAAGATGTGACACTGGGCTGTAAGAAATTGCGATGGGCTGAGTTTACTATTTTCTGACATTTATAATGAAATGATGAGTCTCAAAACTGATTAGACTCTGATGTACATAATAATTAGTGGCAGCCTCAGACAGAAGCCTGACTCAATTGATCTTCCAGTGAGAAATCACTGAAGATCTAAAGGTGCATGTATGTGATTGCAATAGCATTTCATCATAGAAACAGTTGGGAAATGTTTGCACATATGAAAAGGAGATCTGTGAGTCTGTGTATGTGTGTCATTGTCTCTGTGTTCATTGCATGTTCGTTTCATCACACGCCAAGAAGCAGCTGCAACATAACATAGATGACAACTTAGAATATATTGAATAATGAAGTGAATTGGGTAAAAGAAAGTATAATTTTTTTGGATCATTCCTCTTGTTTACTGTCCTTCACCTGAAAGAACTCCACTTGGCTCAGTTGTCATGTTAACCTGGTTCTTCCTGGCAATACGCAGCATCATGGCTTTGGACCGCCTGTAGTGCTGGGTGGCCAGCAACCAGCGCAACGACTCGGGAAAAAGCCTGATGAGTGAGAGAAAGAAAGGAAGGAGATGGAGAGAACAGACAAAGAAGGATGAGAGCAGATTTGCAAAAGCAAGAAGAAGAAACAGACAGCAATGGGAGAAGAAGGAAAAACAATAGAAGAAAGAAGAGTATTGTTTGTAAGCTGAAGCAGAGGCTGCTCAGTACTGTGCAGTGTGTACTGTACAAGCCATCGCCTGGCTCAGCGCAAGAAGAATCAGCCCAATCCTTCCCCCTCCGCCCCCCACTGTGGATTTCCTTAGAGGGTGGGACTCACCAGACGTAGGGCAGCATCAGAACGAAAGGACTGATTATGACGATCTGCAGGACCTGCCAGTCATCCCGGTCTGGCCAATGGCGGCACAGAGCGGCTACCCCTGGCATCAGTAGCTGCCCGCCCACCATCAGAAAACTGGCCACCATGGTCATGGAGAAGCGCCAGGCTGGCAAACAAAGCTCAATCCCTAAAATGAAGAGATAGAGAGAGGAGAGAAAGAGGACGATTTAGGTTCACATAAAATATACATTCTTTTAGTGTTGGTGCACCGGTGGAGACACGTAAATTATGCATAAGCTGTACGTGTGTCTGTAGATGTGATTACCATCATAAACTAAGCAGTAGTCTTAATGGCCTGGAAGAGTGTGATGTGTATGTTGTTTAATGGTGGGTCCACTGTATTGAATTTCCTCTCTGAATTATTGAGGACTCCTATTACTGATCCCTCCCATGAGGACACACTTGTTTAACACAAGACCTCTTTATAAACTTAGGATGGGCTACACGTCAGGGCTTTGTAGTGGGCTCAGAGAGCGTTTCACTGTAACCGTCCCTTAATTTCCCCCTGACTGGGCTCCCATCCCCTCCCCTACTGCCTGTAACATGGTACAGTCCAGATGGCCTGGCCCATATGGCAAGGTCTTTTTGAAGGTGACCAATGTGAGAGGGAGGGAGAGTGGGGAGAGACTTGCTAACCTGGCTTCATGTACCATCATTTCTTGGGGAAAAGAAGAAAAAGAGGGGGAGGAGAGGGAACAGGAGGGAGAGGAGAAAGTAGGAAGTGAGGGGCAGAATACAAATTACCCTCACCCCCCAAAGGACATGAAAAGTCCCTCCATTCATGAGTAGAATCACCGGAGGAATGATAATAAACACTAGCCAGAGAGAGACAGAGGAACACAGAAAAACACTTGGAGAGAGGGAAGGAAAGAAATACAAAGAATGATGACAAGGATTTTCAGATAAGAGAAAGACAGGAAAATGACTGAGTAAGAACACAAGGCTAAGAGAGAAAAAAATGAAGGTATTACTGGAAATCCCTTCATCTCTGTTCCCTTCAGCCCCAGACAAATAGTTTTAGAGTTAATATCTAAAAACCCTCCTTGCAGGAGGCAAAATAGATGAAGGAAATTACAGTGACCCATAATCCTTAATGTGGCGTCTCTCTGTTCACCTTGTCTTTGTGCATTAAAGGAAAAAGACAGAGCCTGACCGTCTGTCAGCCATTAGAGTAAAAAGTTTTAATATCACAATATAAAAGCACCCCAAGGCTCATGCTTAAATTCTTACTTAAAGGAGAATTCTGGTTGTGATCCACTGATGTAGCAAGGTTACCTAAACCACTTTATTGAGAAAAAACTAAATGTCAGTACATCTGAAATGTTGATAATACACCCTCATTGCACAAGACAACTGGGTGTACAACCCATGGTTGGTCATAGTTGTCTCAGGAAGTTGGTCTGTTTAGTGGGACGAATGTTTGAGTACTAATTTCAGTTTGGCTTTGCTTTCTGTTCAAATTCCCAGTTGTAATAAACAAGAATTCTCATTTTAAAGCTTCACTAATCTATATATTTGTATAAACAATGGATCACAAGACTGTCTTAAAGGAAAGGGTCACTGTTAAACCCACTGAAAGTTATCACCAGAAAGTTCCCCTAAGCTCTTTTCCAAGTGACAAACTGCCAACCTACTGGACAGTAAGCAAATTTGCGTTTCCTAGGATAGTGCAGGCATGATCTGTGCTACTCTGCTGTACTTTGCCTCTGACTGGCTTACCCTGACCTTAACCAATCTCTCTCCTCTTGCCTAAACCTAACCAATCAACCCCACAAAGGCAATGAGAACTAGCCAATCAGAGGAAGAGTTGGGCAAGACAAGCCTTTGCTATCCCAGCGAACACAAGTTCTCATACTGTACACAACTTACCAAGCACCAAACAGCTGGCTGAGAAAGTTAGAAACTAGCTGCTGAAACAAGACTACAGGAACAGCACCGGGCTTTGAAGCCCATTTGACATAGTGGACAAACTCCATCACATAATGCTATTGGGCCCACAATATTTTTTCCCATGGACTAACATTGTGAAAGAGATGTCTGTAAATCAGTGGATACATTTGTGTCACAACCCCACAAAACGACTTGCTTAACTCTAGGAATTTGATCCAATCGGTTCTATTTCAAAGGTCTAGAAGAGCTGCACGATTAAATCATTTTAGCTCCATTCAAGTTAACAGAGGGCTAAGTAGGGCTAGCTCTTTGGGACCAATGATGCAGAAGATCCAGGTAATTTTATACCAAGGAAGAAGGAACATTTTTGGCTCCATGTGCCACTGAGCAACTTTCATAGGAATGAACACGGCCCCACCTCCAACACTATGTCTAGTTATCTTTATTCATCCATGGACTGAACATGGTGGAGAATTTAGCAGCTAAAGAGCTAGATATTTTTCTCAGGAGTTGGTGGAGACCAAAAACAGAGCTAAAAGGAGAAAAGCTATTTGGCTAACAACTTGTTCTGCTGCCCCCAATCGGCTAAAAAACAATGCATGCAGCTTTAAAGAGCAATATCTTATGTAGTTGATATTGTACAGTTGTGTAGTTTGATGTATGATGTAACATATATTATCCAATAATGATTAATGTTATACTGTACTTGTACAGTAAAGGAACATATTCTTGTACATTATACTTCATGCTGTGAACTTTTGCATGTCCCCCGGTCAATAGTTTGTACATTCCTGCACAAACCTGTACAGCTCTTCCACTTTTAAAACAGATATTTTTATGTTTTCCTTATGTTACATATTTTGTAATGTAAATGGCTCTGATATATATTATTTCTCTTGTGGTGTGTTCACTGTTAATGCATGAAAACTCGAAGAAAAATTCCTTGTTTGCGCACAAGACTTGGCAATAAAACAGTGTCTGATTTCTTGTTTACATGTACTACATCTAGTGACTTTCCACCGCTGCTGTCTGTTCTAACAAACAACACAGCACTGTGTCTCTGTGGTACCGCTGTCCACAGCAGTCAATAGGCATGAATCGGATCAGATACACACACACACAAAAACTAATGAAATAAACTGTACCTTGGCAAAGGCAATGCATCCAACCTATTTCACAAAACAAAAACCACTCCCCAACTCGCTGGGGAGGTTTCGGATCCCGCTGACTCTACTGGGATATCAACACACACACAAACACACACACACACATACACAAATTCGCTGGCAAGGACCTTTTGTTCCAGCTGAGTGGGAGAATGGTTCTCCTTGTGCTGATTATCTCGCTGCCCCCCCCCCCGTGGCCTGATCCTCCCTCACACCCCCTGCCCCCCCCCCGCCCCCCCCCCCCTTCTGCCCACTCTTCCCTCTCACTCATCAGGGCTGAAGTGGCTCCCTCACCCTTTGTAAAGCCACCATCCCCCCACCTCTACCCCCCCCCCCCTTCCTCCTCCTTTCACCAAGCAGCTTTTCCACTGTCCCTACATCTGAACAGTTGCAGAGGGGAGTGGGAAACAAAAAGCATAATGGAAGAAAGGGAGGCTGAAGACAAAGACACGGCATCAAAAAGCAGCTGATCTAATGGCCAAACTAATCTTTGATGACAAATGGCTGACAGCACCAACACACACTTTGTGTTGTCTGCTGCTCCCCAGCTAACCTTGCCTGGGGTGCAGAGACAATTGGCTTTCTAACAGCATGGGTTCAGCGCGAGAACCATGGCCTGTTCTTGTGTGTGAAATGGATGTACTGCACAGGGTACTGTGCCGGTGGTGATATGTGCTTCAGATTTAGACTTCAACGGAGGGACAAACTGAAAATGATTAGACAACATATATTAATTTGATGATTCATTTATTGATTGAAAATGAATTGGCAACTATTTTTTAATTGATTAACTGTCATTTTTCAAGTAAGTAAGTAAGTAAGTTTGGATTGTTGGTCGGAAAAAACAAGGCATTTAAAGATGTCACATTGGGCTCTAGGAAACTGCATTTGTGAACAATTTGGATTTTTTGTAAGATTTATCAAGAAATTGTTTGGTCTGATCTAATAGAAAAAAACCTTTTAGCCCTTTTCCATACAAGTACTGGCTTGACTCGGTTTGACTCAGCATGTCAGCTCAGTGCAGCAGGGATTTGCATCTCCATACAACAAGGCTAACAGCTTGAAGGTGTGTCTTTAACCCCATTTGTGTTATTACAGTCAACAACTTTTTGTACTGTTGCTGGAGTTCCTAAACTTTCTCTCAGTACTGCGCAAGTGTATGCCAGATGCCCATCCCCTGTCTTCTCGCTCCAAACAGCAAGCAGAGCTTGTGAACTTGCATTCTCTTTTTTCTTATCCTTTTTTTGAGACACAGTTGAAACAGATGAAGTATCTGCTATGTCTGGCTAGCAGCGGAGGCTCTTTAAACATGTTCCTAAAGTGTCAATGAATATTGACGCTGGCCAGCTGGCCACCAACACCATTAGACTTTGATATTTGGTTTAATTTAGGTTGTGACTTCAGATTACCAAAATTAAATGTCAGGACAACATCTAAAGCCATCGTCAATTTGATGTAGGTTACTGACAACAGATGACATTGATATTTTGTTGTAAGTAACCAAAATCCAATGCCTCCTATCATCTCATGCCAACGTCATCTTAATGTAGAAGACAACTGACAAATGATATTTAGTTGTAGGGCATGGAGAACAAAACATAACGTCTGCAAAACGTCATAATGTTAAAGGCGCTGTATGTAAGAATGTGGCCAAAACGGTTACTGCACTCAAATTCAAAATACTGCCGCAAGTCGTGTCCGCCCCCCTCCCCTACAGATTCGAGGTTGTTGGACAGCGGCACGCTGGAGACTGATTTGTTTGCCCATGGGCAGCTGCCGTAGCAGGGCTGTGTCGCCGCGTCCTTGATCTTTGGTTTTCCAGCAGACCATTTAAGCAAGTCTGGCTTCTTTGCTGCTAACGCTGCTGCCGAGATACAGCTGAGGAGGAGCCAGCTGCTAATGCTATGTACTGGGACACTGCTAATGCTGCTTGCTGTGCTGCTGTAGCTCAGTCGTAACTGTAACTGATGCTGAGACTCTACTGACTGTGTGACTGGTAGACGGCAGTGAGTGGCACAACAGGCCAAAACACAAATTCAAAACATAAACGTGATTTGTGGACTGTAATTTAAAAAAAAAAAAGTGAATATTCTGGCTGTACTATTGTTGTCAGTGAGATCAGTATGTTATATGAACATTATTCCTTAGTCTCTGTGACATATTAGGATGATTTTACGACTATTTGCTTTAGATTTCTTACATATAGCTCCTTTAACATCCACACAAGGTGAAATTCTAACGTCTTTGGACATTTTAAATATTGTCAACCCAGTTTCATTCCAACCAAAATTTTACATCTGTCTAATGTAAGAGTCCAACGTCCTACGAATATGGACATCTGGTGCCAGTTGCATGAATGATGATGAGCCCATCTGACTTCACAGCAACCCACTTGGAGATGGTCGGGTGCACTTTGGCCAAACTCCAGAGATAATCGTGACTCAGGCCCTGTTTAGACAACAACGGTTTCTCTACAAACAGAAAAGTCTGTCCTTTGCATTTTAAAAAACTTATGCGTTTATATGATGGCGTTATTGAAACGATCCCCGTTCACACAGAGCCGCAAAATCTACTGGAAACGCTGTAGTATGCACACCAGGCCAATGGGTGGCAGTGTAAATTTGCAAAACAACACCATGGCATGACGCCATGCGTCTGCGCTGAAGCGCCTTCCTCTACAACGCGGTGATTACAAACCAAAACAAAGAAGACACAATGGCGAAAGCATGCACAGATAACTTTGTCTGGATGGATGACGACGTGGAGTTGCTACAGTAACAGATCTACACTTCACTTCAAATTAACAGGGTGAGCAGCACAAACAGAGCTCGGCATTGTTGTTGTGATGGTTGACTTTCTTGCGCGTGCCTAGTGACTGGAACCGTAATGCGCATCTGCGAAAAGTCTCCATTTTCAGAGGAACCGCATATTGCAAGTTTACATGACAAAGGAAAGGCTGCCGTTTCCAAAAAATTGCACTCTGGAGCCCGTTTTCAAAACATTGCCTTTTCAGGCACCCAAAACACCGCTGTCGTGTAAACGATCGGCCAAAACGCAACTAAAGTTTACCATTTTCAGTTTAAATCGTTGTCGTATAAACGAGACCTCAGCACATTTAAACTGCAAATGGAAACAGAAATCAACACTGCGTGGTTTGACTTGCTGCGCACGCTGCCAATGGAAAACCCTGCTGGTTGTGCAAGTCAGATGTTCACCAAAATTATTACAATTCATCCTGATGGGGACACTGCAGTCAGTTTTTAATTTCACTTTCAATTCATCCTTTAGTTGTTGAGATATTTCTGTGGTAGACTGACTCACTGACCTTTGACGGACATTGCCATCTCTAGAGTAAGTCTGCAATTCTGTAAATTCTGAACATTAGCTGGTCCCAGCCTCTCAAATGTAAGACATGGCTGCTTTTTTTCATTTTGATATCACTGAAAAATACCTTTTGAGATCTGGACCGATTGTTGAACAAAACAAGCAATGTGAAGAAGTCACCTTCAGCTCTGGAATCTTGTGATGAGCACTTTTCACTATTTCCCAGCATTTTACGGACTGAACATAAGGAATCAATAATGAATATAATCTTCTGCTGCTGCCTGGTGGATGACCTCATAGAGAGGCAGTGATGGCAAACAGGAGGTTTGACAAGGGCACTGCATGACAGGACAGCACTTCTCCCCCAGCTGAGTCGACAACAGTCATCCCCCCAGCTTAACACACACACACACACACACACACACATAATGTCTCTGTCTGAACCTACAAGTCTCTGAGGAGCAGAGACACAGAGGAGGACACACAGATATTAACCTTGCCTCACTGGTGTAAAAGCAACTGCAACCTAATTCCTTTGGGTCCATGCAAACCTCACTCACTGTAAACTTGAAAACACTGAAATGTACCAAATACTGACTCCCTGTAGGCAGTAGAAAATGTCTGATTTTTTTCTTTTTTTGCAGCTTGATACAGCAGCTCCAGTCAGCTGGGATTCACAGGATGTACTGTGAATTCAAATGTTGACACAATTTTGTGGGACAAAAACAAACCAAAACCAATACAGAAAGTTTTCAAGTGACTTCTGCAGCACTTTCTACACTACTTGTTCCGACCCAGAGCTGTTCTCAAGTCTGTCTTTTGCAACGAGTTCAAGTCAAATATGCATCTGAACAAGTCTCAATTCCTTGTGGGTAATTCCAAGTCTACTGACAAGTATGCATACAACTTTTTCAGGTCGACAAATACAACACAGCATTTGGCTTGGCCCACTTCTTATCTGCTATTTTATTGTTTTTTAATTGTTTAAGGATTTTACCAAGTCAAAACTCAAGTAAAGTGTATTGGCAATCAAGTCTTAAGTAAGGTCGCATTCAGACTGAGTTTATTTTAATAAGGAGGCCTATCTGCCAACAAGGCCTTTGAGAAAAAATTGCCAGTTGTCCTGCAGAAATGTTGAATCTAGCTCACCTTTCACTGCTTCGCAATGCAATCATCCAGCAAGGCTCTGCAGCTGCCAATCAAATATGTGCCAGTGATGACTTCATAACAGGAATGCTATATTTATCTTGTTTACCAGGCAATCATTGCAATGAAAGATAAAATAATAGCCGCCGTAATAACTTGATAAACACTAAAATCCTTCCTCATTATGTTAGAAACAGCTGCAACGTTTTGGTGTCTGAAAAGCCCTCAATCTCATGGATTTAATACTTAATCTGGAATTCTTAATATGGAAATCTTATTCCATCGTCTGTAAAACAAACACTTCTACCAACGCAGCTCCATGCATTTATTTTAACCCGGGGCTGTTTTTGGTCTGAACACCCACTATGTCAAGACTTCCAGCTGTTCAGTCATAGTCAAATATTTATGCTTATATCTTTAGTTTAACTGAGTCCTGGTCTCAAATCTATAGCTGTGAGCTAAATACACTGCTTCTGTGTGACAACATCTGGCTGCCTCAGAGCTCTGAAGCTTTTCATGAAGTAGCATAGTTAGCCATTGTTTTGATGAAGCAATGATTGTGTGGAATATATTGATTTTTCGGATCAATGGCAGAGATGTGGATTATGCTGCAGCAGCGTTTTGGGAAGTGTTTGTGGATGTTTGATGCTTTTTGAATCCATTTTAATTGCAGTAAATCCAAGCTGACTTCATCTGCTGTCTGCTGTGAAGGAGCAGCACTTAAAGCCAACAGAGTATTTAAAACTCAACAGACAGATTTTCAGTGGAGTAATCCTTAAGGGTTTGTCTTCATATATTTTCTTGTCCAAACAGCACTTGTATTAATCTGAGAATATTTTCCAGATGAGTTTGGATGATAGGCAGAAAAACAAAGAAGGAGGTACGAGGAAATGGAAGCTCTTTCCTTACAGCTCCCAGAGGATGGTCCTGAGGTACGTGCTAAATTACAAACTAATAAAACCCGTGCAGAATTGGTGCAACAACCAAATATGCACACAACACACAAATCAACACATTTACATTAGCAGAGCAAACTAAAGCTTCTGCTGGCAGCTCCAGTGGAGTTTATTATTCGCTGCGTGCTGCAGAGAGATAACCGAACGATGAGAGATTTCAAATGAGCCTCGAGAAAATGAGAAAGTGAGGGTGAGAGTGCTGTAGTAATGAAATGGTAGTGAGAGAGAGGGAGGGGGAAGAGGAGGATGAATGGGGCAGAGGAGAATCGAGGGAAGCATAGAGTGAAAATGGAAAGGGCCGGAGAGCTGCTGGAATTAGAAATAGAAAATTCAGCACTGCGTTTACAGTGACAGCGGGTTAGAGGAGGGAAAGAAGATGCAGGCAGAAAGACTATTTCTGTGGGGAGACAGGCACGATTAGATGGAGCAGTGCAACCACAGCACATACACATGCATACCTACTGTACAATCATCCATAATACAGTATATGTGTGCTACGTGCATGTTTTTGTGTCTTTCTTTCTGATCTGCTTCCTGCTGCAGCTTTTTTAGCACTCAGCAGTCTACAGACTCTGATGTTAAAGTGCTGCCTTTCAGCTTTAATTTGAGGGTTTTTACATCCATAATGGGTGTTAACATCTGGCCCTTTTTACACTCAGTCATCCCCAATTTTAGCACCACACAGCAGGATAATGATAATTAACGTACAGACGAGGCAACCAAGGATTTTTTAAGGAGAAATGGTAGCATGTTTTTGACTGGACGAGTGAGTCACGTGACTTAAATCCAACTGATTATGTGTTTCACCTGCTGGAGACGAGATGGAAGGCAAAAAAACCTTAAAAAGCAAGATGTGAAGCTGAAGTGCAAAGCTCAAGACGAACTAGGTGGACGATTTGTGATGGATGTTTTCTTATCCAAATAAGACTGGCTAAGCAGCTGGCTTGTTTCTTTTCCTGTCGGATTTCTTTTTCACAATGTTCCTGCCTTCTCAGGTCCTACAGCCACACAACCACAAGCAAGCCCTGATCTCAGAAGCTAATGATGGGGTCGGCCCTGGTTAGCACTTGGATCCGCCTCGGGATACCAGGTGCTGTGAGCTTGGTGGGTGCAGTCTTATTAAAAATAATGGTTAAAAATTAAGCCCTTGTTGAGATAAACCTGAATATCCCTCTAGATATGACAACTTTATTTATGTGTGTCGCATTTGTTCTATTACTTTTGGCCCCTTAAAGCTACAGTTGGTAACTACTTGCTGAAACTGTGACTATATCCACACAGCATTAAATGAGACAAATAATCTGCCAAAAAAAGTCATACTTCTCTGCCTACTCTATTGCCTTGTAGCAATTCTAATGGCCTCACTGCATGTTAACAAAAGCAACCAATCAGAGCCGAGGGTCTCTAATGCAGCTGTCGATTATGTCACTGCTTGTGAACTTTGGTCAAACTGTCAAACTAGCCTGTGATGATCAAATATGAATGAATATTCTGTTACTGCATAGCCTATTTCTCACCTCAAATGTTTTCAGAAACATATTTTAGTGTACTGCTTAGCTGTAAAATGAGAAAGTTTGTGACCTGACCGCCATGTTAGATACAGTTAAAGAGGATTACCAATACTGCCCACCAGTCAGACCAAATTTCTCATTTTAAAGCTAAACAGTACACTAAAATATGTTTTTAAAAACATTTGAGGAGACAGATAGGCAATGAAGGTACGGAATCCTGACATATTTGATCAGCACTGCCTAGTTTGACAGATTGACCACCATTGACATGATTGACAGCTGGGTTAGAGGCTCTGCTTGGTTGTTGCTGACCGTGCCACAGTCTGATTCAAGCATTCGCCATTAGAGGCAGTAGGAGGAGAAGAGGGACATGATTTTTTTCACAGACTCTGTCTCATGTACTTCTTTCAGGAAATAAACTGACAGTTTCAGCCAACAATATGACACAAAATTATTTTCATAAAAGTTACCTACTATAGTGTTAAAGGTCCATTCTTCCTAACTTTTACTTGACTAAAATCTACTTGTTTTTTTTTTACAGAGTGGTATGGCTACTTACACTTAAGAAAAGATATGACACCTTCTACCACTTCTTGTTTGTATGTTTGGGATCACTGTCCTGCTACATTGTCATAAAATGGTGGGCCTGTGTTAAAAAAGAGTCCAGTGTTCACCCAATATGGATGTGAAGGCCTTTGAGTTAAAGCCTAAAGTCACCTCAACCTCATAGTTATTTTATCATCTCAAATCGAATGTACTGGACTACAGAGCCAGCACAACAAAACAATGTGTCACTGCCAAATCACTGATGAACTGCACTGTTTCTGTCCTGCAGGGTAACTAGTGACCCTCTCTTGGCAAACAGTAAAAAGAGAAACAAGGTACAGTGATGAGAAGTTTCTGCATCCGAGTTGTTTTTGTTTGGAATAATGAAAAAATGCAAAGTGGGTCGCATTTCTTCACAGCTCATGTGTTACTACAGTATGTATTCAGCCTTTGAGGATGTGTTTATTGGAAGCTTCAAATGCGTGTGCTGTTATTTTACATGCCTTTTTACTGTTAATGGGACAGCAGTGTCTATTATCTGTTGTCATCGTGTGAGTTTACTTCAAAGCAACTTGCTCTGTGGCAGAGACGACTGTTCCTCCTACTGTATTCATCTGCACCTCACACAGCCAACAAACACCTCACACAGACTCACACAAACATGTTTTTTGTTGCACTTCAAAGTGCATTCATACAATCTGTTCTCTCTCACAAACAGCAGACACTCAGTACACACACACGCGCACACACACACGCTTACTTATCCCATCTTTGTCAACACTGAGCATACAAACAAGTGACATATAAAAAAAATGCCTCCCATTACAGTTTCTTACAGTTTGTCAAACAGAGTGAAAAAATACAGGAAAGGGCAGAGTAAAGAGGAAAATGTGTGTGTGTGTGTGTGTGTGTGTGTGTGACATGAACATAGACTGTTTAAAAGAAGTCGACACAGCGTCTGGGTCTGAAAAGTGAAGCCAATACACGAGTGCCTCAAACCTGCTTTCTTCCTAATGGCTAGCAGGGGGCCTTTAGAAAGAAAGCTGGTTGCAAAAACAAGTTTGATTGTATAGAGGTCATCGAGAGAATGACCCTACTTCTTACTTGAGATACATACAGCATGATGTTCATGTATGGTCTCATTTACAGTGAAATACACAATATAGCAGGGTATGTTTTCGGAAGTAGCTATTTTGTAATTGACAAGTCACTACCATGGCAACCTGTGTAGCAATGTAAAGCCATGGCATTTGGGTGTTGTCTATGTATTTGTCTTCAAACTTTAACCCTTTCACAGTGTATTTTCAGTTTATGATAGTTTTGTGTTACATTCTATTTCAGCGTGCAGTTGTACTAAAACACACTCTCCGGAGCTAGTACTGTACAGAGACAGAACAAATAAGGACTTGTAGGGCTTGGAGATCAGTGAGCAAAGCCATAATGTTACACAGAAAGTTCTGATACTCTGAGTGATTTAAACTGGTCTTTTATTTTGGAAAGTAAACAACAGAAAGTGTGAAGCAGTAATGCACTGCCGTGACAGTATGACAATAAAGACTGTTCCCATCGTGGTTCACGCTGCTTCAGGGCATGGAGCCTCCATGTTTACCGGGCTTACGTCTAGCTATCAGTTGTGCTGCACTGCAAACCAAGTTTCCTATTAGTTTGCCAGCACAGCCATTAGCACAGCTGTTCAGAGCAAATATTTGCAAAAAATCTCCAGCCATATACACGCCAGTAGCGCAACATGAAAATTTGTCACGTTTGGTGTGAATGCATCAGAAAGAGTTGGCTGTTCATTTTTTTCCCCAGTAAGTATATTTTGTTTGAAGCCTGTTTTTTGCTAGCAAAAATTAGCATACCAATCCCAATCCCCACTTTTAACGTCAATTAATGCACTCTGCTAATCAAGCTAACTAGCTAGTACTAGCTTTAGCTGATAACTATGTGTTTGCTATGTAAAAATATGGTCTAAATATGGTCACTTTTGGCTGCAAAAAAACAAGATGGTTTCGGCCAAAATGCCAAAATCAAAGCTTCAAAATAGGAGTCCACAAACCAATGGGTGACATAACATGGTCCTGTCCACTTGTTTTAATATTCAGTCTATGGACATGAATGAGAAAATAGTAGAGATGGATGGAGGGGGAGAGGAGGAAATGTGCACTGGATTTACACTTAAGTAAGCATTAATACAGGCCTGAAGTTCATATTTATGGAAAATAATTGCGATTTATATCTCATAATTTGTCAGCAAATCGGAAGTACAAATTTTCCTCAACTCATTCAGCCCCATACTTTGTTGTCTTCTTCTTAAACTCATCAAATAAGTTGGCTATAAATCCCATTCCACTCGAACATTTACCGCTCCTTTGACTTTGACCTCAAGGGCCACAAAACACAACATTTGTGTTGTATACATCACAGATTAAATTCAAATCTAGGGAGTATCTCAGCAGACGGCACGGAGGCGTCCATTTTGTTTGTTTGTTTTTAGAATCAGTTCAGCCGAGATTTATCAGGAACCCCTGCTGAGAGGGACAAAACTCGCCCCACCACCTCAGCTCAGAGTCTGCCCTCGCTTTACGCATAATGTATGACTAATCTCCTGCTGGCCTGAAAGAGAGGAGGCCTGCAGAGGGTGAGAACGACAGGGACAGCAGCAGGAAGAGGGGACAGTGAGGAATGCAGTGGGGAGGCATTCTCCAGAGATGAATATGCTATCAGCCTGTTTGATGTCATTAGGATCACCTTAGCCATCGGCTATTATGCAGAGCCAAGGAGGGGACATACTGCAGAGGGAATATTGTAGATGCAGGGGGAAAACAGACTCACTTTTGTGCTCTCTCGCATAATATTTCAAAGTCTCTGCACCAATTTGCCCTACACACCTTAAGAATACAAGCCATTAATTTTAAAGGGACTGTTCACCCCAACATCATAATACATATTTTGTTCCTCTTACCTGTAGTGCTATTTATCAGTCTAGATTGTTTTAGTGTGAGTTGCCGAGTGTTGGAGGTATCAGCCATAGAGATGTCTGCCTTCCCTTGAATATAATGAAACTAGATGGCACTCAGCTTGCGGTGTTCAAAGCACCAAAAATACATTTAAAAAAACTCAACAGCAAAGTCTCTTTCCAGAAATCATGACCTGGTTACTCAAGATAACTCACAGACCTTGTTGTGAGCATTTTTATGAAGGAACTAATTTTACATGGCAAAAGGAACTATTTTCTTTCTACCAAACTACACCTGCCGACCATGTCACCACGCAGAAGGAGGCATTCATCTACGAATGTACAAGAGGCTTGTGCTTTTAACAGTACCAGATAAAAACATTTATGGTGTCTTATTTGGCTGAGCTGTAGCCTTAGCTAGCTCAGTGGTGCTAGGTGAGCTAGCAGCAGATGCTTCCTTCTACACAGTGATACAGTTGGCTAGTTTTGTTTAGTTGAAAGAAAATAGTGCCTACATTACACCACAGACAGCCAGTTGTCTGTGGGTGATCTTCAGTAACTGGGGCATGATTTCTGGAAGAAGACATTGCTGTTGAGTTTTTCAGTTTTCTTTTTTTTGCACCTTGAGCACCACAAGCCAAGTGCAATGTAGACTCAGGCACTCATGATGAGATTGAATAAACACAATAAATGACAGAGCATGAATGAGGAAATACAGGAGCGGGAAAGCAGGAATAAAGCAGCAGACAGGCACGAGGCGGTGACAGCATGTACTTACTGAGCACGTAGAGGGAGAGAGCGAGGCCCGCCAAGCAGAAACCCTCAAAGAAGCGCAAGGTGCTGAACATGGTGACGTTTACAGAGAAGGCAACACTCAGACCAAACACCAGCATGAAAAGCACCGAGAGAATCAACACCGGGTGTCGACCAAACCTTCAGAAACAGAGAGAAGCGAGAAAGAAGAAGACGTAACAAGGTGTTTAAAAACTGTCACAACGTGAGAAAAGAAGCTTTTGGTGTGAAAGGGATCATTTGCAGTCATTGTTTGCTTCAGACTCTGAGGACTCCTGGGTTTGAGGGGGGTCAGTGGGTCAATGGGTCAGGTCAGAGCTGAGGCCTCTTTGGCCTGCACATTTCTTTACATTGTTTCCATGGTTACTGATCCCAAACACAATGCAGGGACTTTTTTTCAGCTCAGCGCAGCTCAGGTGGCTCACAGGCTGCAGACGCGACCACAACAAATTAAACGGAAAACAGCGTGTCTTTAAGGGTCAGTTCACCCCATTACAAACAGACATATTTTCCCACATAGCCCTGCAGATAGATTTGGTTTTAATTAATAGATAAATATTGTTTGTGGAACTCAAAGCTTTTAGAAAAGTAATTCAAATAATTAAATGTCTGTCTGAAAACAACCTCATGGTAACTCCTGGACAGATTTTATTGGAATATCTTTCTACTGAAGAAATTGTTCCTGTTGGCAGTAAGCGTGGATTACCCAGACAGATCGGGATATTGGAAAAGTCAGAGAGATTTAGGAGAAGAATATGAAAATGCATTCATGAAGCCCAGTGTTTCTGTAAAGAGCTGTTTTAGCTACACTGGTAACATGGCTCTAAAGATGTCTGTTGGTCCAGACTGAATTATGTCAATGAATATCTGATGGACGAACATGCAATGAGGTATATATACTCATGGTCCCCAGAGGAAAACTCCTTATGACTGTTTTGATCCCTTGACATTTCCTCTACCACCATCAGCAAGCCAACCTTTACTTTGGTTTATGACCAAATACCTGCAAAAACTGATTACAATAATTAGCAAATGTTAACATACTAACACTCTAAACTAAGATGGTAAACATTATACATTCTACAGCCTGTTAGCACTGTTATTGTGAGCATGTTAACATAGTGATGTTAGCATCAGCTTTACGCAGCACTGTACCAAAGCACAGACCCATTAGCATGGTTCTACACTCTAAAGCCCCATTCACACAGGACTAGTGTACCTGGGGACCTCATGTGATTAGAGATCCCTGCCATTGTTTTGTGATAGAGGCAGAAATCTTAGAGACAAATATCTCAAAACCTTTACAAATATAATTTAAATTATCTGCATGGTTAGACACCAGTGGATGTAAGTGATAAAAAAAAAAAAAGTTCAGATGAATGGATCTCTTAAGTTTAACTGACAGAAGTTGTATGGAGGCACAAAACAGACATAAAAGAGGAAGCTTACCAGTCAGCCATGACACCCATCACTAGGTAGCCAAATATGGAGCCCACCAGCAAAGAAAACTTGGCAATGTGCACCTTCCAGGCTGAGTCACACACCAGGTTCCACTGAAACAGGAGACAAATACACAGAGAGGGGAAGGAGTCAGAGTCAACTTTACAGAGAAAACCACCCACAACAAGATAAAAGGGAATTAAACATCAGCAGCTGAGCAGCTTTAATCTGAAAGCTGCACAGAAACACACAGTAACATGGACTTCTCTTCTCAGAAGTCTGTCAAACTCTCTGACTCAATGTTTTGATAATTCATGAAGGTTGATGAGTGTGCAAACATGCTATATATGCTTTTGAAATATTCAAATGTGCATCTCAAAGGAAAAAAGATAAAGTGTGTATGTGTGTGAGAGGGAAAAAAGTAGCATGTGTGTGAATGTGGGCGCGTGTCTATAATAACAGAAATCGATAGCTTTCCACTCTTTCCTCTAAAGCCCATGGGTCAGTGCACACAGCGCTGCAGCTCTCAGCATCTGAAACTCAGCCAAGGACACATGTGGACGCACGATGTGCACTCCGTATTTGTACACGACCCTGATCTGAGTATCTGCAAGAGCGCGGCAGAGCAATTCAGCTGTGTGTGAAAATAGTGTTGGTGTTTAACAATGATTTACAAAGCTCCCTGCTGAGCCTCCGACTGTGCAGAGGAGCAAAGAAGGAGATGATTATTGGTTATGACTGATGGTTTTGGTGGTGAAATGGCCGGTGGTGATGTGGAGGACTCAGTCAGTAAGGGTTTATTATGTACGGGCTATTAGCACCAGCGTTATCTAAGAAAACAGATATCAGTCATGCACACATGCCAGAGCTGGGCGATAACTCAACGTTGCTGTGTATCGACCTTCACTGGAATTGTACTGTAGTGATATGACCTTACAATTTTGTCATTTCACACATTTTTGTTCTCTAAATTAAATTCCAAGCAAAACTCAGTCATTAAGTTTTGTATTTTACACAAATGCATGGCAGAATTAACCTGCCCTTTCCCTCCACTCTCTCATGAACAGTTTCCTTTGGCTCCAGATTGACTCACATGTAACATGATTGCATTATTTTAAGAATTAAGCAATATCACACGAGAAGGAGTGATGTTGTACTGTGATATCGTCATGGCTGTGATTCGGTCGTAGGCCTACGGGTTTCTTTTCCTAATTCTTATTAAGTAACTTTCGTTTAAGAACAGAAATTTACTACTATGTTTACTACTATGTTTCTTTTTTTAACCCTAACCTACGTAACTTAACATTGAGTACATATTTTTACTCACGTATTTGCCTAAACCTAACCAGTGTAACCATATGTTAAGTATTTAACCTGACAATGCCTTTTGCGGGGCAATAGTTCGTAAGATATCATACCAACTGCTGTATGAGGATACAACAAACATTTAAATGCAAAACTGAACTAAGACTGGATTTTGACACAGGGACCCGCTTCAAAACAGGGTTTCAAAATTAGTTTATAAGATGCATGAGGCCTTTATTATGGCAGTGCTTTAGTGTTACATCTTCCCAAATTAATCCACAGTTAAATTAACTTAAACCAGCAAACACAAGATAAATCTGGAGCTTTCAAAGTCCCTGGAGTTCTGGGCAATGATACATCTGTCCTTGTCAAGCAAATTGGTATATGGACTGCATTAAATAAAGCTCCCTTCTTCAATGTCATTTGTAATGTCAATGTTTCCACTATTAGTTACATTCTATAAGTTAAGGCAGGCAGCACTCTGTATTGGCATCTGCAAATTTATCGAGGGGAGATACTGGAATCAGTATCGGGGATGTATCAGTCCATCTCTCCTTCTCTGTCTCTTGGACAATTGCCCATGTTGCCCAGTTGGTGGTCCAGCCTTTCACAAGTTAAATGCGTTGTATGATGTGATGCATAACAGTGGAATGCAGCCGTTTAACTGAAGACCCTTTTTAGTTATTTTATACCTGATCTGGTATTAATTTGCCATTGTTTGATGTATAAATGTGGAAAATAGTCTTCTTATGGTGATACTGACTTCAACCATATCGCGAAGCCAAGCTACAGCACAGTCATCAGCTGCTGTTGTCTTCTCTGAGCTCAACACACACGCACACACAAACGCACATCCTCTCATATTGAGGTCAGTGGGTAACTTGTCAATACACTGTGTAGGAAGGCTACTTATGTAGCAGCCTCTGCTCGGCTCTAAACTGAGAGTGGCAGTGATGATGAAGACTCTAGGTGATGAGGATGGTGATGATGATGATGGTGAGCAGAGAGCTGTCTTCTCTGTCAGAGAGATAACATTGTGGGTCTATCTGGTGCTCACTCGTTACCTTGGTAACCACATTCTGACTAAGTCCCGTCTGCAGCTCCAGCCTCCACTCCTTGCAGGCGCACAGCATACCGCTGCTGTCGCCGTATCCCTCCCCTGTGCCGTTGCCTTTGAGTTGCAGCGCGGGCGCGCCGGCGGTGACGGTGACCGGCGGGGATGCCGCGGTCCAGTTACTCTCGTTCGTGAGGGGTTGCACGCACGTGCCATTAGGCTGCGCCAGGAGGAAATAATCCGAAAACTGGCTAAAGCCGATGAACAATGCCGGTATCCAGGTCAGGACCACGAGCTGCTTCTGATGTTTCCCAAAGCCCCCCAGAGACGGCAGAACCGAGCCGTCAATGTGCGGTAGCAGCCGGGGCACTGGGTGCTCCAGGGGCGTGAAGCCGTTCTCAGGCGGGTGGTCCTGCGCCTCCGGCCGGCCGGCTGCCATCACGGCCCGGCCACAAAGAGAGCAGCTGGGCGCAAAAGCGGGTGAAGCAAAGCCCCCGCTCTGTTGCCGTCCGCGCACAGTGCGTTAAGCCCTTTGACACAAAGGAAGCCCACAGCGCAGATAAATCCTGTGTGTAGCCAACAAAAGCCTGATCCAAAAATAGGGGCACTCCGGTCCGTGCAGGCGTGCAGAGGCACCAAATCACCGAGCAGTCGTCCTCATGGCGAGTGGGCTTGAAGTGACCAGGGGATGTCCGAGTGGAGAAGCTGTGTCAGGAGGAGAGGGCTGCGGAGAGGCTCCCGGTGAGGAGTGGGCTCGGACAGGAAGGCATGCTCACCAGCACGGGCTTTGTATTCCATGAGTACAGCTCCTACAGCGGTATCCATCCATGTGGAGCTGAACTGGGCCAGGCCTGCTGGTAGTGAACAAGTGGAATATGGAGCTACATCCACACTGGGATCCACTAAACATCTGCTGGTCCCTCATCCATGAGCGCCACAGGTCTCATACCTGTCCAAACGGTGACCTCCTGGAGGTGCGCATCACTTAGTTACTCAAGTCCAGAATATCCGAGTTCCAAGTCATCACCGGTCCACTCTGAAGGTGTTGAGTTCAGAGATGTGGTGGAATAGGCTGCTTGGTTTGTCGCCGTCTAGTCAATGGGACACGGTGCTAAAGCGGGGTTGGAAGCAGAGATGGTGGTGGGGGGGTGAGGGGAGTGGGGGGGACCAAGCCCCGCCCTCGCTTGGTCGCGCTATGTGCTGCGATTGGAGAGTCTTCAAAGGGCGACTGCACCACTGACGGGCATCTGCAGGCAACAATGATCCCCTTTGTGCAGCCCCTGCCCTCTCCACTAAATATCAAGCTTGTTATGATTCAATCATTCACGTTTTCCATCGATCCAAGATAATTTATGATCAAATGATGAAGTGCACATATCACTGCATGGTTTTTTTAAGTCGCTTTGTGGTGATGCGTTTGATGAACGTCCCACGGAGGTTTTGCGTCACATGATTTTTTTTTCATAACCGTCATATAAATAGGCAGTATTAGTTACTGGTTTGAGGAGACAATAGGAGGATGTCAGGGATTTTGGATGACGCGCCGCCTGTCAGCCACGAGGGGGCGTCAAACGATCACAATACGCGTCCTTGCATCAGTTTGTTTTTTAAAGCAGATATTCAGTACAATGATAAGAGAGAAAATAAACTATAACTCTGACTGTAAGGGCTGTCAGAGGTGCAGTGGAGCGAGGAAGTGAGATTCAACTGTCTCCAAACAAATGTTGAGGGTGTCAGTGTGACTGCAGCTGCTCCCAAATGACTCAGTGTGAGTGACCTTGAGATGCAAGTGAGTGACAGATTTTCCCTCTGCAATGGAGAGGCCTGCAGCCAAGATAATGTGAGAAGACGTGCGTGTGTGTGTGTGTGTGTGTGTGTGTGTGTGTGTGTGTGAGTGTGTGTATGTGTGTGTGTGAGAGAGAGATCATATAAGGGAGGCTAACAAAAAGACAAGACTCATTCATTGCCTCAGGGACTTTGCATCAAAGGTGTGTGTGTGTAGGCTATTAACCTGATGGCAAACAGTTTTTCTCCTGATGCCTCTGAATGACATGGGGCTGGTATTCAGGGTGCGGCTGACAGTGTAACAGCGAGGTGACAACTTGTGCTCAGTTCTCACTCATCTCTCACCTCCGTCCCCACCCCACCTCTCCTCCTCTGAGATTTATTAAGATTTAAGATCGGGGAGGAGGAGGCTGTGAGTAAGCTGAGGAGGCTGTGAGTGTGTGTGTGTGTGTGTGTGTGTTGGGGGGGGGGGGTCACATTCTGTTTAGGGCCCCGAGAATGCCTGAGCCAGCTCTGGTATGTGCTGTAAGATGGGTGTGGTTAGTTGGCAGACTGTGACAGATGATGCACACACACACAGACACACACAGACACACACACACACACACACACACACACACACACACACACACACAAACTAATTCGAAAAAGTTAAATGAAATTAAATCTTATCTAATTAATTTAGGCTAAATCAAATTAAATGTCACTGCAATCGTAATTAGTTTATGGTAATTTTACTAATATATCAAAATGAATGTGGTAATGATTTATTGGTGTTCAGTTGCTACAGTGCACATAGCAGCTTTAATCATTCAGCACTTTGGGGAATACGCATATTCGCTCTCTTTCCTAGAGTTAGATGAGAACATGAAGATCATTCAAGTGTATTTGTGTACAGTACGATTAGCCTAGCTTAACATAAAGAGAGGAAGCAGGGGGGAAACAAATAGCAGGGCTCCATCTTAGTTCAAAAACAAACCCAGCACCTTTAAAAGCTCAGTGATCACATCATATCTCATTTGTTTAGGCTAATTGCATGCTATTAAAAAAAAAGGCAATTGTTGAATTGGGTTGTCTTTCAGCGCCACCTGCTGGACATCTTTCATTAAGCTACATTCAGTCAAGACTAATCAGTCGGTTTAGTTTAAAGGCTGCTGCAACCTCTGTTCTTCTCTCCTCTTTCTGTTTGTGTGTGCAATAACACCTAGGAACGCAGGGACTTCTAGGAGGCAACCAGCAGAGACACAATAGAAACACTGGGCAGGAGGATAGACTGTTGTCCATTTGGCTCAGGTGGTGTCTGATTTTTTATACCATCATACCTCTCACCAGGGTATATGGTATATGACGGTATTTGTGTACAGTACTGTGTGTGACAGTATTGAAAATCAGACTGTCAGGATTTCTTAAACCCTGGTATACCATGATACTGCCCAAGCTTATTTTCCATTAAAGGGAAATTTCGGTTTATTTCAACCTGTCTCCTATCATCCTAAATTTGTTTCAAGTGACTAGTGACATAAAAATAATAGTTAGCATGTTAGCCGTTAGCCTAGATACAGCCGTAGCGTCAGACCTGTTAAAATGTAAGTGAACGGGCATCCCTTCAAGTGCAAACTTAGTCCACTAAACAAGCTTTTTTCCACAAAGACCGCCTCATATCATTAGGATAAATGTCAGAGAACATATAGAAAACGACATGTAAATGTGTTGTCTTACCTTACCAGTGTGCTGCCATGTTTGTAACATTTAGCTCTGCTTTCCAAAGCGCGGCCGAAATATATCTCACGAGCTCTAGATAAAGCCCAGCTGGATACTAACGTTACTCCAGGTGGAGGTGTCTCGTCCTCGGTCACATCCAGACCTTGAAAATAAGGCTGCAACCGGTCCCATTCCTTGCAATAGAGGCATTCCTCTTCTGTGGGCATTGGGGCACAGCATTCACAGGTACACCACCAATCTCCAGAGCTACGCAGCCTTGCGGCAGCCATTCCTCCTCTGTCATCCTCTACCTGTTGCGCATCTCTCTCTCTCCTCCTCCGTTCTTCAATTTCACAAAGCTCTTCATCACTGTATTCTGGCTCAAATAAATAAGGGCGGCCATCAAACTCTGCAAAATCAAATTCCTCCTCTACAAAGTCGAAGTCTGGCAAAAAGTCAGCCATTATTCTATAAATCTTTCATAAAATAAATGAATGAACTTTTCAGGCTACTGTCCGGTTCTGCCTCCCAGTTGTTGCTGCTTGTTCTTGTGAGATCTCAGGCACGCTATGAGATTGCTGCTTGTTCTCTTGATATTTCGGCCGCGCCTTGGAAGGCAGAGGTAAATGGTAAACAAACATGGCACCACACCGGTAAGGTAAGACAACACGTTTACATGTCGTTCTCTGACATTTATCCTAACGATATGAGGCGGTCTTTCTGGAAAAAACTTGTTTAGGGGACTAACTTTGCACTTGAAGTATCCCTGTTCACTTATGTTTTAACAGGTCTGATGCTACTATGCGCCCCGGCTGTATCTAGGCTAACAGCTAACATGCTAACTATTATTTTTATGTCACGAGTCACTTGAAACAAATTTAGGACGATAGGAGTCCGGTTCAAATAAACCGAAATTTCCCTTTAATAAATAGACCCATTTCATTGATGTGTGTTCAGTAGTGAGTGGTAGAGGTGCTGCTGGGTGTTTTTTTTCAACGTTGAATAGAACCAGGCTAGCTGTTTCCCTCTGTCCCCTGTATTTATGCTAAGCTAATTACCTCTGGCTGCAGATATACAGTACAGGCCAAAAGTTTGGACACACCTTCTCATTCAATGCGTTTTCTTTATTTTCATGACTATTTACATTGTAGATTCTCACTGAAGGCATCAAAACTATGAATGAACACATGTGGAGTTATGTACTTAACAAAAAAAGGTGAAATAACTGAAAACATGTTTTATATTCTAGTTTCTTCAAAATAGCCACCCTTTGCTCTGATTACTGCTTTGCACACTCTTGGCATTCTCTCCATGAGCTTCAAGAGGTAGTCACCTGAAATGGTTTCCACTTCACAGGTGTGCCTTATCAGGGTTAATTAGTGGAATTTCTTGCTTTATCAATGGGGTTGGGACCATCAGTTGTGTTGTGCAGAAGTCAGGTTAATACACAGCCGACAGCCCTATTGGACAACTGTTAAAATTCATATTATGGCAAGAACCAATCAGCTAACCAAAGAAAAACCAGTGGCCATCATTACTTTAAGAAATGAGGGTCAGTCAGTCCGGAAAATTGCAAAAACTTTAAATGTGTCCCCAAGTGGAGTCGCAAAAACCATCAAGCGCTGCAACGAAACTGGCACACATGAGGACCGACCCAGGAAAGGAAGACCAAGAGTCACCTCTGCTTCTGAGGATAAGTTCATCCGAGTCACCAGCCTCAGAAATGGCAAGTTAACAGCAGCTCAGATCAGAGACCAGATGAATGCCACACAGAGTTCTAGCAGCAGACCCATCTCTAGAACAACTGTTAAGAGGAGACTGCGCAAATCAGGCCTTCATGGTCAAATAGCTGCTAGGAAACCACTGCTAAGGAGAGGCAACAAGCAGAAGAGATTTGTTTGGGCCAAGAAACACAAGGAATGGACATTAGACCAGTGGAAATCTGTGCTTTGGTCTGATGAGTCCAAATTTGAGATCTTTGGTTCCAACCCGTGTCTTTGTGAGACGCAGAAAAGGTGAACGGATGGATTCCACATGCCTGGTTCCCACTGTGAAGCATGGAGGAGGAGGTGTGATGGTGTGGGGTGTTTTGCTGGTGACACTGTTGGGGATTTATTCAAAATTGAAGGCACACTGAACCAGCATGGCTACCACAGCATCCTGCAGCGACATGCCATCCCATCCGGTTTATGCGTTTAGTTGGACGATCATTTATTTTTCAACAGGACAATGACCCCAAACACACCTCCAGGCTGTGTAAGGGCTATTTGACCAAGAAGGAGAGTGATGGAGTGCTGCGGCAGATGACCTGGCCTCCACAGTCACCGGACCTGAACCCAATCGAGATGGTTTGGGGTGAGCTGGACCGCAGAGTGAAGGCAAAGGGGCCAACAAGTGCTAAACACCTATGGGAACTCCTTCAAGACTGTTGGAAAACCATTTCAGGTGACTACCTCTTGAAGCTCATGGAGAGAATGCCAAGAGTGTGCAAAGCAGTAATCAGAGCAAAGGGTGGCTATTTTGAAGAAACTAGAATATAAAACATGTTTTCAGTTATTTCACCTTTTTTTGTTAAGTACATAACTCCACATGTGTTCATTCATAGTTTTGATGCCTTCAGTGAGAATCTACAATGTAAATAGTCATGAAAATAAAGAAAACGCATTGAATGAGAAGGTGTGTCCAAACTTTTGGCCTGTACTGTATATTTAGGGAAATGTATTCACTTTATTTCCAAGAGTTAGATCAGAAGACCAATACTGCTCTCATGTCTATGTGTTAGGAACTGATCTAACTGTTGAACACGTCATGCTTCGGAAAACAGACATGCAACATAAACATGATTAGTCGTGAATAGACTCAGACATGCAAAAACACCACCGTGCTCCTTTAAGTCTCCCAAAGAAAGTAACATTTGAGATAATCTGTGCTCTATTGACAGGTGAAAGAAATCCTCTGTACCTGAGGAGGTGGAGCAGCATCGTCTGTCTCCATGAGACCAGTGACCCAGATTGGTTCAGGTGTCATGTGACGACTTTCTGTTGGCCCCTCCCTCCCATTCACCCCTTTCCCGGCTGTGTCTCCACACCCCCAAGAGGCATATCCATGTCGCCCTGCTGCACAGGTACACTTGTGTTATAGGATCAGTGAGCTGCAGCAGCCTGCTCTCTTGTCGTACTGTCTGAAACCACACAGCGCCACACACAGTGGGCACATATTGTATATTCTTGTTTGTAACAGCTCCCACAGATATACAGTATCTGTAGATGTACTGTTAAGGTGCAAGATCAACACTAATATAAAATCATGGGAGATGCGGGCAGCCATGTTGAAACTGAGCACAGAGCTTCCCTCAGTTCTCACCATTTCCCTGCACAGTCACCTCTTTCACCTTTGATGCAAAGTCCCTGAGGCAATGAATGAGTCTTGTCTTTTGTTATCCTCCCTTATATGCCCTCTCACTCTCTCTCTCACTTACTCACTCACACTCACATACATACACACACCTGCACAGGTGCAAAAACAAGAATAAGAGCTCATCCTTTCTCTTTACTCTTTACTCCTATGATTCAGTGTGCTCCATTAAAAATTTACGGCTGTCAAACCCTCTGGAATAAAAGCCCTGACTCGTCCCTTTATGTGTCTATTTGTGTGTGTGTGTGTGTGTGTGTGTGTGTGTGTGTGTGTGTGTGTGTGTGTGTGCGCATGTGTTTTTTGGTTTCTGGTTGCTACATACTCAGCTCCACCCTAACCTCCACCACAGAATCAGTATCAGAACATTCAAAGTTCGTGCAAATAGAGTTGGTGTATACTAATCGAATTGAAATGAGATAGGCAAAATCAGTTTCAATAAGTTAAAAAAAAAAAAAATATATATATATATATAAACGAAATACATACAAAGGACACTTCGCACAAGCTTTGGACATTTTGTGCCAGCGGAAGGCAATGCATGTCTTTGTAGCTGTAAGTGCTGTTTGTCTTTTTGTGTTTTTTTTTTTCTTCCTTTTTAAAATCTTTTTTATGAAGCAAATTGGGAATTAGTTTCACATCCCCGTCTGTCTCAGCCCCCCGTTGCTTCTAGTTTTTGGTTCCAATAGCCGGTTGGATTTTAGATCCATTTCCAAGCTGATAAAAATACCCAAACTCATTAAGTTCAGAGTCAAAATATTCTTTTATCTCACTCTCTCTTTTTGCTTGCACTAGCAATGAGTGTTGCAAAAAACATTTGAATAGTCATTCAGATAAAGTAGATATGTAAACTGTTTTTATGTTAATGTTTGAGTTTGCTGCTTTAAATTTTTGAAAGATGCACCTAAATAGATCTGATAAGGGATTGCAAAATATTAGGGTTCAATAAGCGTTTATTTGAAAGGCACAGTCTCGTACAAAAACAATTTAAAAAGCTAATGATTTTATTTTTAATAGAGTTTATTCTTATTTTTATTCTGACCAAAGGATAAAACATCATACAGGAATTTTGTGGCCTCCTGAACATTTAGACATTCCTTCAAACCTGCTGATTGTTATTCCTCATCTATGGACATAATTTCTTTTGAATGTGCATTTGCCCTCTCTGCACCACCTGCTCATATGGGTGTAGGCATGAATGTTACCTGTACAGGCCATTATCCCTGAGGGCGTTGAGCAGAGAAGAGGCTGCAAGACCGCGCCCAAACATCAGTGCATAACCGGCTCTGCTTTCTGTTCATTATGTGAACTCTTACATCAACAAAGTAGTAATAATCTTGACAGATATTTGGCTTTCCTTTTGGCTTAAGCTTGTGAACTGAAACAACCACGTCTGTCTTTTATCGTAATCACCAAGTTCCATCCCAGCAGGCAATTTGGTGATCAGCAGATCAAAAGATGTCTCGAACTCTGAGCTAAATGCAGTGAAAATGTGAAAGTCTATAACAGTACTGAAGTGAATCTATGTCAGTGTGAAGCAGGTCTCAACCAAACAATGGAATCTAGTCTTCAAGGTGGTTTTCTTCATGTTCCTGGTTTCCTTTAATATCTTTGAATCCGAAAAACAATGCCAGACAAACAGCCACACCCTGAACACCAGCAATCATCATTACTCATCATCGCCTTTAATCCTTTCGTTAATGACAGAAAACTTTCCCTTCACACACACACACACACATACACACACACACACACACACACACACACACACACACACACACACACACACACAGGCGCACACACACATGCTGGCTTAAGATGTCAAGGACCAGACAAGTTTAGACAAACCCCTCAGACTGAAAAAATAACAAAACAACCAATTAAAACACTCCTCCTCTTACAGAGTGTCAACGTGAAAGAGATGAGCTGTCTGTACATGCAGTGATGTGGTCTGACTCAGCACAGCAACGTTAAGGTGTGTAAAAGTGTGTGTGTGTGTGTGTGTGTGTGTGTGTGTGTGTGTGTGTATGTCTCGGAAGAAGGGGTTTCATTTGATAGTAGGATTACTGTAATAAAGAGGACTCCTCCCTTGATTCCAGCCAATCATGGGTGTGTTGATGGGTGTGGTGCCTGTATTCTCCCAGGAGTTTCCCCTCAGCTCACCTGTGAGACCAAGCCAAGTTGGAGGCGATTGCAAGACGTTTGATTATTATTCAAATTAATGTGAAAGGTTATAACGGCTCAAGGAGGACAAGTACCTGCGCACTCAGTTACATTGTCTATGTGTGATATGGTTCTAAAGCATGCACACAACTCTGAGGCTGACCTTAATTGACCCCCGTGATGCTACAGTCACCTTCATATCAACTTTTGGTTTGTTTTTTTTCTGAATATCGCTGCTGCCAGTGAAAACAGTCTCTCCAAATTTGCTGACTGTACATTTTTACGTTAAACCAAAAGGATTAAGTGTTCCTTTAAGCTATAGCTTAAACAAATTCCCCTATGTAGCTTATATGAGGCGTTGTTGATCTAATCTACTTTATGTGCCTGTCAGCGTGAGTGATGAGCAGTTTCTTTCTTCCCAGATTGTTTTGTTTAAAGGAAAATTTTAGACCTGAAGAGGTAAAACTATATGCTCAGAATAGAATAAACTTTTTATTGTGTTGTAGACATACCTTTTCTGTTGTTATCCCTTCAGTCATCTTGCTAGAACACCTTAGGGGGTCCTGACCCCCAGTTTGGGAACCATTACAGGATAGTGTCAGACAGAAATATATATACATGCAGCAGGAAACAAAGTTACACTATAAACGCCATAAATACCCGCTCAAAAAAAGGGCTGGAAATGCCCCGATGTCTCACTAAAAATACCCATTAGGGCGCCACAAGCAGAGCTGGAAATATCCTGATGTCTTGTTAAATACCCAGTTTTGGGGCATCGGTAGAGTAGTGGATAGTGCCGGCGCCCCATGTGCAGAGGCGATGCCTCACTGCAGCAGTCACAGGTTCGACTCCGGCTTGCAACCCTTTGCTGCGTGTCAACCCCCACTCTCTCTCTCTCACCCCATTTCAATCTGTCCTATCCATTAAAGGCAAAAAGCCCCAAAAAATAATCTTTAAAAAATAAAAAATACCTAGTTTTGTCACCACACACATGACATTGCTGGAACTGTTACTTATCTTGAACAAATGTAACATCTGTGATTGGCAGAAACATACACGTTTACTCTGGTGACTGGGCTGAGAATATTGATTAGAGGTGCCATAAAGACATCAGTGTAGTGAGCTAATGAAATATAAAGGAGGTAGAAGTCCTTCATTTTGGTGCAGCTATTGAGAAAGCTCGGAAATGTGTGGGCAAGATCATGCAGTGCTTTATAGACAAACAGTTTAATTTTAAATTCACCTCTAAAAGTAACAGTGAGCCACACTGACAAGAACTGGCAGAACAGCTCCACACCCACCTTATTAACTAAATAATCCTGCTGTGGCATTTTAAATCAGTTAAAAGTGAGAAAAGTAACAAGATATGAAGGCTTGAATGGCTTTCTCAAATCCGAGGCTTGGAGGAAATTCCTGATCTTGTACATGATCCGGATTTAAACAACCTCATTTACCTGTTTTTTTAAGATTTTTAATGCACCACAATATTTTCATTTCCTGTCCCTGAGCCATTCAAATTTCTGCACACACACACTGTCACGCTCCCTTCAATATGACAGGCATGTTTTAAAAAAACCTATTAACGTGTGCAAGCCTTATCCTGTCTGTAGTGATCAGGAATGAAAGGAGATGGGAGAGGGTGGGGCCACTGGGACTACACCTCAGATACACACCCTAAAAATCATTTAACTCATTCAGCCAGAGGACAAAAAATGTAAATGTGTTGAATTCAATGATTAGTTTTAAAAGGGCTTTTGTGCACCAGATGAAATGTGCACAATACTATAACAATATTCTTTTTTGTCTTTATTGTATGTTTCCCCTGAAGTCTAGTTAACCCACTAAAACATGTTCATGCAAATTCATAATTCATGTTCAGTACCTCATTTCAAGTACAAAAAGTATAGCCTTTTTAAAAAGAAAAAAAAACAACAACGACCAGTGCTGGAATGCTGTTTTGGCAAAAGGTGTGTACCTGTGTGAGTTAAGGTACAGGCAAAGGCGTGTTCTTGAATGTCATTTGCCACGGGGAATAACACGATGGTAAGGTGGGACCATTTTTTTCCCTGAGAAAAATGTTAGGGCAGCTTATTATCTCCATGAATCACTCATAGCAAGCACACGAACGCTCCAAGACTAAGTCGATAGTAATAAAAGCACAGAGCTGCTGGATTCAATCGTCATATCCCAGAATATGATGGGTAAAATTCTTCTGCACCCACTCATCCAAACCAAGTCTCCAATTATGCGAATGGAAAACAACTGTTTGCAATAAATCATAAACGGCTAACACTGTAAAATACCAATTCCTGTTCTCTTCTCTCTACTACTACTACTCTACTTTCACTCTTGCGTGATTATACACATAACTCCAAATCCCACACTGTTACAAACATACACACACATGCTACATTCCTCAATAGCTGCAGAGTTTATTGGTGTGCAGAGTAGTGTAGGGCAACTGTCCTTGAACTGCAGGGTCTCAGCTCAAGCTCTTGGCAAACATTTTGTTATTTTCTGTTACTATTATTACCATTATTCTTTGTGCTTTACTGGACCATATCAGGTCAAAGTCTGAGGGAAATAATGTCCTGCAGGAGTGCTGCTTCTGTGCCAAGGCATTCTTGTAAGGTGTAGGACATGATCAGTCTTGACTCAAAAACAGCAAATACACCATCTGGATACATTATCATCTGTACATCTGTGTGCTCTGACTTTTTTCCTCTCTTTGCACTTCTTCCTTCAGTAAATTGTTAATTCTGTGCAATGTGTGCTGCTGTTTTAGTGGAAAACAAAACAAAACGAGAAGAAAAAAAATGTCAAAAGGTCAAATGAAAACAAAACCAAGAGTCTACAACCATGCTTGTAGCTCTGTGGAGCTGTGCTTTGGCACATCAGCATGGTATCATGGTCACAGTGATAATGCTAACATGCTGATGTTCAGCAGGTGTAATGTTTGACATGTTCACCATCTTAGTTTGCCGTGTTAGCACACTAATATTGACTAGTTAGCCCTCAGCGCAATGTACAGTTGACAGTGATGCAAGTGATTAGTTTTGCAGGTATCTTGTTATCAAAGTATTGGCCAAATTAAAAGTTGACCTGGCGATGGAGCTCGAGGAAAACACAGATGCTCACCAAAATTATTACGATTGATTCTGTGTAGAACATGAATGTGTGTAACAAGTTTCAAGGCAATTCATGCAGTAGTTGTTGAGATATTTTAGAAAGTGGTGGACTGACCAAAGTTGCCATTCCCAGATCATTGTTACCGCCGCCCACAGAAATTCCTTTCTGTGCTGTCAATGCTGTGAGATTAAAGGAAATTAAGATGGAGATTTGCATCTGCTGAGTGAAGACTTAGGGAGTGAGCCCGTGAATGTGTGTGTGTGTGTGTGTGTGTGTGTGTGTGTGTGTGTGTGTGTGTGCGCGTGTGTGTTTCATACTTCACACTCGGAGTCTATGGTGGTTTTATATTTGACAACTCAACAGTTTTCTCAGCACTGTTTGCCTGAGACTTTCCACTCTGCCAGCTCATTTCAAGCTGTGTAAAAAGGTCACAGTTCCTGCACACAAAGACTGCAGCTCAGACAATTAAAGTAATCTTTATTAGCTGTGACAATGTCATGATAGCTGGTATTGTTTTCACCTTGTGAGAGTCTGTGTGTTTGTGTGTGTCATCATGGCAAAATGTGAACCTGGTGACACCATCAGTGGAAAATACCACACAAGCTGCTTTGAGGATTTTGCCAGGTGTTTATATGTCTGTCTGTCTGTCTGACGGTGGACAGATTTGTCAATGTGATAGTGTTACAAATGTGCAAGATGCAGTCACAAAACATACAGGTGTTAAGTTGATATCAAAATGAAAGTCAAGTTCAAAGATGGGTGTGGTCCGAGCAAGGGGGCCAGAGATGGGGGGGGGGGGGAGAACAAAAGGGGCAAATGGCCCCCCCACTTTTGTCACCCTGACCAGCAATTTGTTTTAAGATGCAGACTGTATTGCAGCTGGAATGATGTCATCGCATGATGGTCTCTGATGAGATTTCTGTTCAAACTACACAGCTGTTAAATGACATTCAATCATTTAATGATGGATTTGTACCGCTTACAGTAACAAAACACAAAAGGTGAGTGGGTCTGCAGATGGATGGATGGACTTGCAATGAAGCTCACTGCGTGCATTTGCAAAGTTAGGAAACGTTTTAATTCCCTGCCATGAGACAAACTCACAATGCTATTATTTCATGATGGTAAATTCAGTAATTCATAACATTTGGCAGATTTATATGAACAAAGACACCTTCAGTGAGCACATACTGCAAAAAACACACCTGAGAGTCCTATATTGTAACTGTAAATCAGCACAAAACATATATAACAAACAAGTGCAAACAAAAAAGTGAGACATGAATAAAGCATTGATCTGTAAATCAGGACTGTTTGTATACCTTCATCTTTTTTCATTTATTATTACTTGAACAGTCTTCAAACTGTGGTAATAAAATTCAACCAACGTTACTGTCATCAAGAACAGCTGTTCAACTTGTTTTTCCTGTGAGTCCCACCCATTGGCTGGAGGCAAGTGTTTAAGTAGTGTGCGTGTGTGTGTGTGTGTGTGTGTGTGTGTTTATGTTTATGTGAGAGACTTCTTTTCTCCATTAAAATCAACAGAAACAGTGTATGATGAGGTCGTGTAGAGTAAAAGTTTGAGGAGAGGACAAACATAATTTGGTTGTTTCTAATTGAATTTCCACTGGTCGGGTCAGGTGATGCAACGCCTGCTCAGGTGGATGCATCATCTGTCATTGCAGCAGTTTATCTTGAAGCTCTTTGACCTTTACAGCTGTCAGCGATCCAGCTACTGCAGAGTGCACATGATATAGGTGTTTCAAGATATCAAAAATAAGTAAGAAATAGCATGCAAATTATATGTATAATTTCATTTTAGACATTTTAAATGTAACATTTAAAAGATATAATTAATATATTATTAATAATATAACTATGATTTTATAAATAAAGTTCTTTATTTTATCATACGCACAACAATAACAGAGAAGCAGGCCCCTGCCAACAATGCTTATTAAATATGTAAAAAAAAATAAAAATAAGATCACACACACATAAAAAGTGCAAGTTAAAATAAAAGATAATAGGCCTATATAGATAAATTATTAAATACAGTACTATAAATTAGACAGTAATTGCAAATGACAACTAAATGTAACAGGAATGTAGAAAATGTAGATGCATAATGATAAGTTTAGCCTAGCCTATATAAAAGTAAAGGTAGCCTAATATATATTAAGGTAAAGTAACAAGTGATGAGCTCAAGAGTTTAGCAGCAGTAGGCAGAACGATGCATTCCAGGTCCTAACTCAAACCTTAACCACTGTTACTGCTGCCCGACCACACCCTAACACTAATATAATCCTTATTTGAACCTTAAAAGCAACTCTCAAACAGCTCTTTGAAGCAGTCAGGACCAGACAATGTTATCACTGGTCACTTTTCACTGTCCTCACTTTGCACAATGTATTACTTTGAAAAAGTATCAAAAAACTGTCCCCACTATTTTGTTTAAGTAACTTTTGAAAAATACTTAACCCCCACACTATCACAAATGTAGCCTATTTACTGTCCAAACTTTTTTTTTTTTTCAAAATAACTTTTCAAAGATGGCCTCACTTGTCTGAAAGTGACGTTGGTCCCCACAAAGATAGACAGACATAAGCACAAACACACACTCTGCCTCCAGCTGAGTTTGCAGGGGAGTGGCGCAGGGAGGAAAGTTTTTGGCTCAGCAGGTTGGGGAGCGGCAGAGAGGTGTGGTCACCAGCCTCCAAAATCGATCCTCCCCTACAGTTTGTTTGCAGTCTGCTCCGGAGGGACCGCGGAGAACAGGTGGACAGAGAGAGACACCCTGCCTGCCTGCTGAGTTTCCCCCGGTAGCTTCCACGGAGTAGCTTCGGCTACCGTCTCCGTGTCACAATGAGTCAATACGGGTCTCAGAAGGGCCTGAACAGGTCCAAAGGCGACTTGACTGGCGGGGGGACGTATTACGCACGGAGCGAAGTCCTGCACGGAGGCGGTAATGGATACGACCCCTATATGGACGGATACAACACCTACTCCTTTTCAAGGTCCTCCACGGGCGGGATGGCAGGCGGAATGTCGGGCGGTATGATGAGCGGAATGCCGGGCGGCATGGTGATGAGCGGAATGTCGAGCGGAATGGGAGGCGGAATGGTGAGCGGAATGGGAGGCGGAATGGTGAGCGGAATGTCGGGCGGTATGGTGAGCGGAATGTCGGGCGGTATGGTGAGCGGAATGTCAGGCGGCATGGGAGGCGGCATGGGAGGCGGAATAAGGTATGAACTGAGTTTCTGGTTAATTTTACAACTGTTTAATCTGCGCCCTCCTGGCAGCCACTTGTTGCCCCTGCTTGAACCAGACGGACATGTTGTTGCCCTCTCTGTAGGGAGGATGCACGTCAGTCTGAAAGGCTGGTTGCTATTAAATATTAACCATGACAGCTTGTTTAATCCCAGTATTCATTTCGCCCCTGCACAGCTGAGCAGGCACAATGGTTCTTGCGCTGAATAAAAGCTCTGGTATTTGCAGCTCAGACATCAAATTTACCAACCAAACGCATGATAACATTTGCAGGGATCCTGATTACAGGGAAATGCTCTTCCTCTGCAAATGTCACAGCTCTGATCTCTGAAATAACCTGACATTTACATCAGTTTAGGAGCTGTGCCTCATGACATAATGCTCCATAAAGTGGTTGTCTCCAGTCTCCATTCAGACTAAAAGGTTGCATACAAAGTTTGCAACGAATTTGGCTGCTGTGCATGCATAGTTTGTTTGGTGAAGGAGTCACCATGTCACCTGACTCTTTTATCCCACCATTAATAATACACAGTGATAACAAAACAAGGCTGCACTGGAATCAATGTGTCAAAGTTGAAATGAGGTCTTATTAAAGCTGATGTGTTTTGCAGATTTTTTGAACTGTACTTCAGCTTCCTCTCTGCACAGCAGCTTCCCACCCTGAGTTTGATTTATAGCTCACACTGAACTGCCAAGGCCCCTCCTCTGAAACTGCTTAACACTCACTTCTTGCAGAAACATGTGTGTCAAGTTCAGACCTTCCATACTATCATCCACAGGGTAAATATGTCACTGTGGTAGCCTACTGTAGAAAAGGGCAGAGCATGTGGTCAACATGATCACAAGATGTTTGACACGATAAAAGATGTTGATTAGTATCCGGGTCCAATCATCATCTTAAATTTCATGTAATGTAGATTCTCATATTTATTAGCAGGTATTTGTTAAGGTCTTCTGATTATAGTGAAATCAGAGAAAAAACAGAGTTGAGGCTTTTCAAAGGAAAAAGTCACACTATTATTTTGTAATGACTAGAACTACATGGATAAATCAGCTGGGCCCATGTATCAGCCGACATTAGCTTATGGCAGCTACGTCATTATCCTCATGCACTGACAAAGGTCTTTGAGGTCAAAAACGTACATAATAGTAGCATGCAGATGTTTTGATCTCTTTCCATTTTTTTCATCCAGCACCTTTTTGTTTTGTGGAAGTCTGTGTTAGTTCTGGGGAAGTTTTGCAAGATATGTTATCGGCACACACCGCAGCACAGAAATGCCAACCGTATGTTTGATTTGTTCAGAAACATTAACGTTTTTGATAAAAGATCCTTTTCAGAAATGTTTTTTTTATTTCACATTTATGTAAGAAAAATGATAGTGACTTATATAATGATATCGGTTATTATCGAGTTTCAAATATCAAAACCCATCAGCCTTAAAAATCAGTAAATGCCCTCATGCAGAGACGCCAACCTAACCTTCTATGTTTTCAGTGTAACTACTGCATATAATGATGATAATGACAATTTTACTACTGTGTAGTAATGCACAAATGCACATTTTAACATCGTGTTCAGACCAAAAGAATAGCAGTTATATTTACACGATTAGATATTCCTGACGTTCCTGACCGAAGCATATGAAGTTGCAACATAATGTCTTATAGATCTCCAAGTAAAGACTCGTTAAATAGTCCATCTTGCCTCCTTTTCTATGCTTGTGAAGTTAGCAAATGTAAAAACAATTAAAATTAAACAACTATTCCAAATGTTTAATCATACACAATTTTATCACTTTTTGTGGGACACAATCAACTGTATCATGTGTATTTTTATTCTGTTATTAGTGCCTAATTACATGCACCTTTGCGGAAGAACTCCCAAGACATTTTTAGTTGGATAAACATCCGTACAGGAAATTGTTAGGAAAGAAAGTGACCCCAAAGCTGAAGTGTTTTTTCAAAGACATGCAATGCTGTATGTGACACACAGCATTGAGCAGTGGCAATCCTAGAAGCTAGAAGGGGCCCCACCTAGTTTTTTTTCCTGGGGAGGGGGGGCAGCAGTGCACTGTATAATGCATTTATGGGAAATTTAAGGGGGTTTAGAGTTGTCATTGTAAAATGTGTTAATGGGATTGGCCGTGGGGGGCTCCTTCTCTCTTTTTTTTTTTTTTTGTGGCGGGGTGCCCCAAACATTTGTCTGGTGCACACCTGGTCACAAGAGAAGAAGAAACCACAAGTGTGCCGCACAAAATGATATTGACTAAATTGAACGTTTTTGTGAAATACTGATTGACAGAAAAATTCTAATGAAACAGTTTGAGAGGAGAAAATCAGCCTTTTGTGAAACTGCGTACAACTCATTACATCACACAGTAGAGAGGTTGTGATCTGATGACTTTAACTGTAATATTGTGTTGGATATGCCTTTAATACAAATAATGCAGTTGAAGATTATTATGTAAAGAACCTGGTGTTTACTCTGCTGCCCCCTGCAGTGGTTCCATCCACCAGAGGGCCATGATCCTGCAGAGCCAGTGCCAGGAGTACCTGAAGAAAGCCGAATACGCCCTTCAGTCTGTGAGTCATACTTTGTTTTTTTAACCCCACTTACTGGCTCTTTTCCTTCAGTAGTGCAGATAAAAGCCTGTCTGGGTCAGAGCTCATTCTGCAGGTTTTTATTTCAAAAAGGAAAAGCATTGTGTTGCAGCTTCACTTCTGTTGGTACAAGATGCAAAGAGAATGACAGAAATGTGGTTTGGTCGTAAATTGAGTAACTTGATGAATGAGTCTCTAATGTGACAGTCAGAAGATGTAACAGAACCAGGCTGATAATGAGAGCATTTTGTTTATCTCTGTGGTGGATCTGTTTTTTGGAGCCAAAGCCCCTTCAGCGACATTTCAACCGTCAATGAATCCATTACAGCTTTACATTGTCAGAGTGAGTCTGCAAACATCTAGGCGCACACGCACACACGCTCCCTCAGCTTCATGTTTGCCAACTTCTAGTGAATTATTTGTCTTTCTGAAGAGTTTACCAGAAGTGCAAAACGTCTGACTCATCATATGAAATGCGTCAAATACTGAATTTTGCCTCTATTACTTTTCTTTTTTTAAGTCATGAAATTATCAGTTTTCAAGGTCTTTGTTTTTTCCCTGGGATTTTGACAGTTTTGGCATATCAACACAGAACTGACAAATTGAGTGTAAAGTAAAAGTGCTGCATTTGTTATAAGAAACAAAGACGAAGTGTTGGCTCTATGTCATATGTTTAAAAAAATACACCAGTTAAAAATATTAACAATGTTTTTGCATGATACATTTTTAATGACACGTGCATAGGACCAAAAAAGAAACCCCAAGAAAAGAAGAAACGCACTATGAGATACTTTCGTTTTGTAGACATGAAATAAATTGAATAAAAATGTCAAAACAGTTTTTGGTTCTTTCTCAATTTACAAACAGAAAAATCCCAAATTTTTCCCACATTTCATCATCGACAAAAACTTTTTACTGGAAAATGTATGGATGTATGTTTCTGTTCCTGCAGAGTGGTTTTGTACATACCCTCAGTGTTTTATTTTATGCCATGCAGGGCAGTGCCTCGGGTGATGCAGAGCGCAACATGGCGAAGGCCAAAGAGACCATTGAGCAGCTGAAGGGCTGCGCGATGGACCTGAGACAAATGGGACAGCCCAATGAAAACGTAGTCAGGACGTAAGAAGGACTCCTCCCTTTCTGTCTTTGCTTCTGATTTCACTTTTAAAAAATTTCTGTCTGTGACATGCAAGTCTTGCCAGTGTTCTTTTTCTCTTGCTAATCCGTAGTTTGGAGATTTGTAAAGACCAGCTGAAGGGCGTACACTTGGCCATGACAGGCAGCATGCACAGGAGGAGGAGCACCAGAGGGAGCAGTGGAGGTTGGGAGGAGGCCGGAAGGAGTTTCCAAGACGCTATGGGCTGGATTGCACAGCAAAAGGTGTGCGTACACACACACACACACACACACACACACACACTGCACTTGATGTCAGATAATAAATCTGGAAGACGACTAAAAATGTGGCTTCAAGTCAGGGGTGAGCAATATAGCCCTAAAATAATATTGAAATATTTCAAGGTATTAATTTAAGAACATAGAATTGCAAGAAAATAAATGATATAGTTTTACATGTCAACCTAACAGTCTGCCTCCAAATATTCAGTAAAAACTAAACAAAAAATGATCTCTCATTTCTTTAGTTTATAAACAACAGCAGTAACTCAGAGAGAGATTCAGATTCTGTATATAATAATAATACTTCAACAAAGTAAAATCTACCACAAATTACACATTTAAACAGCTCCCAAATACAAAAAAATGTACCCTTGCGATTTCCTTCTCTTTTAGCAAAAATCTTAAATGATTGAGTTGTTTTTTTCCCCCACTTGGACCTTTATGCTCAATCATTTCTTCTCTCATTATCAGGCTGTAACTTGTGACAGGCTGTTATGCTATGATAAGTATTGCATATTCACATATAAGCACATATAAGTACTACCGGTTCTATCTTGAACGAGATGATATGGCAGACCCTTACTTCAAGTGTGGAAATATCTGGCATTAAGTTCTAAATTAAACACCTAAAATGATCTTGAATCTGATTAATTGCCATGTCATAGGTGGATTATGACACAATGGGCCCCTGGGCCCAGATGCATAAAAGGCCCTACTGCCCCCTGTTGGCAGGTACAACATGATGTTCTTTCTCCCCACAGAACTGAGGAGCCCAAATTGCCTAGTTCACTTAACACATCTGCAGTCCTGTGGACAAACGGAGGGGATGGAAACACTTTCTTAAGATGTTTCAAGATGGGTTTTTTTCTCATGACATCTTCAAAGTGAATGTTTAGGCTATTCCCCTAGTTTTACTATTTTTTTTAGGACTTTTTGGGCTGGGATATCAAAATTATGAGGAAACCCTTTGACAAGAAATCCAAAGTCATTAAAAGTGACTTCATGCAGAAGGGCCCCCTGAGCCTGTTGAGTCATTTGTGCATTTTTTGACCGTACAGTAGGCCTATATGTTACATATAGTACATATTGATGGTAGAGTAAACTTATGTGCGTAGTTGGAGAGATTGATTATTCATTATTGATGAAGGATTTGATGATAAAACTTTTAAAACTCAGATTTAGTTTTGTCATTTTATTGGTCGATGATGATGACAATTTTGTTTACATTTTTTGTGGATTGTTCCTTTAATTAAAAAAAATGTTAATCTTAATTTCACTTCTTCACGATGTTGCGGTTTCTTGACCGCTCGTTTACCTGTTGAGACACTGAACGAGCCTCCAGAATAATTGTTTCTTTATCAATAAAATTAGTGTCATTCGCAATTTGCATTCAAAAATCCATCATATGCATTGATAAAATCTGCAAACAAACCTCAAGAAATGAAAACACAGTTAATGCAAAAAGAACAATGTGATTACTGTAACTTGATGCTTTAAAATGTCTATCTTTACAGCTACTTTTGTAAGGCTATTCAAGGTCATAAAAAGTGTCTTTGTGTGGTGTCACTTTAAGAAAAAGGAGGAAACAGTGTCGGGGAACTGACTGACAGGTCTCATTAAACCAGGATACTGTTCACACAGAGTTTGGACATGAAAGCATTCCTGTGCTGTGTGTTGTAACACACACTGGATTGAAGTGACATTGCTTGTAAGCAATTAAATTTAAAATGAAAAATAATGAATTTATGAGGAATTGAAAGACAAACAAGAACACACAAGAGGATGTGCAAGAATTTTTGGGAAGCGCTGCAGGGGAATACACATTAAAAGAAGGTTTTGTCTTTAATTCTCAGACCAATTTTCCTGTGGTAGATTTCGGAGATGTTTTTTCTGACGAGGCTCATAAATTTACAGACAGAAAAAAAAACATCCCCTGATCCAACTTCCATCCATCTCTGCCACCACCTGCTGGTGACATTTAGTGCATATCACGCAAATGTTTGTAAAAACCCTTAAAACTCCCTCTCTGACCTGCCTCAAAATGATCCTAATGTAAACATTGTCAGCTGCACCATTATTGTTATTGTGTGTTTCTACTGATCAATTATCATTTTTGTGTTTCAGCGTCTGATTGAAACTGCATCCTGGGGAGACGATCCTGCAGCCATCGATCAGCAGCTCGTCAGCCACCAGAGGTTTCACAGCTCCATCCAGAGGAGTGCCGAGGTTGAGCGAGCCAAAGATGACCTGGTGGGTTCAGTCTGCACATTAAGCATTACTGCTGGGCTGAAAGCACATGTAGTGATGTTGCAACAGAAGTCCCACATAATTTGTGAGAGAGCACATAATGTAACTCCCCAGAAGGCTCTAAATTCTATTCAATTCTTAATAAAAGACAAATTGTAATTAAATGGATCTGGATTGGATCCGAAAACACAAGGACAGATAATCATTTGGTATGTCATTAATTTTTTTTTTTTCTGGCATAAGGAACAAGATAAATAATGAAAAATAGACTCAGATTGTTCAGAAATCCTCAAATATCAAATCATTTTATATATACATACACTAGAGAAAACACTTAAAGGGGTATTAGTTGATATAGTATTTGAACTTCAGTGATCTAGTATGTATAATAATAGTAATAATACTAATAATAATAGTAATAATAAACTCTATTAATAAAGGACCTTTCAAAACAGAGCGCTTCACAATAAAACAACACATTTAAAATCATTGAGAAAATGAAACAAACTACAAGCCAAAAACCAGGCACATAGTAAAACACAGGGAAAGTCATAAAACACAAGTGAATTCACTGAAGAGCAATTCTGAAAAAGGTGGTCATTAAAAGTGCATTAAAAGATGAGACAGAGTTTGCAGCCCTGATCTCTTCAGGCAGGTCATTCCAAAGTCAAGGAGCTCTGACTGCAAAGGCTCTGTCCGCTTTTGAATTAATCTGGCCCTTGGAACGACAAGGAGCGATGCTTCTGACGATCTCAGGGTGAGAGAAGGGACATAGGGCAATAGAGATCAGATAAGTTACATGGAAGGAGGCCTCAGGGCTTTGTTAGATATCAATAATACCTTAAAATCTATTCTAAAAGCAACAGCCAGTGTAAGTGTTTCGTATGAGGCTAGGGGACTAACATAAGACCGATTAAAAAAAGAATAATAAAAACAGAAGCACCAGTGATCATGATATCCTTATTTTTTAGCTCCAAAATCACTGGATCTGACATTTCCAGTGTTTCAACAATAGCATCTTTTTGTTACCCTGACTGTTAAACGCCCACATCTTTCAAACTCCCCAGGCCATTTTAAGATACTAAAGTTAATTCTCTTCCTACAGATAAAGAAAGGAGACAAACCGAATCTTCACGCTCTGGATCAGGAATGGGACAGCCTGCAGGTGAAAGAAAAATCTATGTACTTACTGATACTTGAGTATTTTCTGGTAAATTGTTGTATCTAAACATGCTCTCGTCTCCCTTGCCAGCAAATGTCGTTTAATCGGACCGAGCAGCTGCAAGACCTGAAGCGGATCATTCAGGAGATATCCCAGGAGATCATGTGGGTGAACGACAGGGAGGAGGAGGAGCTGATGTTTGACTGGGGAGACAAGAACATCGACCAGTACATCCCACGGAAGCAGGAGAGCTACTCGGTTAGTAAAAGATCAAAAGTTTAGTGAGAGCCAGGAGACACTTGGTGTTCATTTTGATGTATTGACGCTCCAGAAATCCACATTTAATTTCGTCTTTTAAGAGTGTCTCTCTCGTCGATTAACATTCTTGGCAATCCTGTGTGTCTAAATTACACTAATGCTTTTTTATGAAGCCAATCTGCATCACATAAGGGAGCAATCATCTGTGATGCATTAGATTTTGGCAGCTGCAGTCAGTCATCCACCTGTGGAGCCACAGAGCGTTCCTCCAGCTGCATTCTGGTGTTTTCTGTGTCCCCTCTGATTACTGAAGCTCTTGTTATGTAACAGCAACTGATGAGTGCCCTGGAGGACAAAGAGAAGGACCTGAATAAACTGAAAGCCAAAGTGGACACCCTTCTGAAGAACAACCATCCAGCTTCAGAAAAGATCGAGGTGTGAACCGACCCCTTTACCATCACACCAATACACAGTGTTTACGTGCATTTATAAGTAGGAGCCTTATCTTTAATTTTTCTATTTTTTTTGTCTTTGTTTTTTTTTCAGGCTTACAAGGACACTCTGCAGACCCAGTGGAGCTGGCTCCTGCAAATCACCAAGTGCATTGATGTTCACCTGAAGGAGAATGCAGCTTACAGCCAGGTAGCATGGCACTACATAAAACTTAAAGCCATTTTAATTAATATTTTTGAGTTACTATTTGTAATGTAAAAGGGGAGTTGCTCGTAGTGACAAACCCCGAGGGAATTGTTAAGGGACAATGGGGCATGGATACAGCGCAACACGTCTGGTGCAGCATGCCCACAGCAGAGCGTGTCCACTATGATCGGCACGAGGCTTCTACATTGACCACAGAAGCCATGCGTACTAGTGTAGACATTGCGCCGCTCATCTTTGTTTTAATATTGCTGGTCTCTTTTTTTCTTCTCTACGTGAGTACAATCTGTTTTGGGTTTTTTTGTTGTTGTTTTTTTTTAAAAGATATTTTTGGAGCATTTTAGCCTTCAATCGATAGGACATGATCCCAGTTCATTGACATTAGCGTTATTTCCAGGTGCAGAGTGCGGCTGTTTTCAGCAAATAAGCTCTGATAAACTCACTGAACACTACCTGCACAGTACCAGGTGGCAGACAGACACAGTTAGCAACCAGCTGGTGATTACAGTGGTGCATTTTGCGGCTAAAGAGCCAGATTTCCCCCCTCAGGAGTTTGTGGAGACCAAATGGAGCTAAATGAAGGGTCAAATGCATGTTTAGCTAATGATTAAATTTCAAAGTTGTGTATCATAAAATGTAATGTCCAGGGTTTGATTTCATCTGTTAACATTTTTATACTGTACCCCTCTCTTTCCTCATGTTTCCTGCCTCCACTTTCTATATCTTGACTATTGAATAAAGGCAAAAAACGTGACAAGCAAACAAAATAATCCTCCAAAAAAGATTCAGCCCGGTGTTTGTCCATTAGAACTGCTTGCACACCTATACTTTATGTGCTGAACTTTTTTCTCACGTCCCAATGTGCCCTCTACTTATTTTTTTAAATATATATTTTTTTAAATGCAGTGCACAGAATTTTTTTAATTTATTTATTTATTTTATAGCTTCAAAAAAGACACTTTGGCAGACAACACATTGAATGCTGCTTCCCTCACACCGATCCAGCTTGAACTCGTCACATTGCGATTCTACACATAGTGGCGTTAATGAATGCAAAGGGCACATATGACGTGATCAGTCAGTCACTGTCATGTGCTGAGCTGAATCCTAACACTACTCATCTCTTGTGATCAATGAAATTACCATATGGTTGTCCCAGCAGTTGCCTGGCTCATTAAATATAGGGATTTTTCTGTGTGATGAGGGCTTGTGCTTTCCCCCCTAAAGGTTGATATTATATTTCATGAAAGTGTGTTCATTTTTTTTTTCTGATGTTAACAGACTAATGTCAAGAAAAGCGTGGCTGCTTCCACAAACTAACACTGTGGGAAACCAAATAATGTATTCCTGTTGATCTCTTTTTATATATCTCAGTTCTTCAAAGAGGCCAATGAGACGTACAGCACCCTGCAGAAGGAACATGAGTCAGTCCGCAGGAAGTTTACCTGTGACAAGAACACTTCACTGAATGACCTACTGGAGCTACTCAAGGGTCTGGAGGTACAAACAACTGCCTCTTATTTGTTTTAAATTTCTCATATAATGGCATAAGGTTAGCTGTTTTGTACTGTTTTCATTTATTGTGTGTGTGTATTCTCCATTTTATTCTTCTTATTTGAGCCTTTTTTCATTGTAAAATTGGATTTTTTTTGTTTTCTCTTCTGTTTGAATAAACTACAGAACAGCTACAGTGTATAATTACTTTTAGTGATCTGCATTATTATTGGTATTGATTTTGTTTTTTTCAATTACCTCCAGAGGGAGAAGGAGAGGATAATGGAAAACAAGAGGCAGGTTCAACATCTGGTCAACCAGTCCAAGAACATTGTGAGGCTGAAACCCAGAAACCCTGAAGAGAAGCGCAGCAGCCCCGTCATCGTCAAAGCACTGTGTGACTTCAAACAAGACCAGGTCAGTTTTCTAAGGATCATGCCACATATAGGCACCACTGATAATGAATTTATATTTATTTAGGGTGTAGTCTGTAAGGAAATAGTTAAATCTTATTTTCTCAAATATAAGCCTAAGATCAAGAACCGTCCAATGTGTTTCTATTTTTCAGATTAATTATATAATTATATTTATAAATCGTAAAACGACTTGTATTGTGGAGCTGGATTTGATTATTTGTATATTACGCCTCTGTGCCAGGTCCCGGCATAATGTTTTCAGGTTGACCGTCTGTCCCATTCCTGTGAACAGGGTATGTCAAGACCGCCTTGAGAGTTCTTCAAACTTGGCACAAATATCTATTTGGACTTAACAATGAACTGATTAGTTTTGGGTGGTTACTGTGGCTTTGTCTGTCTCACTTTCGTGAAAGCAATATCTGAAGAATGCCTTGATGGATTTTTTTTTTCCTTTAATTTGGCAAAAACACCCACTTTGAGTCAAGCATGAACTGATTAGATTTCAGTGGTCAAAGGTCAAGTTCACCACAACCTTGCATCCATCTCATTCTTGTGAATCTTCTGGGGCTTTTTAGCCTTTAATGGATAGGACAGACAAGCGTGAAAGGGGGAGAGAGAGAGGAAGTCACATGCAGCAAAGGGCCACAGGCTGGAGTCGAACCCAGGCTGCTGCAGCAACAGCCTTGTACATGGGGCGCCTGCTCTACCACTAAGCCACCGGTGCCCCACAAACATCCTGTTTTATTCAAGGATGAATGGATTTGAATTTGGTGGTCAGGGTTAAAGCCGTCAAAACATCTTTTTGGCCATAACTCAAGAATTCATAGGCTAATTATGGCAAAATTTCACACAAATGTTTACAAAGATAAAATGATGAAGTGATGACATTTTATATCCACAAAGTCAAAGTCATAATGTTCTCCAAAAACACTTTTCTGGCCATTGCTCATGTCATATCTCAGGAACAGAAGGGGAGACATTTTGTCAGACACTGAATTTGTGACACTAATCTTGTTCTTACAGACATGGATGTTAAGTGTACCTGCAACTTGACAGGTTCGTGGAGGCATACAACTGCAAGGCAGTAATTCTAGTTCATTGATGACATTTATTTTCATTGGCCTTCACAGAAGGTGATCTGTAAGGACAATGAGGCAATCCTGAAGGACAACAGTCAGCGCAGTAAGTGGGAAGTTACAGGCCCAGGAGGACTGGATATGATAGTGCCCTCTGTGTGCCTGATTGTACCACCACCCAACCCACTCGGCATCAGTCTGGCCAACAAGTAAGATGCACTAATTGTTTGTTTTGGGTACAAGAAGCCTTGTTGTTGTGAGGTTAAGGTTTGAATTTTGTCTCTGTGTAATCCAAAGGAATGAGCAGTACTATGAGGCCATCCTGTCCATCTGGAATCAGCTGTACATCAACGTTAAGAGTCTCATCGCCTGGCAGTACTGCCTCATGGATATCAATAAAATCAACTCTCTCACCATCAGCATGGTAAGTGAGGAATAAACTCTTTGAAGTCAGAATAGAAAGTCTTCAAAATTATTATTATAATTGAAGGGTTTTATCTACCTTTTGGTTGCGGATGTTGGTAAATCAAACATAATGTTTGTGTGTGTGTGTGTTCAGCTGTCCCGCATGCGTCCTGAGGAATACCGCAAACTTATCAAGAGCCTGGAGACTCACTACGAGGAGTTCAGACTGAACAGCAGCGGCTCCCAGATGTTTGGTGATGAGGACAAGAGGATGATCGAGAACCAGTTCACTGGAGCCCAGTCCCACTATGACCAGCTGGTGGTGCAGCTGCCTACCTACAGTCAGTACTACAAAAAAATGTCACCCTCCCCTACATGAAAACAAATCATTAGATTTACATTATGATTTACAGGTGATAATGTGTGAGTTTATTAGAATAAAAGAAGGATATGGCAGCAAAAGGCAGCAGTTAACAAGAGGACGGTGTTCCTGAGAATATAATAGATTTTTGAAATGAAATTAATTTTTTTTAAATCAACTTTACCACCAATGTTGCCCAATTTCTACATCTATATTTTTATTGATAACACTTGATATCTGCAACAGCATCAAATATATAAAGAGAAAATCCAAAATGTTCAAAACAAAGTCATATCTTTCATTGTTAAGAAGCCCTTAAAACCCCTTTATCTGTCCCAAAAACTTGTTTATTAAATTTGTCATAATTTGAGAAAAATGAATAGTACACATAGTTTAGTACAAGCCACTCTTTGTTCTGGACTCAATATTTCAATGTGAAGTCCTCTTATAATACTAACTTAGTATTAGAGAAACTATTGCTTGAGGGTTTGAGAATGCAAATAGTGCTTATTATGAGAGTCAAACTATGTAACCACAATATCATGTTATTCCTTGTCTAAAAAACATATCTTGTGTCTACTCACAGTTGCACAGCAGGAACAGATAGAAGTACAACAAGCACCCGGGCAGCAACACCATCAGTTTATCATAATACAGCAACAGCAACAACATGCTGCAGCTGAAGCAGAGGCCATGAGGCTGGAAGAGGAGGCCAGGAGGCTTGAAGAGGCCAGGAGGCTGGAAGAGGCCAGGAGGCTTGAAGAGGCCAGGAGGCTGGAAGAGGCCAGGAGGCTTGAAGAGGCCAGGAGGCTTGAGGAGGAGGCCAGGAGACGTGAAGAAGAGGCCAGGAGGCGTGAAGAGGAGGCCAGGAGACTTGAAGAAGAACGACGAAGAGCGGAGCTGAAAAAGAAGAAAACAGATATTAAGAGCACTTCAGTAAAAGTGATCAAGACAGAGCCAGTGAAGAAGGTGAAGGTCACCACTATTTCTGCCTCCCCTGCCTCCTCATCCTCCCTCAGCTTATCTGAGCTGCACGCGCTCAGACTTAGGCTGGAGGGTGCAGAGGACATGCTGAGTCAGCACGTTCACATCTGCCTTGGAGATGATGGGATGAACGACTGTGGCCTCAAGATCACTCAGTTAGAGGTAGACCAATAAACCAATAATATAAAAAACATTTGCAGGATTAAACTTTAATTCCCCATATTCATTGCAATAACTGTTTTCCTGCAGACGGTGCAGCATGATGTCGATTTGATGCGTGAGGAGTACTTACGTCTGAGGGAGCGTATATTGAAGGAGCTGGACGACATGACTGATGCAGATAAAGCCCAGTTCCTCCGCAGTGAGCTTGGAGTCATCAACCAAAGACTGGGCAGCCTGGAGAGCAGCTCATCAGCTTACCTACAGCGGTAAACCAAACAAACTGAAGCTTTGTCATTCAGAAGTCTTACTAAGATCAAGATCTCATAGCAAGATGAAGCTAAGATTAAATTTCATATACCCTTCATATACACAAGATCACAACTACGATGATCAAAACTGTCTTCTGTAAAGGAAGCTGCTTTGACATATTGACACATTTTTCTGGAATTACTTTCTCTACCCCTTTATGATATTGTTCTCTCTGTCAGGCTGCGGGCTCTAAGGGATATGCTGGAGAGTGTGGCACGAGCTGAAGACATAGTGAAAGTTTATGAGGCAAGACTGACAGAGAAAGAGACCACGTCTCTGTCGCCCAGCGAAGTGGAGGATTACATGATGACCCTGAAGGTAACATTTTCTCATTTATTGCAAAAATCACTGCAGTTTTTTAGCAAGATAAAAGAGTTTCAGACAAGTAAGCAGTTCAGCCTTTTCTTCTGGGACAGAATACCAGTGCATGTTAGTGCTCAGTGCCTCAGTGGTTATCCATCAGTTTAAGTTAGACAAGCTTGTGTTAAAAAGTAAGAAAGTCCCTGAAACTTGTTTTTGCTATTTGCTACGATTCTTTAAAAATACCTTGTCAGGGATGTCACATTTGACTGGTGTCTCCTGTGTGTTGTTGATTTTTAGAATATTAATGCAGAGCTGGATCAGAAGAAGGATGTTCTGACCTCCATGGAGGCAGAGTTAGGCAAGGCCACCCACTGGAATGGCCAGGTGGGTGGGCCTTTTCACAGGTGTGACATGATGCTATCTAAATACACTGATCAGGTGAATCTGCTGTCAGACCGCTGGAGACGAATCCAAGGGCAGATTGACACCAGGTATGCTGTCCTCTCTTTTATATCTATTTTATACCAATGACCCATATTCGAGCCATGTTTGTCAAGTATTACATCAAAGTGTCACATTTCACAAGTAAATGAAAATAACCATTTATTACAGCCTGAGAGACAGCACAACCTTTTCACACCAGTTTGTGTCAGATCAGAACTTAGTGTAAAAGGGAACTCTCTGAACTCGCTGAAGACATGGTGCTATATTTTGAATTTTTTCTTTTCCTTGTCCAGAGTCCTAGATTTGCAGGCATACCAGCCTCAGCTGGAGCACTACAAGCAAACCAGCACGTCCCTTATTGACTGGATTGATACCACACAGAAAAAACAAGATGCCCTGCAGGCCACCAAGATAGAGAGCATCCAAGCATTGACCGACCATATTAACAACCAGAAGGTCTCCTGCTCAGCCCGCTGTTGCTATTGATTAACTTGGTTACTGTGTTTTGTGTCTATGGCCATGTGTTTTAAGTCACCTTACATCTTTATATTTTTGTGTTCTGAAGGCTCTGAACTCAGAAATCAAAGCAAAAAGGGAGACAGTGGAGAGTGTGCTGAAGGAAAATGAAGCCTGCGTGAATTCTATCAAGGTGAGGAGGCATGCATATCGTCTACAGACTTTACACTCAACTCTCAAAATAATTCATTTTATGACCGTATTTGTTTTACAGGACTATGAAACAGACTTGGCTTCTTACACTTCTGGTTTAGAGACTTTGCTCAACATCCCCATCAAAAGGACAATGCTAAAGTCGCCGTCGATGGATCTTAATCTGGAAGTAATAAAACCTAATAGGAGAGGTTTTCTCTCATTAAAACACAGAAACAACTTTTGGTATATAGTGACCAGCTAGTATCTGAAAGTCTTTTCCCCTTATAATCTAATAGTTGAAATTTTTATGAATGTGTGAAGGAAAGTGATGTTATATCTAAATTAAACCTTGAGTTTGCCTTGTTTTTGTCTCAGGCTACACAACTGCAAACCCGTTACATGGAGTTGCTCACTCATTCTGATGACTACTACAGATTCCTGGGAACACTGCTCAAAAACATGGAGGAGCTCAAGGTACTGATGTTGTACATTTTTTAGGTACTGATGTACATCATATCTATCTATCTATCTATCTATCTATCTATCTATCTATCCAAAATACACTGTCAGATTTACATGATGATGATGCCAATAAATGTTCATTGTCCCCATTGGTTAAATTAAAATAACCTAAATTAGTTTAAGTTAGTTGAAAGTTGAGTTAACACTGAGTTGCATTAACATGTCTTGAAGCGTTGGAAATTCAACCTTTTTTTTTTTTTATACCAAAGCTGCCCTAATGAACATTTTTATATTAAGAATGGAAAACATGACTGTGTAATTGATTGTAGTGATGAACCCACAGAGAGTTTTCATTTGATTTGGCAGTTCCCCTGAGCTTTTAATGGCCTGCAACTTTATTGTTTTGTAGGGGTGTAACGATGCATCGATCCACATCGATACATCGATTCATTGATTAACGATCCAATTATATTGATACAAAATGAAAACATCGATCCATATCGTCATCTTAAAGATACACATTTATTTTGAAATTCACATAGTATGTCTGTGTCACCATTTCTGGGCAAGCGCGCCTCCGCTCAAACAACAGACAGAGCTCAGAAATAAAATGGTCAAATCATATTCTAGTTGTTTTTGTGAGTTGATGTAAATGATTGTGTTAGATGGGCATGATATTGCATCATATCGATCGCAGGCTCCTGAATCGGATCGAATCAAAATCGTATTGTGACAGACTTTGTGATATCAGCAAACATCATATCGTCATCCAAACAAATCGATATATCATATCGTGATGAAGCTGGTGATTTACACCCCTACTGTTTTGGTTTAGTGTCACCTCTCACATCCTTGTTTCAGCAAAAAAGCTCTAGTATACCAACTGTACACTACCTGCCCATTACCAAATGGAAGACAGAAAAAGTTAACTACTACAATGAAGATGGTGGAACTGTTAGAAACTAATGAGCCAGATATTTTTCCTCAGAGGTCGATGGAGACTAAAAAAGGGCTAAAAGGAGAGTGAATTTTGACTTCATGTGAATCTAACATAGCCTCATGTCTGGTGGATATGTACATTGGCCAGTATTTTGGGAAACCATATCAACTTGGTGTTTATGAGGTGATGATATGTCAATTGTGTTTGCAGCTTGTGGCACTGCCCCCAAGTGGCAAAAAAATAAATAAATCAGTAATGCAGTTTTAAGGAAACCACAGCTATTCTTTGGATGTTGGATGATTCCACAATCAGTTGAACCCATTTGAATCAATCATTTAAGTACACTGTGGTCAAGTTTTTTTATTGCAAGTACAGTGAAATGTACTTGAGTTAAGTTCTTAAAAGTACCTCTGTATACATCTTTGCTTTGTCTTGCTTGCAGATTCGTAACACCAGGATTGACCTGTTAGAGGAAGAACTTCGCCTGTTGAGGGAGGACATGCAAGACCGCAATGCCAAGAACAAATCTTTGGAAGATGCTGTTTCCCGCTACCAGCTGGAGCTGTCCACAGCACAGGACCAGCTGCTGTCGATGGAGGAGGTGAAGCAAAGCACTGCGCTGCAGTGCAATGCCACTAGGGAGAGCCTAGACACCAGTCAGAGCCAGCTGGCGGACCTCAACGATGAGGTGACACGTCTCAACTACTTGCTTGATGAAGAAAAGAGGAAGAGGAGACTGGCAGAGGAGCGCTATGCTACGCAGCAGGAGGAGTATGAGTCGGTGCTGAGGAAGAGGCAGAAAGAGCTGGAGACAGTCAGCTGGTCCAAGGTGGAGGTGGAGAAGAGTGGGGCAAGTAAGGATTATGAGATTGAACAGCTGCGGCGGCAGCTGGCTGAGGAGTCAGCGAGGATCAAGGAGCTACAGAAAGAGATGTCAAAGGTAAGGAGCCAATATAGTGCGGAGATCAATAACTTAAAGCTCAGCTACGAATCCCAGATCCACATCAGCCGCACAGATATGCAGAGGCTGGCAGCCCAGAGGGAGGAGGATACAGCCGATCTCCAGCAGCAATATGACAGGATGGAGGTAGAGAGAAGGAATCTGGAGGAGGAGCTCAGGAGGCTCAGAATGTCTATGAGCCAGGCTGAGGAACAAAGGAAGAGGGCAGAAGAAGAAGCTCACAGTCAGCGTGCTGTCATCACAGAGGAAGGCCGCAGGAGGAGAGAGCTGGAAAGTCAGGTGGAGGTGCTAGCAAGGCAGAGAGATGAGGAAAGCAGACAGTATTCAGAGGAGCTGTCTGAAGTCATGAAGACTCTGCAGGAGAAGAATGAGGAGCTGGCCTACATTACACACAGTCTGGATGAGGAGACCCGTAGGAGGAAAACTACAGAGGAAAGGCAGGGTGTACTTGAACAGACTATGGCCCAGCTGCAGGTGAAGCTAACCAGTTCATCAATGGCTGCGACCCAACTGGGGGAGTGTGAGAAGGAGCTTCGGAAGATGCATTCAGAGCTGGAGAGGGAGAGCAGGGAGCGAAGCAGAGTAGAACAGAACATGAGCAGGTTACAAGGACGCATGAAGGACCTCCAGGCTGTGAGAGATGGGCTGGAGAGCCAAGTGGAGAATCTGAGGAAGGCTAACCAAGAGGAAGTGTCTAGAAGAAGGCAGGTAGAAACAGAGCTGGAAAGCACCACCATGGCCATGAAAGAGTATATCGGCACCATTACCACTCTACGCCAGAACCAAGAACATGCCAACTTGTCAGAAAAGAGAGGTGAAGAAGAGCGTCTTAGGTTACAGGAGGAGCTGGAGAGAAGCTTGAGACAGAACAAGACATTTACAGAGCGCATTACACAGCTGAGTGCTGAGCTGAAGGCCCTACAGCAACAACTCCTCCAGGAGCAGGCCAGAGTCAAAGAGGCAAACCTCAGGAATGAGGGCCTTTACAGAACTATAGAGGAGAAGAGTACGGCACTGAATGAGAACTCTGTTCAGCTTCAGAGACTGAAGGAGATGACAGAAACCCAGACCAAAGAGAGGCTGAGGCTGGAGGAGGAACTGAGGGCAACACGACATGATAAAGAGGAACTCCTGAGATCCAAACAGGGAATTAATGATGAGCTCTCCTCCCAGATTACTGCTCTGGAGCTGCAGCTACAGGCCAGTGAGCGCAGCAATGTAGATTACCGCGACCTGGTCTCAGAGCTCTCGTCAGAGAGGGAGCAACAAAACAAGACTTCTGCAGAGCGCATTACACAGCTAAGCGCTGAGCTGAATGCCCTACAGCAACAACTTCTCCAGGAGCAGGCCAGAGTCAAAGAGGCAAACCTCAGGAATGAGGGCCTTTACAGAACTATAGAGGAGAAAAGTACAACACTGAATGAGAACTCTGTTCAGCTTCAGAGGCTGAAGGAGATGACAGAAACCCAGACCAAAGAGAAGCTGAGGATGGAGGAGGAACTTAGGGCAACACAACATGATAAAGAGGAACTCCTGAGATCCAAACAGGGAATTAATGATGAGCTCTCCTCCCAGATTACTGCTCTGGAGCTGCAGCTGCAGGCCAGTGAGTGCAGCAATGTAGATTACCGCAAGCTGGTCTCAGAGCTTTCGTCGGAGAGGGAGAAACAGAACAAGACCTCTGCAGAGCACGTTACACAGCTGAGCGCCGAGCTGAAGGCCCTACAGCAACAACTCCTTCAGGAGCAGGCCAGAGTCAAAGAGGCAAACCTCAGGAATGAGGGCCTTTACAGAACTATAGAGGAGAAGAGTACAGCACTGAATGAGAACTCTGTTCAACTTCAGAGGCTGAAAGAGATGTCAGAAACCCAGACCAAAGAGAAGCTGAGGCTGGAGGAGGAACTTAGGGCAACACGACATGATAAAGAGGAACTCCTGAGATCCAAACAGGGAATTAATGATGAGCTCTCCTCCCAGATTACTGCTCTGGAGCTGCAGCTGCAGGCCAGTGAACGTAACAATGTAGATTACCGCAAGCTGGTCTCAGAGCTCTCCTCAGAGAGAGAGAACCTCAAGCTGGAGACTGAGAAAATACAAACGCAGGCCACCGAGGTACATGGAAGTTTGGCAATTAGTCCTGGACTGCTCTCATCTTTACAAATCAGAGTCCTACTTTGGAGCAATCAATTAGCTATTAGTGTCTGTGGCAAAAATTTTGCTTGCATGCTGGAACACCTCTATAAACACCCCCCCCCCCCCATGCCTCCCACGTGGTAACTCTGATTTGAACACATATGTCTGTATGTGTTTGAATAAACTTGCATGTCAATCACTTGCATGCAAGCATGATGTGTGCCTCTCTGCCTGCTGACCTTCCCAACCCACTGTCTTCCTGCCCCACACTGTGCAAAGATGTTCAGTCTGCATGCTTTTTTGCCTTTCTTTCTACTGCCCAGAGTGATAAACACCGCCATGACATCATTACCACTAGTTGTCTGCTCCAATACAGTTTGATAGTTGTTTATCAAATTATTGTGGCTTCTTGATGGTCTTAACAACACATTTTGCACACTTGTAAAAACAGCACTGACACACACACACACACACACACATATATATATATATATATATATATATATATATATACACATGCATACACATATGTGTGTGTGTGTGTGTGTGTGTGTGTGTGTGTAAAATATCTCAATTTTTTTGCAGTATTTTAAGCACCCTGTCAAGCAGTTTTAGACCAGTCAATCAAGATTGGCACCCATCTATCGGCAATATTTATTTGTGCTGTTTTGCAAGTTTACAGAATGTAGACAGAAACTGTTCCAATCTGTATGAAGTAGTAGTCAAAATAGTTATGATTGTTTTGTGGTTATAGTTGCAATAAACAATGTAGTGTCATTTATTGTTTGTCTTCGGGATTGGGAAGGCTGATTTCACAATGAAAATCAATAACTTTGAAAATTTTAGTGTTTTTTTTCTCCACTGGATAACTTTATTTTAAAAAATGACTACTATAACGCCTTTATAGTTTTACTTCCCAGTCTTGTAAGACATTGTCTTGTTTTGTTGTTTTACTGAAAGGAATTATTTTCAATAATATATTGCTAAGTGAACAAAGCAAAATATATGTTGGAAGAACGCACGCAGACTTGCTATTTATGTTTTGTTAAATATTATAATCAATAACAGCTTTTTGTTTTAAATCAAGTGTTTTTTGGCCTATTTTGTCCAATTTTGCATTAATACAGATGAAAAAATACAAGCAAGAAAAGAAACATTAAATTTGCAACATCACTTCTGTTGCTCTTAATGAAGCCGCGAGCCGAAATGTTGGACCTTCTGTTTTCATTGACAAAAATGAATAGAGCAAGTATGTATGCTGTCTTCCTTGATAATATTACAGTTTATCATTAAGGTTCATTAGCACTAGTACAAATGAGGTGCAGTTCAACTTGATAGTAGCATGATAATTTGATTTCATTTTTATTTCAATCCAAATATGTTCTATCCTGTTGTTTTTTATTGTATAGTTGTGTATTGTGAATGTTTCTTGATATACAGTAAATACATCAATTCATTTCTGAGTCGACTAACCTTTTGTCTTTCTGCTGTTTCTCTCTTTTTCCCACTCTTTTTTTCTGCAGACAACAGCAATGATGCAGTCCATTCAGTCCCAGTACAGTGAAATTGTGAGTGAGAGAGATGCTCTTTTGCGGAAACTGCAATTGTTAGAAAAAGACAAAGATCACAACCAAAGGCTGGATGAGGAACTCAGTCGCATTAAACTGTCCCTGGACTCTGAGGTTCGCAATAAGCAACGCCTACAGGAGGAGAATGAAAGGGTGAAGAGGGATTTAAGTTACTGGAAGGACCAGTGTGATAGTAAGCAGGGCCTGATCAAGCAATATGACACAGATAAGGAACGTCTGGAAAGGGAAAAGAACTCTTTAAGAAGTGAAATAGACAGGCTGATGAGGGAACTCAGGGAGCTTGAGGAGACATATAAAAGTAGGCTGTCATCCATGCAGAAAGAATTGCGAGAGGTGGCTGTTGTCAGACAAACCATGGAAACTGAGCTGAAGAGAACTAGAGAGCCCCCAACCTTGGATGCCTCCACTCTGGTTTTTGATGGAGTCCGTAAGTCAGTCACAGCAAACCAATTGCTTGACTGTGGTGTTTTGGACAAACCAACATTTAGCCAGCTTGTAAAGGGGCATAAGACTGTCCCTGATGTGTCTATCGACAAGAAGGTCAGCCTAAAAGGGACAGGCCCAATAGCTGGTGTGGTAATTGAAGGTCCAAAAAATCCAGGGTATATTACTGGACCCCTATACAAAATGACTTTCACAGAAGTCAAGAAAAAGAATCTGTTGCCACCAGATAGCGTTGACCTGCTACTGGATGCTCAGGCTGCCACCGGCCACATAATTGACCCCAGAACTAATCAGAAGTTGACAGTTGAAGAGGCATGTGATCAAGGTGTGGTTGATGAGGAGGACAAAGAGAGGTTGCTAGCAGCAGAAGCTGCGGCTGTAGGATATAATGACCCTGGCACAAGCAAACCTCTGTCAGTATTTCAGGCCATGAAGAAAGGACTGATTGACAAGAACACGACACTGCGTCTACTACAAGCTCAGGAGTCTGTGGGGGGCATCCTAGACCCCATTCTCAGTGTGTTCCTTCCCAAAGACACAGCCATTGAGCGTAACCTAATTAATGATGACATATATCGTGTTTTGAATCAGAGGCCTGAGCTCTACCTGGACCCAGAAAGTGAGGAAGGTGTAACCTATATGTCAATGAAGAGGAGATGCAAGGTAGATCCACACACAGGCCTTCTGCTTCTTCCTATTGTTGAGAATGTAGATCCCTCCAAACTTGTCTTTGATGGTGTTCGAAAACCTGTCACAGCCAAGCAGCTGCTTGATTGTGGTGTCCTGGACAAGCCAACATTTAAAGATCTAGAAAAGGGGAATAAAAATGTCCCAGAGGTGTCTGTAGACAAAAACGTTAATCTTAAAGGGACTGGGCCTATTGCTGGGATTTTAGCTGGAAGTCAAGGCAAAATGTCTTTCTCAGAAGCCAAGAAACAAATGCTCCTGCCCGAAGATAGTGCAGATTTGCTACTGGAAGCCCAGGCTGCCACAGGCCACATCATCGACCCAAGAACCAATCAGAAGCTAACCGTAGAGGAGGCATGTGCCAGAGGGATTGTGGATGTTAGGGATCGAGACAGATTATTGGCAGCAGAGGCTGCTGCTGTGGGATACAAGGACTCAAGCACAGCCAAGCCTCTCTCAGTGTTTGAGGCCATGAAGAAGGAATTAATTGACAAGAAGACTGGGATACGCTTGTTGCAGGCCCAGGAGTCTGTGGGAGGGATTCTAGATCCCAATCTCAGTGTGTTTCTTCCCAAAGATACAGCTATCAAGCGCAACCTTTTGGATGAAAACCTCCGTCAAGCTCTAAACCAGAGTCCTGAGTGTTACCTTGACCCAGAAACTGAGTGCGATGCCAGCTATGGAACACTGAAGAAAAGATGCAAAACAGAGCCTCACACAGGTCTTCTACTTTTGCCCATCACTGAGAGGAAAGACCCTTCTAAACTGATTTTTGATGGCGTTCGTAAGCCAGTAACAGCACAGCAATTGCTTGATTGTGGGGTCCTGGACAAACCAACATTCAGCAAACTAATGAAGGGAGAGAAAACTGTCCCAGAGGTGTCTGAGGATAAGAAGGTCTCTCTGAAGGGGACAGGATCAATTGCTGGCGTGGCAGCTGGACCTTTAGGGAAAATGTCCTTATCAGAGGCCAAGAAACAGATGCTCATGCCCCCAGATAGTGCAGATTTGCTACTGGACGCCCAGGCTGCCACAGGTCACATCATTGACCCCACAACCAATCAGAAGCTGACAGTAGAGCAAGCATGTGCTAGAGGAGTGGTGGACAATAGGGATCGGGATAGACTGTTAGCAGCAGAAGCTGCTGCTGTGGGCTACAGGGATCCTAGCACAGCTAAGCCTCTCTCAGTGTTTGAGGCCATGAAGAAGGGACTAATTGACAAGAAGACTGGGCTATGCCTGCTGCAGGCCCAGGAGTCTGCTGGGGGCATTCTTGATCCCAATCTCAGTGTGTTCCTCCCCAAAGATACAGCTATAAAGCGTAATCTTTTGGATGAGGACCTCCGTCATGCTCTAAACCAGAGTCCTACTTGCTACCTTGATCCAGACACAGAGCGTGATACGAGTTATGGGGCTTTAAAGAAGAGAAGCAAAACAGAGTCTCACACAGGCCTGATACTTCTTCCAATCACTGAGAGGAAAGACCCTTCCAAACTGATGTTTGACGGAATCCGCAAGCCAGTCTCAGCACAGCAGTTGTTTGAATGTGGAGTCCTTGACAAGCCAACATTTGACCAGCTAGTGAAAGGGGAGAAAACTGTCCCAGAGGTATCTGTGGAAAAAACAGTCTATCTAAAGGGAACAGGACCCATTGCTGGAGTGGTAGCTGGACGTCAAGGAAAAATGTCTTTGTCAGAAGCCAAGAAACAGATGCTTATGCCCCAGGAAAGTGCAGATTTGCTACTTGAAGCCCAGGCTGCCACAGGCCACATCATTGACCCTAAAACTAATCAAAAGCTGACAGTAGAGGAGGCATGTGCTAGAGGAGTGGTGGATTTTAGGGATCAAGACAGATTATTGGCAGCGGAGGCTGCAGCTGTGGGCTACAAAGATTCTAGCACAGCAAAGCCTCTTTCAGTGTTTGAGGCCATGAAGAAGGGAATAATTGACAGAGAGACTGGGCTACGCCTGCTGCAGGCCCAGGAGTCTGCAGGAGGTATTCTAGATCCCAATCTCAGTGTGTTCCTCCCCAAAGATGCAGCTATCAAACATAACCTTTTGGATGAAAACCTCCGTCATGCTCTAAACCAGAGTCCTGCTTGTTACCTCGACCCAGACACAGAGCGTGATACGAGTTATGGGGCATTAAAGAAGAGAAGCAAAACAGAGTCTCACACAGGCCAAATACTTCTGCCAATCACTGAGAAGAAAGACCCTTCCAAACTGATGTTTGATGGAATCCGCAAGCCAGTCTCAGCACAGCAGTTGTTTGAATGTGGAGTCCTTGACAAGCCAACATTTGACCAGCTAGTGAAAGGGGAGAAAACTGTCCCAGAGGTGTCTGTGGAAAAAACAGTCTATCTAAAGGGGACTGGGCCCATTGCTGGGGTAGCAGCTGGACGTCAAGGAAAAATGTCTTTGTCAGAAGCCAAGAAACAGATGCTCATGCCCCCAGATAGTGCTGATTTGCTACTCGAAGCCCAGGCTGCCACAGGCCACATCATTGATCCTAAAACTAATCAAAAGCTGACAGTAGAGGAGGCATGTGCCAGAGGAGTGGTGGATATTAGGGATCGTGACAAATTATTGGCAGCAGAGGCTGCTGCTGTAGGCTACAAAGATCCTAGCGCAGCAAAGCCGCTTTCAGTGTTTGAGGCCATGAAGAAGGGAATGATTGACAGAGAGACTGGGCTACGCCTGCTGCAGGCCCAGGAGTCTGTGGGAGGTATTCTAGATCCTAATCTCAGTGTGTTCCTCCCCAAAGATGCAGCTATCAAACGTAACCTTTTGGATGAGGATCTCCGTCAATCCCTAAACCAGAGTCCTGCTTGTTACCTTGACCCAGAAACTGAGTGTGATGCCAGCTATGGAACATTGAAGAAAAGATGCAAGACAGAGCCTCAAGCAAGCCTCCAACTTTTGCCAGTCTCTGAGAAGTTTGACCCCTCCAAACTACTCTTTGAGGCTGTCCGTAAGACAGTTACAGCACAACAGTTGCTTGATTGTGGGGTCCTGGACAAATCAACATTCAACAAACTAATCAAGGGGGAGAAAACTGTCTCAGAGGTGTCTGTGGATAAGAGGGTCTTTCTGAAGGGGACTGGGTCAATTTCTGGTGTTGCAGCTGGACCTCAAGGGAAAATGACTTTTACAGAAGCCAAGAAAAAGAAAATTATGTCTGCTGAAAGTGCTGACATGCTACTGGATGCTCAGGCAGCAACAGGCAACATCGTTGACGTCAGAACTAATCAGAGGTTGACTGTAAAGGAAGCGTGTGCCAGAGGGGTAGTGGATAAGGAAGATGAATCAAAGTTATTTGCAGCTGAATCTGCAACTATAGGTTACAGAGACCCAAATACGGGCAAGCTCCTGTCAGCTGGCCAAGCCATGAAGAAGGGATTAATTGACAAGGATACAGCTCTACGTATACTCCAGGCTCAGGAGTCTGTAGGTGGCATTTTGGACCCTGCCCTTGGTTTATTCCTCCCCAAAGACATTGCTATGGATAGGGATCTCATAGATGAGGACCTTTACCAGGCCCTGAATCAGTATCCTGAGTGTTATCTGGACCCAGACACACAACAACCAGCTACTTATGTATCGCTGAAGAAAAAATGCAAAGCAGATCGGAGCACAGGTCTTTTGCTTCTTCCTGAACCCAAAAAGCCATTAACTTTACAGGGGCTCAGGGGCCAGGTGTTGGTCAAAGATCTAGTGGATGCAAACTTATTAGACCGGTCAGATATGGACCAACTGAGGGAGGGCAGATTGACGAGCCAGGACATTGAAGACCGCCTGCACTCCTACCTGAGAGGTTCCACCTGCATAGCAGGAGTTTATGATGAGGCCAGTGATAAGGTGATGCCCTTCTATCAGGCCATGAAAGATGGACTGTTGCGACCTGGGACTACTTTGGAACTGCTTGAGGCTCAGGCTGCCTCAGGTTTTATAGTTGATCCTGTCAGCAACCAATACCTGACTGTTACTGATGCCTACAACAAAAGACTGTTTGGACCAGAGTTTAAGGACAACCTGCTATCAGCAGAGAGGGCTGTGACTGGTTACAAACTTCCTGGTAGTGACAAGGTTATCTCCCTCTTTCAGGCCATAGAGAGAGGTCTAGTTGAGAAAGGTCATGGCATCCGTCTACTGGAGGCCCAGATTGCCAGTGGTGGTATAATTGATCCTGAACACAGCCATCGTATTGACGTTAATGTAGCCTACAAGAGAGGTTACTTTGATAAGGAAATGAACAATATCCTGACCAATCAGAATGTTGATACTAAGGGTTTCTTTGACCCCAACACGGAGGAAAACCTAACTTACATGGAGCTTAAGAAACTCTGTACTACAGATAAGAAGACTGGCCTCATTCTTTTACCTATCTTAGACAAGAAAAAGCTAGAGTCGACTCAAAAGAACACTCGGAGAAAGAGGAGAGTGATAATTGTGGATCCAGCGACTAATAAAGAGATGACAGTGCGTGAGGCATATGACAAAGGGTATATTGACCACGATACCTTCGTTGAGCTGTCTGAGCAGGAGTGTGAGTGGGAAGAGATCACTATCACTGCTCCAGATGGTTCCATACGGTTTGTCATTAATGACAAGAAGACTGGAAGACAGTACGATATTACCGAGCTGATTGAAAAAGGAGTAATTGATCAATCGGATCTAGATCGGTACAGATCACGTACCATCAATCTTACTCAGTTTGCAGATATCATCAGCAACAAGACCAAACATGGATCATCATCATTATCTTCATCATCATCAACTTCAAGAACATCAGCATTTCCAGGTGCATCTTCAATGACATCATCATCATCAACTTCAAGAACATCAGCATCTCTGGGTACATCTTCAATGACATCATCATCAACTTCAAGAACATCAGCATCCCCAGGAACATCTTCAGTGACATCATCATCGACTTTGAGAACATCAGCAGCCACAGTTCCATTGTCAGTGACATCATCATCATCGTCATCATCATCATCATCAGCTCTGTCAAGACCCTTATCACCTACTCTCTCCAAGGTGACATCAACAAGAACCACCACTGTCACTGAGCGAAGCACCTCATTTAGCAGTGTAGGTCAAGACTCACCTGATTCCCTTAGGGGTATATCCAGCATATCATTCACCCTGGCCTCTCCTGTTGAAACAGTGGGTGAACAGGAACCTGTGGGTGCCATCTTTGACACAGATACTATAGAGAAGATATCCATCACAGAGGCTCTAGATCGTGGTCTGGTGGATTCCATCACTGCCCAGAGACTGCTGGAGGCTCAGGCCTGCACTGGAGGAATCATCAATCCTACAAATGGCCGTAGGCTCAGCATCCAAGAGGCCACCCGCCAGGGCATAATAAATGACGACATGGCAACTAAGCTTAAGCCTGCCCAGAAAGCCTTTTTTGGCTTTGAGGATGTAAAAAACAGGAAGAAGATGTCTGCTGCTCAGGCTATGAAGGAGATGTGGCTGCCATATGAGGCAGGGCAGAGATTCCTGGAGTTCCAGTATGTAACAGGGGGACTTTATGACCCAGAAATGGGGTGTAGAAGAACCTTAGAAGAAGCTGTGAAAATGGGCTGGCTGGATGGGAGAGCAGCCCAGAAGCTCCAAGACACCAGACAGCAAACAAAGAACCTGACCTGCCCCAAGAGCAAACTAAAGATCTCTTACAAGGATGCTCTGGATAATTGCCTGGTGGAGGAAAGCAGCGGGGTGAAAATGCTCCAGGCATCAGCTGAGTCTTCCAGAGGGATCAGCAGTCCTTACAATATGTCCTCTGCCCCAGGATCCACCACTGGCTCCAGGAGTGGCTCACGACGAAGCTCCCGCAGGAGCAGTGTGGACCTAGGCTCCCCCAGTTCCTCATCAACTAGTCGCACCACCTTAAGTCATACTACCTACACCACCTTCTCCTCAACATCCGCCAAATAAATCAAAAAATGTTCTGCACATTGATACTTTTTACTTGCAAATAAATCTGTTAAGAGTATACTGATTGTTTCGAAAAGAGCTTGTGCGTATTGTACACAAGGAGAAGAATTTAAAGATAACATCATCAGAAGATCATGTTCTTAATCCTTTTGCATAGTTTTAGATTTTAGCTTTGGTGTTGCTATGCTTTTAAAATGCTATTGTTCAAAAGGTAATGACAATGAACACTGCCTAGATATTTTTTGTGGAAACTAAAGTATTAATGGCATCTTCTGGTATATGGATTAAAAATAAAATGTATGTTAGCAAAGCTGCTGGTGCCCCTACTAGGCTAGGTTCAGAAATGTTTGCCATATTTTTGCATACCCATAGGCCTATTTGACCAATGTTGTTAAAATCTTCATGGAATGTAATTTCTTTTTAAGCTTTAGATTGTTAACATGATGGTATTAGGTTTATATTTAATCCACATCTAAAATGCCTGTTTTGTGAGGAAAGGGAAGCAAAGGTTGGGTTACATATATTAGCTTAACTACTTTTTTACTAAATCAGTTAAACATTGGTTTTTGCTGTTTAGTGCTTCTGGTCTTGTAAAAGTTTCTCAGTATCTCAAAATAAACACTAACCTTTGAGTCTTTTGTTTACATGGATTGATGACTGTTCTTATTGTGTCTGGTCAATTTTAATGCAACACTTTTAAAAGCTACATCAAAGTCAGGATTATTGCCAAGGAGGTTTTCACATGCAAGGAATTGCCTTGGTGTTATGGTGCAAGAGAAAATGAAAAAAAGTACTGCAAAGTTAAGAAACAAATATAGAATAGAAAAATTTACAATCAGAATCTGAAGAAAAATATACAACATACAAAGAGTTGTACAATTCCATGCAGGACTGTGTCAAATGTCCATGGAATGTGCAAAAGTTCACTTTATTAAGTTATAGGGCAGAAGCCTACATGCAAGATATCATCAATATTTTCCTGTATACAGGTAGTTCTAAGTAATTGTAAGATGAGGGCTAATTATGCGTGAGCAAAATGTTTGCATTGGTATCATGTTTTCACATGACAGTGGATACATAGTCTGTTTAGCCTACTGAAAAGCACTTGTTAAAGCTCTTTCCCCAGTAAATAAATACCATTATCCTTTGGGGGCAATAGAAGTTATTCATATGGCCTAAGATAGTCCAGAAAATACTGAACAACTCTCTCCCATATACAAAAATGAGAAAGCTAAAGCTCAAATTTGTGATGTCATAAGGTATAAAGGGAGGAGCTGCTCCATAGACAGTGAATTGACAAAGATGATATAAATGACACTATGAGCACCCAGGGGAATGTTGTGAGTACATACAGGGGCGTAGGTGCAGGCAGAGCAGTTGCGCTGGGGCCCATGGGGTGGAGGGGCGCAACTGCCACCTGGAAATATGCCTTTGTTCACTATAGAACTCACGTTAAATGAAAAACTGTGATTTTCTATATGCCTCCCAAAAGGGAAACCCATATCCATAATGGATTTCTGTTTTTGTATATAAGTGTCAATCTAGCCTGTAACAAAATTATGTGCTCATTCTGCATAAAATATATTAAAAAAATTATAATTTAACTATGAAAAATATTGAGTTCATGTTAAAATTTACTACTTTCTTTTGTAGTTTTTGTCATATACAGATATGTAATGATGATTGCTGGGTGATATGTATGTTGATGTCATCCAGCATCAAGTCTCTGTTTAATCATGCAACAAGACGATACGATTTACAGCAGCTAGTTTAGGTGCAAAAACTCTCGACTGACAAGCAGCATCTTTAAGTTGATATAACATACAAGTGGCAGTAAGACACACTGTTGGTAACATAAATATACACCTAAAATTTCCAAACATCTGTAACTAGTAACTAGGGAGCACAAGGGCCCGTCATAATAGCGTGCACTGGGGCCCATCCTAACTACATTTCTGCTTCAGAACTGAGAACACTACAACAGAAAAAAACTCACTTGGTTATAATAAAGAAAACAAACATTCTGTGGGTCCCCAAAATCAGGCTCCCATTCATTGTCTCTGGAGCAGTTCCAGAACTTATACCCTATGAAATCACAAGTTTGAGACATGTTTCTCTGGTTTCTGGCTTTGAGAGAGAGAGTAGCTCCTTTTCACAAATATTGATTGAACTTTGCATAGCCATGGAAATAACATGGGGATTCTTAATTTAGGTGGTGTTCCCCTTTAGGTCGGCCAAGAGTGTTATCTAAGAGTGTTAAGTTCTAATGTGCGTTTGTGTTACAAAACGAGCCGTCTTCACCTCACCTCTTTAGAATTAGGTTACGAATGAAGATAATTGGTACAGTGGCAAGAGGCAGTGGGGCGTGGAGAACATGACACCGGAAAATATGCCTGCTTTACTTTGAAGTTGCCTTCAAAATAATAGCATATTTGGGACCTTTACTAGTTGCTTGGTTTGTGGTGTACTTCAGTTTTATTGTAGACGGGAAAGAGGTAAATTATCCTGACTGGGTTGATTTTATTATTGATACTATAGACATTGTCAAAGAATAAACATATATTCAAGTCGATTTTTCATTTAATTTTCAGTTTTACTGGTAGCTCATTATTTTATTTCGAAAGTGCTAACCGGAAGTATCCTAATGACAACAAAGACCGTGGTTAGCATGTCGCTAGCAGACCAAGTCATAAATTTATTTTTAGACATATGATATTTGTCCACAGTGTTACGACGTACACCTACGTTTCAGTTAGCAGAGTGCTTTTGCCGTTAATATTACAGTTGTAAAAGCTGCGTACTTGTTGGGCTCTGTAGCTAACGTTAACGTTAGCTCGTTAGCTGAAGTTATGAATTTAGCTAACTAATTTAGCTTAAAGCAATACAGTCTGCGTGAAACACAACTGTTCAAGGTAGGAGCACGAATTTTAATACCGCAAACACTTATCACTCCATGCTGCTAACGTAACAGATACAAGTGATGTAATTTACCTAAACAAAAGACTGCTTGGTGCTGTCATTAGGCCCACTCTAAATCATTTACTGGATGGAAGGATTTATCACGTTGTGTTTTCTAATGTTTTTCTCCTTAGAATTACCTTAAGTTGCATATTAGTTACTGTAACGTTAATCGTATGTGTGATGATATAACACAGTATAACATCATATACTCTCAGCAGAGGTGGAGGGGGTATTTACATCCTTTAAGTAAAAGCAGTATTACCAAACTGTAAACATCCTCTGGTAAATGTTAACGTCGATTTAAGCAGTTAAATATAAACAGGAAAATTTACATGAAGATGAACGCAATGCGAAAAAATGTCCCATATGATTGTCATACTGTTGCATATCATGAGGTCTCTAGTCTTTAGCTCTCTCACAAGTACTTCAAATCTGTACTTAAGCAAAGTACTTGAGTAAATGTAACTTATTCCATCACAGGCTATCAAAATAAATAATAGCAAGCTAAAGACCAAATGTTATTTTAGGCAGCTTTTGGCCTCTATATCATGCCACTGCTAATTCAATGAACTGTAAAACTCACTGACCAGGTCGAAGTATGGCGGATGACCCTCAGAGAAATTTCCGCTCTGCATATTATGAGAAAGTCGGCTTCAGAGGGGTGGAGGAGAAGAAATCTCTGGAAATACTTCTCAAGGATAATCCTCTTGGTAGGTAGCAATTCATAAAACAAACATTTCTATCTGAACATGGCTTACATGCTGGAGATAAATGGTTTAAGGCAGTGCTTCCTAACTGGTGGGTCGTGGGTCCATTCTGAATGGACTGCAAGAGACTTTCAAATGTGTCAGGGTTATAAAAACACTTTATTTTTAAGTACAGTGAATTTCTGGGACGGAGCTTTTATTCTGAGGTACCGTTTTCTGCTGCAGAGAGAGTTACTAATGGACAGCTACTTATAGAGACAGCATATTAGCTGGACCACATGGCCAAACTCAAGTATGATGCTGACCGTATTACACTGTGTGGACCTTGAAGTCATTACTAAGGAGAAATCTGGACCCAATGGCTTGAACAGTTTGGAACCAATGGTTTGGGGATAGTGTACACAAATTTATTTTGTTATGGTGAAGAATATGAGCAGTGTCTGGAGGCAGTGGAAATATAATTGAAAACTTCAAAATGATGGTTTGATATTAATTAGTTGTTGTAAAAAAAAAAAAAAAATTATAATATCTGGATTTTGAAGAATCCACAACCCAGTACCAGTCTTGATAGATACTATTGAAATAAAAATAATGAATGGAAATACTTTTTTGGGTGGTGTAACAGACTACAAACTATGCCAGAAACCACATAAATCAAATAAAGACATAAATGCTGAAGTCTGTTGCAACATTGCACAAAACATACATCCTCAGTTTAGTCATTACATATATTGTATCATTCTTTTATAGTTCCATACATTACCTGCTGTGTGGAGGTTTGAGGAAATGCAAACAAAACAATCACAAATCCGATTTTATGCTACAGAAGACAGCTATAAGAATTGTAAACAGAGCTAATTATCACAAACCAACCGACCAACAAATCTTGTGAGATCTTGTGGACCTAATAACTACACCTGTGGGTATACTTAATGTACATATATGTACATATCTTTTATTTTGCTTGTTTCTTTTATTTTTATTGTAGAGATCTAAAGAGAACAGTTCAGGAATCAGGACTATTGGGGCGTCGGTGGCTTAGTGGTAGAGCAGGCGATCCATGTACAAGGCTGTTGCCGCAGTGGCCCGGGTTCGACTCTAGCCTGTGGCCCTTTGCTGCATGTCACACCCCCTTTCACACTAGTCTCTCCTATCGATTAAAGGCTTAAAAATGCCCCAAAAAATATCTTTCCAAAAAAAAAAAAAAAAAGCCATCAGGACTATTAATGTAGATGGGGTTAGTGCAATAAGCTGAGGCTTCAGCCCACACCATTTCGGTCAGCAAAATTTGCTTTGGTTTGTCACTGCCTCAAAAGCAATGGCTTATTATTGTTATTTATTATTAGTTTATTTATTTATTTATTGTTGTGTGTGTTTGAGTTGTATAAGTTGGAAAACGACTAAATGAAATGAAATTAGATTAGATTAGATGAAATGAAATGAAATTGAATTAAACTATTGGTGTTGTCACATGAGCATGTACCATCAGTGATGGTAGTAAGACTCATAATACATTTGTATTACATCTTGGCACCAGTGTATCTGCAACACATTACAGTAGATTGGTCTACAGATTTTTATTCCCACGACCTCCCATTTCTCATTGGTGTGTGGTTGAGTTTTGATGGATGTAGGTGAAGTCAGGTCTTGGTCCTGTTACCACTGTTTTTTCTCTTCTGTCAGATCTAGAAAAGCTGAGCACCTTCAGTCAGAGGTTCCCCCTACCCTCTATGTACAGAATTCATGTGTGGAAAGTTTTGTTGGGTAAGACAGACACATACACCCACATTCACACATAAGACACAAGAGCTTGCATTTCTAAATTGCATATGAACTCTCCTGTTCTTGCAGGCATCCTACCTCCCCACAGTGACTCTCACACTCTGGTGGGAGGCTACAGGAAGGAGCAGTACCAGGACATCCTGGAGGCTCTGGAGGTGATGAGATACATCAACTCGTCCACACCCTCCACCCACGTCTACCTGCGCATGTTCCAGCTGGAGAGCCAGGTGCTCCCACGGTGCTCTGAGACCTCTGCTCCGGTAAGACGAAGCACATTCAGTGTAATGTTGACATGTCTGAGACTGATAGAGGAAAAAATTAGATGGTAAATGGTGAAAAACGGCATCAGCTGGCACCTTGATCAGAGTTGAAGGTAGTGCCGAAACATTCAACAACATTTTAGATTCTTAGCTGATGGTCTAATTATATTCACATGTGCAAGTTCAGGGTTCTGGTACCATTTAAATAATAATAATAAAACCATACCTCAAAGCCTCAGTGGAAAATGATAGGACATCAGGTACAATCTTTAGCACAAAACTCTTTGTGTTGTCAGTTCCACTTCAGTAACCCACTAAGTAGATATATATGCGACCATAATTAAACTTGGAAATCACACAGACTCACATTTGGCAGTGGGAATGTGTCCAAATCATCCTGGAGATGTCTGCCTTCAGTGTAGAGCTCTGTGGTGTTTGGCCTTTTTAAACTATGCATGTTTTTTTGTGTGTGTGACTCACAGTTACTGAAATAAGAAAATATATTTAATCTAAAAATACTTTCCATCTAATTGTCTCTTTTCTGACTCGAGTGTCAGTTATGTCTGAAGAATACAGAGGTATCTTTTGTGATGATTGTGGTAGTTTTTGCAGGTGTGTTCTGTAAATGTTGTCAGTGATACTACCATGCTAGTAGTTGGGTTTCCGTTGGCTTCCTTTATTCCTTGGTGCTGCAATGTATAATACTGTCATGTTGTTGTTCTTTTCTTCCAGGATGAAGAGAACGATGACTTCCTCTCCATCGGTCGAGCAATGGAGGAGATCGTAGATGATCCTATCGACTGCTATTGGCTGATCAAGTGTTTCGTTAATCAGTTCCACACAAAGTTCGGAGACTCGGTACCCCACCTTGTAAGAGTTATATTTAACTTAACATAAAATGTAAAAATGTTGTTTAAAAGCAAACTGAACTTGAAGGGTTATTAATAAGCTTTAACATAGTAGTTGGATTGAAAATTCTTGGCTGACAGGATGGGTTTTTTTTCAAGCTTTCATCAACATCTTGTGGCCTTCATTAGTGGATAATTATGCTTCAAACAAAGCTCTCAGAAAAATAGTATGTGGTCACCATGCTAAGATTTTTGATTTTCATCAAATTCTAAAGCAAATTGATTACTTGCCCCAAAAAAAGAATACACCTGAACTGATCATGGGAAGAACAACATATATCATATTGCTGCTTTGCTCAGTGACTATAAGGAAGCGGCAGCAAAACCAGACATTGACAAGAGTTATTGTTCACAGCAGTAGCAAAATGAATTGAGAACTTTGTATTGGTGAGTCACCTTTACTCCTTTTTTTAAGAGACTTGTTTTCTTTACAGTTCTGCTTTTGAACATGCATCATGGTAATGGTGTAAATGTAGTTTATAAAATGACAGAATAGATGTGACAAAGTTCTCATGACTCAGGAGTCAGGATCACATTACTATGTAATCTGGGTCACTGTGAATTGAGACTTTGTACTGTCCTCTCCTTCTGTCTGTTCTGTTGTGGTGAAGCCGAAGAGCCTGGAGCATTATCTGAGTCAGGAGGAACCGCGGCTGCTGAACCATCTGAAGAACACCGGAGCCCTGGCTCGGCTGCCCTACAGCCTCTGGTTCAGACGCTGCTTTGCTGGCTGCCTGCCAGAATCAAGCCTGCAGAGGTCAGTTTGCTGTCCGCAGCACAAATCTGATATAAGCACACAGCCCGGATTCCTCTCCACAGTGAGATTTTCAAAATCTTTCTTTGTAGTTTACCATGATAATATTAAGGCTATTAAGGGGTCTTTAAAAATCTCTCTTTGAATTGCATGCTTTCATTAGCTAGCACTTCTTTACAAATCAAACACTGACGCCATCAGGTTCACCTTAAGAATTCTTCTCTAGGCATTGATAAGTAAATGATCTGGGTATTTCCTCCACTGAGTCTGATCCTGCATTCAGGACTAGACTGTAGCTGCATTCAGACATGTAGCTTTGGGCACAACAGCAAGAAGAGACAAATTGTCTTGATTACCAAAGAAAAGTCATTTGCAGCAGAATACAAATGCCTGGATAAAGTTCAGTGTCTTGATTTGTTGGTTAGCACAATGTTACTATGGTCAAATACGTTTTGCACAAGCCTTCAAAAATTAAACACGTATCCTTCTTGAGCTAATTTGTTTTCTACAGATGATGAGACTTTCTGTATACCTTCAGTTCTTCATACTGCTCAAATTAACTGAGCCCTTTGCTTATTTTTAGGGTGTGGGACAAGGTGATCAGCGGCTCCTGTAAGATCCTGGTGTTTGTGGCCTTGGAGATTCTGCTCAGCTATAAAATCATATTGATGGGTATCAACCGGCCTGAAGGAGTGGTCAGGTTTCTGTGCAATGTGAGTAGATGACAGCATAACATCCAGCAAACATCCAGCAAACAGAAAGACATTGTTTTTGTCTTTATAGAAGGTGCCCTTATAAAGCCTCTCAATAACTGTTTCCTTCTAGATACCACAGGAAAACACAGACGCCATTGTGACTAAAGCCATTGACTTGTGGCACAAATATTGTGGAACTCCAGTGCACGCTGTATAGCTCCACGAAGCTCCACAAACATCTGGGCTCAGAGTTGAGGTGCTTTGACAAGATGAACCAGGATTGGCTCTTAACTCCACTGAGAGACCAACAGACTGTGTCAGTGGGGATTTGTGTCTGCATGACTGAACTGAAAACTCATCACAGGCTACTTCCAAGAAGCACGAGGACTTGAGAGCCAATTTTCATAATGACAAGAAGGTGCTCAGCTTTCCCCCAAGAATATGATGAACTCTCTGTGGAGAGGACTTGACCACATGAACACTGTAAACAGCTGCAGTACACAGCGGATGCACAAAGTCTGTTTGGGAAAAAGGCAAGGAAGCATAAACTTATTTTTTTTAATAAGTTTCTTTCTTTAAGAAACTGCATACATCATAGAAGACTCACAATAAATTAATACCCACATGCAGTTTTTTCTGCTTTACAAAAAAACATGTGAAAAGTCTCACTTACTTTCTTTGCTATGTACAAGTCTTATAATTCTGAGAACATTTTTAAACATACAAGAGACAGTAATGTTACTGACGCTTGTACGTACACACACACTCACTCAGACACACAGTCAGAACACACAACAGATCAACCAGTTCTCCCAATAATATGGTCAAAACTGCTAATTCATGAACCTAGTATGGACTGTAAACAATAAAAAACAAAAAGTAAGGTGGCAGGGTTTCATATTCTGTACCGCCAAAGGTTTGTCTCAGACAATAAAAAATGAAATACAAAAAAATGTCTTCTTTTCTTGTAGTTCGGCAGAGAGTTCGGCAACATTTTACTGTGTCTACAGATGATATTCTGTATCAAACAAAACAAGTTAATTTGGCAACTTTTAAATCCCTGTAAACAATACTGTAGGCACAGCGACACAGTGAGTTACTGAACTCTCAACAGCAGTCACTCTGGGATGCATTCAAGATCGCGACTTCCACAGCAAGTCAAGTTGCTTTGGTTTAAAAAGGGGATCTGAAGTCTGAAAAGTGTTTTGAGCTCTTGGATGCAGCCCATAAACTGATGGACAAATGAAGAGAAAATCTGAAATTATTGCTCAGTTGATTGGTGTGTATGTATTAGGAGAATTTTATTTCTACTGTCACTGGCTTGTAGAGAGCATCTGGGGACTCTGATTAGGATTTTAGGAAATTTTGGCTTAAGATTCAGCTGCCTACAACAGCATAAGCTGTTGTAAAGATTTTAATTCTCACAAAATGAGAAATCATTATTGAGATGTCATCTGTGGAACAAAACTGTGCCAACACAAGCATGGCCCCATGGCAAGAAAGTTCATTTGAGAAAAGAATGAGAACATGGTGAAAGGCAAGAAAATCCCTGCGTAAAAACAAAGTCCCATCTTTACCTCCTTCTGTTCCCATCTTTATAATTGGCACAGATTCTGTGTTTGACTTCCAAAAACCTTGTTCAAAACCAAAAGTGCTGCAAAGTAAACAAATCACCACCTCTTCATCCTAAAAAATGAAAAGCTTTTGAGTATCAAGAAGTCCGTAAAATCTCCACTGAGGGGAGACACCAGTTGAGAGTTTAATCCATTTGTACTTTTGAAAGTGTTTGCTCATGTTCCTGCGATGACCGCAGTACACAGGCTGTGTTAATGTCCAGTCCTTCAGTTTGAAGTCAACGCCGGAAAGGGTAGTTGTTAGCAGTATGAGGGCAGCAGGTAGCAGTCTGAACACTTGAGGCTTGGTGTGTGTGCGTGAGTGAAAAAGCATGGCCGAGGTCTGACTGATTCATCTTATGGCCGATGGAACCTTCAGGAAGAGACCAGTACAAAAAGACAAGTGAGTGACTTCACAGAAATGCTGTTGGGTGGTCCTGCACCATACTTCACCACTATCACACGAGGCTTTAACGTTTGCTATGACTTTTTAATGCTATTTATAAGACATTGTATACAATGACTTATTTTCTTTATGGTTTATTATAATTTCTTTAAAATAAATTTTCCAGGGTGTTGGTAGCTTAGTGGGTAGAGCAGGCGCCCCATGTACAAGGCAGTTGCTGCAGCGGCCCGGGTTCAAATCCAGCCTGTGGCCCTTTGCTGCATGTCCTCCCCTTCTCTCTCTCCCCCTTTCATGCTTACCTGTCCTGTCCATTAAAGGCAAAATGACCAAAAAATATCTTAAAAAAAAATTAAATAAAATTTTGGTGGTTCAGTGGTTAGAGCAGGCGCCTCATGTACAGAGAGGCTCCGTCCTCACTGCAGCAGCCCCAGTTCGACTTCGGCTTGTGGCCTTTTGCTGCATGCCACTCCCCTTCTCTTTCTCCCCCTTCACACACCCAGCTATTCTATCCATTAAAGGCAAAAACGCCATAAAAAATATTAAAAATAAAATAAATAAAACGATTTTTTCGACAGCTATAAAAATACTTCACTGTGAGTTGTTTTAATGACGTACTTCACTATGACTTCTATTTGGCATTTTAATATATATATATATATATATATATATTATATATTATATGATGACATGCTGATTTATGCCTCACCAGCTACACTGTAGTATAGTATGCCAAAAAAGTCACCATGTGTCATAAAAACACCACAAAAAAGTCATATAGTACAGCATAAAAATGTCATTAAAAAGCCAAAGTATAAATTTGCATATAAATGCCATAAATAGTCTTCGAATAGTATGTCATAAAAAAAGTCATAGTACAGTGTGTCATAAGAATGTCATACAAGTCTTAGTATAACATGTCATAAACATTTCATTGAGAAGTCATAATGTAGTATGTCATAAAACGTCATAGTACAGTATGACTTTTTTAACGACTCTAATAACGCATGAAATTGAACTTCAAAATTCCTGCATATACCCTGATCTTACCTGGTCAGATGACGGCTCGACTCATGCACCTCCATCTCTGTGCTTTTAAACTCATTTAGTTCTTTCCTGATGGCAGCCTGAACAGCACACAAAGAGACACGTATTTACACAGTGTGTATGTACAGATGACTTACCGGTAAATCAAGAGTTAGTGAAGCATTCTTTGGATTCGTTGTGTGTGTTTGTTAAGTCAACCTTATCAGCAGCAGTCAGACGAGTCCATGGCTTGTCTGCTCTCCTGTCGTAGTCCTGAGCCTCAGCCACCTCCACGTAGTCACTGAAGCGGATGAGGATCTTGGCCTCTCTCAGCTCCTCTACTGTGGGCCTCTGGCTGAGCTAGTGGGTGCAAGCAAGGATGGGTGTCAGTAGCTCATGCGCTGCAACATGCATGCTGACGAACATGTGTCTGTGCAGGAATGACAGCTAATTTTTGAGGGTTATGTTAATGGGGAGTAGCTGGCTCATTTCTCTTTGCTTGTGTAAAAAAATATGGGTAAAACATTTTTTTCTATGTGCAATGTATAGATAATTTGCTTTTAAATTTTATAAAATATGAAAGACAAAGAACAATCCTCTTTTCTATTATTTTTTCTTTCTGTAACTTAAGTTGAATACCCAATAAAAAAACTAGAAAGCACTCAAGAATGCACAATCTAATGTAAAAAGTTTTCTTCTTAATTAATAGGAAACTTAATTTCTTAAATCTGCCTCTGCCTCAAATGTACTGAAATATAAATGTGTACCTTATAATTGTCCATGTTTTTCTAGTAAACAGTAATTCAAAACAAAGGGAACATAAGAATTTTTTATATAAAAAATAAATATTAAATTTAAAAGGGATTATTGACTAGATTATTTTTTAAAGACACAGTTTAGAAATATATGTATGCAACTGAAGAAAGAAAGAAATCTATGAAGTGAATATTTTTCTGCAGTGGGTTAGTGGCTTCATCCATCAATACCATAATCTAATATCATCATTACTGTGCAATAACAGAGACAGTCCTGAAATTGCCACTGAGATGAAGACGATAGCTCACACACACGCGCGGGCACACACACACACACACACACACACACACCACAAAATAAGAGGATGATGTAACAAATAATGCTATCATCCTTTCAAATGGCTACAATGTGAAGAGTGGCAGCTTGGTCACCATGGAAACCATATTCATATTTCCTGCAAGGGTCATAAACTGATGAAAAGACCCTGCGTCCATCTCCACCTCTGTCTTACCTTTTTGGACAAATGTCTCTTGATCTCCCTCTTCTCCTCCTGCTCCTCCAGATCATTTCGAGCTGGAAGAAAGAGAAAAGACAGATTGATCACACAGGAATTATCATTATGTATTTTCTTCTCTCCTACTGCATGCATTAAGTTACTCACGTTTGAGTATGTTCCTCTGTTCCAGTTCCTCTGCTGTCGGCCGTTGACTCAATCGCCTGAAAAAATAAAGACATCTTTTTCAGAAAACCTTTTTTTCCTAGGATTTTGTGTGTGTGTGTGTGTGTGCTTTAAGATCATCATCACTGTACTCGATTCATGCTAAATTTTATTAATTCTTTTAGAAATGTTATTCTTGTGGACAGACTGGGCAGAGAAGCTGACACTGCATGTGATGTCATTTTTATGAGGTTGTATTTTGTGAATTTACAGGCCCTGGCTCTGAGGGGGAGCAGTGAGTCATACAGCTGGTATGATTAATAGTGAGTGAGAGCAAAATGAGGAGAGAAATAAAAAGATTCCCAGAGCAGGAGGTTGTGACCACTGAGAGGGTCAAAAGAGAGGCCAGAGGAGGAAAATGGGTTTTTTAAAATAAATTGCACCGCTGTGACTAATCCTTACTAAAAAACTGTAAGATATTTATTTCATTGGAAGATTCAAGTGGTAATTGTGACAAGATGTCCTGAGAGACAAGATTCATAGATGTTTCAGCTGGAATGTCATCTTCTCAGCGACACTCCATACTCCACACGAGTGTGCTGCAGCCCCGACAGAAGCAGTCAGAGCTACAGGCTACAGTGAGGCTAAAAACAGAGTTCATATGACGTTTTTCAAAACAACTTTTTATGTCACGGCTGCAGCACACTTGGATCACTACGGATGAGCAGTATGGAGATACTTTGTGGATTCAATTTTGTGTTCTTGGACGTTAGTCTCGGGCGCCGTCTGCTAATAGGTGTGCTAGCCGCTCCCCCAAGGGATGTGAGGACTCTTAAACTTCAACAGGGCCTCCATCGGCATATGAGTGAGTAGATAATGGCTGAATTTTCATTTTTGGGTGCACTATCCCTTTAAGGAAAACTGTCTTAGTATAAAGAACACACCACCATAGGCATTAAAAAGTTAACTTTATAATCAGAACAGTGGGATCTGCCTTATATATTTATAACCGTCCTAGTACCATTCAACGCTATAGTGTATATATAAAATGAGCAAAGAATTCACTTTAAAAAATAAAAAAATCAATTAAAAAAAGATTAAATGAAAGTTTTTACAGAATTCTTTTGGTAAACAAATTTTCAAAAAATCTGTTATCAAGTAAAAATTGATATTGTTTTTTAGAAGCAATACACTATCACAAAACAATATCGTGATACTCAAGTGTATCAATATTTTCTTTACACTTGTAAAATCGAGTATAAAGTATCTTTGCGTTTTGGACTGATAGTCAAACAAAACAAGCAACTGAGGAATTAGTCTCTGTTAAACTGTTATAGGCATATTTTTCTATAATTTTCTTAATGAAACAATTCAGAAAATTCTTAACATATAAATCAATAATGAAAATTAGCTTGAAAAATCATCAGCCGCACCTCTATGTTCAGTTTACCAACCATAGATAATTATGAAAACTGTGGATCTAATCAGCTGTCTAAATATTTGTCTGATACTGTTCTTATTGAGATGAACAATATCAGACCAGTGATACTTTGTTGAATCAAAAAAAACAAGATACTGTGCTATACATCTCTTATAGCTAGTTTTCTATATAACGAATGATAAGAGATTATGCTATGGGATTATTTTGGGGAACAGTTTTGCACCTACATCTTCCACTTAAACTTTGACTGGCCCTTTCAACCCTCATACCACACACTGTACTCCACTTTCTATTTCCCTCACGTCTGCTTGTCTCGTAGCTGCTCCTCAGCTTTAATCTCACCCCTCTGAGCTCTGCCTCCTCCCTCCTCCCTCCATTATGACTCATCATCCATCATCTGCTCCCTTTAGCAGCCAGGTCACATCTATCACTGCTAACATGGGGTAAAGCACTCTGCAGGTCACTGGGCCTGCATGTGGAGTAATGTGTGCCTGTACACGTGCGTGATGATGTGAGTGGTATCTCAGAGAACAGTAGCTTGGCGGTTGTTTATCACCTGGTCAGTTTTGTGGCTGTTTGCTGTCGAGACTCGAGTCTCTCTTGGTCCGACTGCAGCGGCAGAATGTTTTTCTCCTCCAGCTCCCTCTTCGATGGACGGTTACTGAGCTTGATGGCCAGGGAGTCCTTTCGTAAAACCTTCATGGCCAGTGTGCCTAAAATGATCACAACAAGAAGCAACATGGATGTGGTGTGTTAATAATAAACACTGTGAGCTTTGTCATGCAGATCCAGGCTGTAGTGAACTATCCACTCACTATCGACAACTAACTATCTGACTGCAAGAAACCTGTATAGATTTTCTTCCAGAAGCTAACATAATTTTAGTAGCTTTTTTGTCATAGTTGTTCATATTTCTTTACAGTTTATTGTTTTTATATCAGTGTTTCCCCAAGGCTACCAGGCTCAAATGAACCTCCGTCTCATGATCAGTTTGGATTGGAGATAATGATCTGAACAGCTGGCTCACTCATTTAAGTGCTTTTTTCTTTTAATTGTGAATCATTACACATAAACAGTTTTAAAAGTAGCGAGCAGTCATGGTAAGAAACTAGAATTACTGCCCTGTGGTTGTGTGCCTCCTCACACCAGTCAAGTTCATCTTAAAACGCCCCTCACATGATACTGTCTGTTTCCAGCAGCAGCAGGCAGCTGTTTTCAGTAAACAAGCTGTCATAAACACACTGTACCTGATCATCAACAGCTAGCTGGTGAACATTTACCTCTTTTCCACTTAAATTAGGGTGTGTACACAAGTTTTTTTAAACACAGGAAAACCTGCTAAAAATAGACTATATACTCCTTTCCCATTGCCATAGACCAGAGCTGTGTACCTGGCTTTGTAGCAGACAAGCATGCCTTTCTGTGTGTGTGGTGTTTTTTTTTTTTTTGATTTGTCATGTTTGATGTCACGCCTGGCCAGAGATATTATATATCTCTTACTTATTCAGTCTCTCTTTCAAAGTTGGTGCAGACTAATTTGGAATGATGTTGGGAGGAGATGGATGGTATTTTGTGACGTTACATCATTGCATCGCGCCAGTTAAGGGGCTAAAATGAGCACACTCACCCGGGTGTTGTGCTTAGTCAATGGCGATAAATACCTGTGATTACTGCAGACTCATTTGACCTGGGTGTGAACGCCCATTTTAACTTTTCCCATTATATTAAGAAGCGTTAACGGTTGTTAGAAGGTTTTTTGTGCTGTGGGAAAGGAGCTTTAGTGAAGCATTTAGCAGCAAGTGGAACCCTAACCACCTATTAGCTGTTTGCTAGCATGTTAGCCATAACTTTACAATGTGATAATATCTCAGGGCTTTGTGGTATTTGACCCCCTAGTGGCTAAATAAAGTAAATTATTGCAACTTTAATTGTTTGTCTTATAGTGTGACCTTTTTCACGTGTAAGAAATCTTTATAAACCTGTCTTGGGTTTTCATTTTCACCAGCATGAATCCTTTTTTCTTCCCTTATGTATTATGCATTGTGTGTATATTACTTGTGCAAAATAAATGAAATAAATAATCTATGTACATAATGGTACTGTCATAAATAATTCACATCTCTGATGACAAACTGCGGCACAGAGGGCTTCAAGCCATGTGTGACGTCTGTGCAACCACATGGAAACACGTTAATGCGTATGCTCATACATGCACATGCCTACACTTCATACTTATATATTCTAATTAATATCAACAGGCGACTGTGAGTGGATGCTCCATACCCCAAAGAAAAACACCTACTTGTAAACAATGTGTCATCATCATCTTCCTCCTCATCTTCATCTTCCTCCTCATCATCTTCTTCTTCATCCTCCTCTTCATCCTCCTCCTCTTCCTCAGGCAGGTCCTCGTAGTCTGCCTCGTTGGGGAGGTTCTCTTTGTCGTCGTCACACTCGATCATCACCGTGGGAACAGCGTGCATCATGGAGCTGCAGGTTGGTGGGAGAGGGCAAAGGTCAGAGCTGTGTGCTCAGTGTGGCGTGCAGTTGTGAAATAACAGCAGCTGTATGTGAGAGTGTCACAGGGGAGACAAGTCCACGGACACGGCTACGACCAATCAAAGCCACCGGTTTGGTCATCTATCATTGGTATTTAACTCTCAAAACAAACCAACCGAAAGAACGCCTGTGGTCATTCAGGCAGAGAAGCTAATGAAAAGCAGGTAGAATCAAAACAGAGTAAAATGAATGAGTGGTTTGTAAAAATAAAAATTTAAAAAACAGGTGTACACCACGTCATAAGCTTTTCCATGAACAACACCTGCCTAGAGCAGAGCCGGGTTTGTAGAGAATTAGGGTGCAGGCAGCCAATCATACTGATGGATGTGGAGGTGTGAGCTGGTGGAGGAGAGGAGTGATGTAAGTAGTATGCCTCAATTAATAAGAGACCAGGAGAGATGAAAACAACACGGACTTTCCCATTTGTGATATTTTGTCAACAACAGTATTTTCTTCCCTGCAGTCATTTCTGCAGGAACCTGAAAGGTTTCTAAAATACTTTCAAAGAGATTTAAAAGTAGAATAGTGTCTGTAACAGAACCTCCACAGTTTGGTGCTCACCTCTCAAACCTCTGCATGGTGAGGGCCAGGGTCTTGTTGAGCTCCTCTATGATTCGGCTGGGGGGGTGGAGGGGTAGCGCTCCGTACTGCAGGGAGTGCCCGCCCATTGGAGCATGGCTGGGAGGGGGGCACTTCTGGAAGGCGAGCGGAGAGGGCTCCATGCTCCCTACAGGTACGGAGATCATGAGCTTTTTTGGAGGTAGAGGAGGAGATAACTTCGCCGACATACACGGCAACTTCACCGGGGCACTGTCTGCACAGAGAGCGAGGATGTGAAAGGATCAGTCATGCATGCAGTGCCACACATGCAGTTACAGTATGAGCGCGTGAATATAAACTTACCTGTAATGTGATTAGGTAGCCTGTTGAAGGGTTTGGGTGGTAGCGCAGGAGGTTGTTTGTGTAGCGTAGGAGGTCTGGAGAGCGTCAACTCGGCGCTGTCAGCTGGATACACAGTGGACTTCTTTGTAGACTTTTGGGTGTGGTCCTGTTGACAAGCACCCTCACTTGGCATCTGAAACTCCAGAGAGCCTGAGGAGAAGAGACACAGAAATAAAAAACAGTCAGATGCTATGATGTGATGTGGGAGATGAGGCAACAGTGGTGCCCGGCTCTGCTGCCTACCTACAGCTGCAGCGGCTCCTTCCATCATCTCAGTACCTTCAGGCTCTGACAGGCTGGAGCCGAGCACCGGAGAACGCCCGTTTTCCATCTTCACCTCATCTCGTACAGCTGGGGAAGAGCCGTCTGCACAGACAGAGAATGAGGAGCAGGAGAAGAAGAGCAGGAGGAGAGTCAACAATAGGTTGATGAAAGACAGGTAGACATTCAAAAACAGAGGAGGAAGTGTTGCAGCCCGAGATCCAGGAACCAATTTTTTTAAAAAAAATCTTTAACAAAGATATACATTTTCAACTTAACAACTATTTTTTCTATGAAATGTTGAAAAAAAAAAGCAAAATCATCAATATTAATTTTAGCAAACAGAACAAAGAGTTATAGCCCCTCCATGGTAACAGACCATAACCACCATATATTAGAAAAATGATATTAGACAGAGAAAAGCCAGCATACAGTCACATCTGAGAAGCTGTAACTAGAAAACCTATAGACAGTATTTTTGCATGATGAAAGGACAAAATTAAAATCATCTTATTGAACACCTTTGTATCTTGAGCCTCACCTTTCTCATAAACCTCCTTCAGCACTCCTTTCTTGATGAGCTCCTCTCTGCTCTGGCGAGTGGACATTTTCCTCTCCAACACTGAGGGAGCAGAAAATACATGACACCGAATAAACAACAACAACAAACAGAAAACCATCAGGCAACTTGCACTGAATACTCAGAACATCATTGGTGTTGAGAAATGTGTCAGCTGCAGCAAATTTGAGTTTGCTGCCTCCATCATTGTTGCTGCCCAGTAATAATCTTGTGACTGAGCTGCGCACAGACTTCACGAGCTCAGTGTTACTCAGAGAGAGTGGAATTATAAAAGGTGTTGAACACAAAAGGTTTGCAGCCATGCAGCTGAGGAGCACAATGTCTAACTGCATGGTGATTTTATACACAAACCTTATTTAATCGTCTTTATCTCAAAGCATTAATGCACAACATTAGCTTTTGATGAGCCACAACTCTCAAAAGAAAGATCGCTTTCTTCATCTGGTGCATTTTACACATTGTAGATTTGGATAGTCATGCACATAAGCAAGCTACAGTGCATGAGCAAAGTGAAACACTACATGTTAATTTAATAAAGCATTAGATATAAGATATAAGATAGATATTTCTGCACATCCTATACAGATGATACACTGATACTTCCCATCACTGGTATTTATCTTCTTATTTCTCAATGTTTCCATTAGTTTTCTCACAGCTCCATCTTCATGTCTACACATTTTTAGAACCATCATCACATTTCATTTATTTCCCTTTTTTAAACTTTAAATTTTTCATATTTTCCTTTATTTTCTTGTCATGAGTTCAACCGCTATCAGGTCAAGCCGAGTTTTGATTTCTCTGCCTTTAAGTATCATAGCTATAACTGCTTTATGTTTCTGACAGTTATCTGACAGGAAGCTTTTGACTTTCACCTCAGACACTCATTAATCACATTTGTCTCTGTCAGTTTGTACGATGCCTGGAGTCCTTCTCATTAAATGAGTTGGACGCAGGACATGTGAAGATTATCCACAGCAAAACACGGGCTGATAAAAAAAATCATCCAATTACCAAAAGACCTGAGGTTATTGCAGAAGGAGAGACAACAATATAACAATATTAATATTTTTGAGTTTTTTCCAGCATTTTGTAGTTTTCTGTAACTGACTCAACAAGCAGGCAGGAAATGGCAGGTCAGTATATCAGCAGATATACAACCATAACTGTCTAGTACCAGAACCTACATGCCAAATATTAACATTTTATGGCCCAATAAGACAGTATATATATAAGATATTTAGTGGAGTAGTGGTTGAGAGGTTGTCAACATAAGATAAAAGTCAGTCCTCCTAAAATGTGATACACTCTCTGGGCATAAGCATTGTTAAAGATGTTTTTATCTTTCTAAATAATCAACAAAAAAGAAACAGAAATATGTTCATTTCCATATTAGACTTTCTCTTGCACCATTCATGCCACTCATACTTTCTTGGTTGTAAAACTTACAGAATGCATAGAAAGACAACTGAAATTCATAGATATAATTTTTCTTGCTTTGAACCCTACAAACCTCCCAGCCTCATAAGAGAATATATATAATATACAAATAAGCGTAGTTACTTTCTCTGTATCAGACCACAATGATCCATGAATGCACACATAATTGAAACCACCTGGACTGAATGATGGCAGAAGTCCAGCAGTAACACATGGTGCTCACAACTTGCATCTACCTGTGTGCATGTGTGTGTGTGCTGTAAAATGTATATTGTGATTTATTTGCATACAGAGAAAGGAAGCAACCTGCTGTGACAGCTGGGAGGACAGCTTGGCTGCAGGAAGCCTCTCTTCACCCCTCCGCTGTGTGTTTGTGTCTCTCAGTGACAACAGGATAGAAAAGCATTCAGCCAGCTGAGAAACAACAACAGCTTCCATTTCTCCGGCCAAATTAAACACTTTCCTCTGTTTCACAATTTCCTGCCAAGTGCAGATTGTAGCCGAGCACATGACATATGTACTAACATCCACATTTCCTCACTGGGGCTAACATGGATTTCATTGATGTAGAAGGACAACACAGTGGCACACTGACAATCACCATTTAAAGCTAATTTGTTGCTGCGGTGAACGTTAACAATCAGCTCCTCACAGCTGCTGTGTTTGCATGTCTTGTCTGATGAACAGTATAATTAACAGCGTTGAGTCATAATGTTTGGACAGAGTAAAATAAATGTGAATTAGCTTTTAAATTAGTTTAATTTCTTTGCTATTTTGAAAGTTATCATAACTGTCTTTGTTATTCAATAGTTTTCTGTGAAGATGTCTCTTGTATTTTCACATTTATACAAAATAGTTTATTTTCATTTCTGTGAAGCCACTAGAGGGGTGACGATACATCGATCTGGATCAATGTATGGATTCAGTGATCAATGATCCAATTTCATCGATGCAAAGTGAAAACATCAATACATATTGCCACCTTTAAGGTAACGCCTTTATTTTGAAATTCCCATGGCACGTCTGTATCACCATTTCCTATTTACTGATACCATCTCATATCAATCACAGGCCCCTGAACTGAATCTAAATGGTACTGATATCATGATAGCAGCAAATACCATATTGTTGTCCAAAGAATCAAAAATATCATTTTGTGACAAAAGTTGTGATTTACACCCCTAGAGGGCACTTGTGAATATTTGTTGTTTTTTGTGTGCTATATATAAGTGACTTGACTCCACATATCAAGCACAAAAATACACTCATATATGTATACAAAGGTATTCATTTCTTCTTGGTGAGTATCATCTCTTAAAAAGTGAGAAATGGATGACAGTTCTTGGCATGTGGATCAGTTTGCTATATTTTCATGATGATTACTACACAATACTCCTTTGGATCTTCAGTAGAAATCCATTTAAAACAACAACAACAAAACACTTGAATTACTGCATACACCAACCAATCAAGTTGCAGTTTACATCTACATCTGTCCAGTTTCATGTGTGCAGTGAAGACTCGGAAGGAATTTTATAAAAGGTATTAAGTCTATTTCTGGTAAAACATTCAATGAAATCTTCAACTCGGCAGCACAGGAGATCCATACAATCACCATCATTTATGAGATGTTTATGTGTGCCATGTTAACTGACATGCCCTCTGCCCTCTAGTAGCCCAGAGGACAACAATGCAAATTAGTTGACTATTTATCAATGTTGTGTTACCCTCAACAATCTGTGGTGTTCATTAATGTACATCATTATTACAGTGTGAATATCTAACTAACTGTGAGGCTAATCCAAAACATGTTCCAACCAGACCAGGCAGGCTCAGCAGTGCTGATGGTCTGGTAGATGAAGCAGCAGCAGGAGCAGCTGACCCGCAGCCTTCTTGTGCTTTACCAGCCTCATATAATGATAGTCATAGAGAGTAGATCTCTCCTGCAGCCCCTATATCACCCCCTGCTCTGAAGCTCCATTCATCAGTGCTACTGTTGCTAGGTGCCACAGGGAGACATTTTTCTACTTTGCAGATTACTACAGAGGAACAGGTGAGGAACTGGGTGATGATGGAGGTGTTGTGTTTCAGTTCTCACCAGCAGAGGTCTGCTTGAACTTTTCACTCTTCTTCTTCCTCCACTTCCAGGGTTTAAACAGACGTCCCAGGTTGGCGAATTTGCTCCGCCGCCGAATGGGAGGCGTGTGTGTGCCTGGAACCAGTGAATCTGAGCGCATCGCTGCCAACCTCTCCACCTCCTCAGCTGGTGAACAGAACACAAACAACAAGGTCATTAACAAGCAGGTAAACAACACACACAAATAAATATGTTTGTCACAGTGATTTTTCTTTTTTCTCCACAGCATCATAGCAGCAGAATCAAAATATATGAGTGCAAGGTATTTTGTTTTCATTTCTTCATATCATTTGCAAAAAACACATACATAGGGTACACAGCTGCAATGATTTTTTTTTGAAACTTTTTATTTTGCTTTTTCCCCTTTTTTTTCACCCCTTACATGAACATAGTCAATTGCACAACAATGCAGTGGCAACTTGGGAAGGTAAACAATCAAAGTAGAATAAAAAAAAAGGAGAATAAACTAAAACCATAAAAATAAATAAATAAAGAAATAAATTAAAAAAAATGGAAGTGAGGCACAATACTCTTATTGCGGCTTTTTCCACTGTCCATTAGGTCTGTTGAGTATCTGACCCTTCTTTTTTCTGTTACACAGTCCATTTGTGCCACTGTCGATCCAGGGTCCCTGCTTTCATTCTGAGATAATAAGTCAGTCTTTCCATCGAGTAAATCTCCTCCACAATACCCAGCCACTGTCTTGGGCTTGGAGGGTCATTTTTCAGCCAGTTTCTTGTTATGGCCTTTTTACATGCCAAGGTCAGTATTTTGAAAAGGTACAGGTCCTCCTTTTGAACAATTCCTTCTGGGGTCAAACCCAGGTACATTATCCGGGGGTCCCTGGTTATCTTGTATGTAAAAATTTCTTCCATAATCTGAACCACTCTGTCCCAGAACCCCTGCAGTTTTACACAAGACCAAAAGACATGTGTGACTGGCACTCATCTGCCTGCAATGTCTCCAGCATTGCTGCTGTTCACCTAATTGTTTATTTTTGATGTGTGGTGTGATGAAGAAGCGAATTAAATTCTTCCATCCAAACTCCCTCCATCTTTTAGAGCTGGTGGAAGTCTGCTGAGTTCTGCACATAGAATGCCAATCACTCTCGGACAGTTTAATGTTCAGTTCTAGTTCCCATTTCGATTTCACATACAATGAGTTCACATACAATGAGTTATTTCCATTATGTTTTTGTAGACCTCTATACAACTTAGAGACAGTCTTTCCAGGTGTACATTTATATGCATTAATAAATAATTCAATCACTTTGTTTCCTTCCACAGAAACTCCTCTTTTGATTTCTGTCTCATAGAAATGTCTTAGCTGTAAGTATCTGAACAGGTCACCATTATCTAAATCAAATTCTCTTTTGAGTTTTTCCAAAGGATTTGAAAGTTTTCCCCTCTAGGAGTGTACACATCGCTGTAATCCCCTTATCTCTCCACCTTGCGAATGTGATGTCAGTTTGTCCGGGACTAAACTGAGATGTTTGAGAAGGCTAAATTAGAAGTTTACTGTCTCCTTCTAGTTTATATTTTTTAACAATCTCATACCAATTGTTTAATGCATTCTCCAAGATTAAATTCTCTCCCTTGTGGTCTGTATGTTTTTTTCCCCCCTAAACTGGTTTGAGGTTGAAAGTTTGCCATGTTCAATTCAATGTGCTTCCACGTAGCTTGGTACTCCGGGGAGCACCAGTAGACAAGGTATCTCATCTGGGCGGCATAATAGTATTCCCTTAGATTTGGAACTGCTAGACCAATTTGAAGTGTTTTAAATCTAACCCTTGGTCTTGCTCCAGCCCATATAAATCTTGATAATTGTTTGTTCCACAGTGAAAACTGTGAATCTGGGATTCTGACAGGTAAAGACAGAAAAAGGTACAACAACCTTGGCATCAGGTTCATTTTCACTGCCTCAATTTAATTACTTGGTGTGTAATTAAAGGAAAGTATTTGTGTCTTAGCTATATTCAATTTGTACCCTGACTTTTGACCATAGTCATCTAAAGTTTCCATAAGTTTAGGGAGTGTTAAGTCAGGATTCTGGAGATAGATAATAATGTCATCCGCAAAGAGTCCTATTAAGTGGTCCTCATTTGCTATGTTGATTCCTCTCAACTCTTTGTTTTGTCTGATACTCTGTGCTAGGGGCTCTATGAATATCGCAAAAAGTGCGGGGCTTAGACAGCAACCCTGGCGAGTGCCTCTGTATAGCTTGAAGCTGCCCGTCAGATGGCCGTTAATTTTAATTCTAGCAGTAGGGTCTCTATAAAGAGCCTGTATGCACCTGACAAATTGACTATTAAAGCCCAGCCTTTCTAGCACTCGGTACAGAAAGGGCCAGCAGACCCTGTCAAAGGCCTTTTCCGCATCTAAACTAGCCAGGACCGCACTTAAATGTTTTTTATTAATCTGTTCTATAATATGCAACGTCCGCCTGATGTTGCCTTGAGTTTGACGGCCTTTTATAAACCCCGTCTGATCCTCATTAATCAAGTCGGGCAGAAGATGTTCAATTCTTTTAGAGATAATAGATGTAAATAACTTGTAATCTACATTTAATATAGAGATTGGACGATATGATTCACAATTTTCTTTATTCTTCCCTTCTTTTGGAATGACGGATATAACTGCCTCTTTCCATGATGGTGGTGCCACAGCATTTGTTAGAGTCCAATTAAATGATTCTAACATAATAGGGGTGAGGTCTTCTTTAAAGATCTTATACCATTCATTCGGGAAGCCATCACTTCAAGGACATTTATTTGCTTTCAGTTTACTGATAGCCTTGTCCAGTTCTGTCTTTGTGATGGGAGCTGTTAATTTATTATATTGAGATGTTCCTATGGAGGGGGGATCTAATGACGACAAATACTGTATAATGTTTTCTTCATCTACAGTCTTGGGTTGGGAGTATAGATTTTCATAGTAATTTTGGAAGATTTTATGAATTTCATCTGGCTCATAAGTTATTTTATTAGTTTTAGGGTCTTTAATTTTATGTAATGTATTTTTCATTTGTTAAGCCCTAAGGCGTTTGGCTAGAATTTTGGTTGCTTTTGAGCCTACAGCTGCAATGATTTACTGATTAATTGATCAGGTGAATGGCTGAAAGCAAATCAGCTACTATATTAATGATCTGTTTTCTAAGCAAAAATCCTGAGCATGCTTTGGTTGCAGCTTCTCAAATTTGAGGGTTTGAAGCTTATCTCAGTTTCATATCACTGTGAGCTGAACATCTTTGGGTTTTGGACTGTTTGTCTAACAGAACAAAACATCACCTTGGACTCTGGGGAAAAAGGGAGAGACATTTTCACTCGTTTACTGAAATTTTAGAGACCAAATGATTAGCCTGAGTGATAATGAAAATAATTGCTACAGCAATTACAGTCCAAGATGTCCTCCCGCTGTATGATGTCCTATCTCCCCAATGAATTCTCATTCGTCACATGACATTAAACCACACTTACAAATTTCTCATCACATGTCTTTGATGACAGAAGTACTCTGAAAAATCTATTCAGACTTGAACTGCTTTAAATTTTTAGCTGCCACATTCTACATGTAAAGCCATTCTAAGTTCCCTTAAGTAACCTCTAAGTCAGGTAGGAAGTAAATATTCAGTTATCATGCTGGGCTTCTTAAATCCACTGAAAAGACAAACAGATCATTACTTGGTCTGTGATTCAAATGTCAGGGGACACATTCTCTCAGGGGGGTGTGCATAATCAAGTCAGGTAAAGCTTGTTCTCGTAATCACAGTTAAACCAGGTGGGACCTGCAGAGAGAAGCCTCACTGAGGCACAAACGAGGAAATAACCTCCTGACGAGTCTGACAGAGACGAATTAAATATGCAGGAAAGTGGAACATAAACGGGGTGTAAACAAGAAGAGTTACAGTGAATATACACAGCACCCTTTCTACTTATTTAAACAAAAAAAAAACACCTTGCTTCAGGTCAAGTCTCTCCCTCCTCCACTTTTTCCACTCACTGTCTGACTCTGAACTGTAGCTCTCTGGGCCCGATGGGGAGTTGTTTCAAAGTAATCACGCTGGAGGCTGTTTCTATACAGCGTGCACCACTTTTTCATTTGAAATTACACCTTTCCCACTACGCACAACATCCTGCTGTATGAGACGGACTCTACAGAACGAAAGCACGAGGCCTGAAGAGCCAGGAGCGATAAATAAAAACAAAACAGGAAGGCAGTGTTTTAGCTGGCAGTCGTGGATGTAAACACGCACCAGCACCAGCACCAGCAGACACTGATACACATATTCACAGACAAATATATACTACATAACAATAGAAACATTTACATGTGGAAACCTGTGCAAGCAGGCAGATCAGAAGTGCCTTCCTTTAATGTGACAGAAATGTCGCAGGTTCAAACACCTCTGCAAGATGCATCTATCCTCCATCAGATCCAAAGTGTCCTTAAAGAACGATCCTGCGCTCTGACTCACATGTACACTGACAGTTTGGGAACATACAGCTATAAAAGGTAAAAGGCTTAGCACAGGCAGTAGTAGGTGGTCAATGACTAACAAAAATAATAACTAGAAAATAAAATCCCTTAAATCTCAAGGATATATTTTAAATAAATTCTGGTTACAAGAATGTGAGAACCAGATGCTGTATGGGAGTTCGTTTTCAATTATGTCTAGTATCAAATTTAAGCTAAGCCTAATCCTTTATTAGTTCCACAGCAAGGGAAATTGCAGTGTTACAGCAGCAAAGGGGATACCGCAATAACAAGAAGCATTGGTAGAAAATAAGGAAGATACAATAAATAAATTGTACAAAAACTAACCAACTAAAATAATGTGCATTTGATGAGATACGTTTGAGAAACGGTTTTGAAAAGAAATCTTAAAAATATGTGTTTACAGTATTAAAAAAATGCATTTGTTAAACCAAGGAATTGAGAGAAACTACTTTGTTTCACTCTTCTGAAGAAAAAAAAAAAAGCTCCACCTGACACATCACAACATGATGCCCTCCCTACTCATCATATTTTGCCACTTGGGCAAAAGCCTGGCAGCAGCGGTCAACATCTGACACTGAGCCATCAATCTCACACCGACAGCAAAACGTCTCAACTCTGTTGTTTAACCTGTCAATAACTGTTGGGTCACGTTAGCTGTGTGATGCTAACAGTCAACAGTGTCACTGTGTGTGTGACTCCGTCCCAGGCCGAGATCTCCGGTCCTGCAACAGCAGTGTCATGATAAACACAAATCAAATCAATACACTGCACACAGCTTTCCATTGAAATTGGATTTTACTCGTTTTAAATAATCAAATTTGCAGTGAAGTTGCAGTGACTGGACAAAATTGCAAGGTTGCGCAGATATCACAGGGATTCTGTTAATTGTTGCGATCGCAACCTTGCAACTTCCTGGAGGGACTGCGTTATAAGAGGACACATGGTAGCACCACTGGCTCCAGATCTGCACCAAAAACTAAACATTTATTCCTTCAGTGAAATCTGTCATGTTGTTTTTGGGGACATCCTGCTGACCAGACAACAACAACCCGACAAATGGGACTAAAACATGACTTCTGAGGTTATATAGCCAAACAAAATGTGTTTGTAGCTCCAAGTATCAACAACTGTCAACTGCTGAAGGCTGGTGTTAAGGTTTACTTTATTCTTTGATCAGAAAGTTCCTGACTTAAATCTAACTCTTAATAATTTTTTTGGGTTGATGCTTATCAGGCAGAATGAACCAAGGAAATGGTGGCCACAAATAGAAGCTGACCAGTATGTCAGTGGTAAGAGAGGATAAATAAATAAATAAATGTGAACCAGTAAGCAGCTGCAGACAGGAAGGGATGTCAGCCTCGAGGTGGCCTTGCAACATGAGGGATGTCAGTTCAAATCTGTACCAGCTCAGCAGCCACCATCCAGAGGCCCTTCAACAACAACAACAACAACAACAGCACAAAAACCTTCCCTGCACAGATAACAGGAACTTTTCCCTCAAAGCCCAAAAAATTCTACAATATCATCCATATTAGACGTAATGACTAACATATTAGTGTGTTCAGGTCAGGAGGAGACAGAGTGTTTTCATTTCTGAGGTGATTACATGGTGGTTTTGAGGGGTCTTGTCTTGAGCCCTCCTGACTCATCCGTGTCCCTGTAAACAGAGTGTGGTGTCCTGTCCCTGCTGGTGTTGTCGGACCCCCCAGCAGTGGAGCAAGAGCAGCAGTGAGTCAGAGGGCTCAGACTCACACTGCGGGGTGACATTCTTTCGGTCAGACCCCAGGTCTGTTTTCTTAGTGCTGCCTCAAAACACTGACTCACTCAACAACAAGCTCAGAGCAGCCAAACAAGAGTCGACGCTGCCGGGACCGAATCTGCTCAGTCCATTAGCTGACTCATCCACGTTCTCAGCCCTGTCATGTTTTTGGATTAGTTATTTTTATTTACGGTCTTATTACTGGGAATGAACTGTATTCAATACTGGGCTGGGTTCTGGGTTGACCAGGCAAATAGATATTAAGCATCAATCTTGGGCATGTCTGTATTGATCTGTGGTGGGAGAGCGAGTGATAGGTTGACAGTCACATCTCTGGGTCTCCAATCAACAGTACATTTTAAGCAATCTTCTTCTTCATGACTGTATTGATCTGCAGACAGACAATATTACTGGAGAGAGATTTTCAAATTAAATTAACTTGTTGATTGATTGGACAGCTTTTACAGCTGGCTGATCTGGGCAGCCCAAGATGCTGTGAGTGTGATGACACCAGTGCTGTAACAATGAGTCCATACATTGATTACTCAATGAACAGACAACTAACCGGCAGCCATGTTCATACTTTTATATGTGCCATTCTTCTGTACAGGCAAATAAACCTGTGCTCCAGATTCTCAGCTGTGAAGATTTGCTTTTTATGTTATTGCAAACTGAATATTTTGGGGTTTTGGAAGGTTGGTCGGACTAAACAAGACATTTGAAGATGTCACCTTGGGCGCACCTGAGGTAGTTTTATGACATGTTATAGACTACACAAATATGGATTGAGAGTGATTAATGGACAATGACACTGATAAATAGTTGCAAGCCTGATTTTGGTCGATTAAGTCATTTGAATCGGCTGGTTGTTTTTATGGTCTTTTTGGAGAGAAATATACTGCAACTAATAACTGCTGAAAAAAGATAGCCAGCTCTCAGAAATAAGATTTGGTCTTTACAAAGCACTTCAGTTTCAGTGATTTTCTGCATGGCTGCATCCATCTGTGAGAGATATTAGCATGCCTACTAGGAACAGCTTTTTGAATTAAATTAACAAATCCACTAATTAGAAACGTCATGATTATCTTTTCAGCCAAGTAACATGTTTTTTATGTGGTCAAGTTCAGCAGCCCCAAATGCAAGTAGGGAAACATAACTAAACCACACAGCTAAAAACAATAAGTCTGAAACGATGCTCCACACTAACTTCACTTTATCTAAACTAAATCACAAACAGGCCAAACTAAATTGATACAACAGGCTTTTGGCACAGCACTAAGTTCTTTAAAAGGTGACTGAAAAGTAAATATAGTAAATACAAGCAGTGCTAAGGGCTGATCTGAGTGCTGCTCCCCGGTCTTGCAGAGCAGATTCCCCCCGACAGGCAGGGAGCGGCCACCAACAGATGATAATAGTAATCTAAAAAGAGAAGAGTATAAACACCCCTTGTCTTTGCAGCAGCAACAGACTGAACTCCTCTCACCGTCCAGCGGCTCGGCTCCTCGACAGTTGCTGCAGATGTGCTTGATCTCTTTGCCGATCTGGCAGTGGATCATGAACGGCATGTTGTTGTTGTTTGCGGCGGGCTGATGCTGGTGCTGTTCTCCGGAGCTGCTGCGGGACTTCATCCTGGTCAGGCAGAAAGCTCTCGTCCTCTTCCTCGGTTTCTGCTCATCGGACACGGGCATCATTAAAGCTGGGCGGTCGGTGGCGGATCCGGACCTGGACCCTGAACACATCACGTCGCCTCCACGGCCCGCCATGTTTGAGCTGGACTGCAGGGCTAGACCCTCTCGCCCTCTGCTCCGGTGGAGGGGGATTTCAACTGGTTTGCAGCTCTGTCCACTACTAACAAGTCTGCCATAATAAAACATACTACTACTACTACTTCCGGTTACAACTTACAAAATAAAAGTATCTTGACTGAGCTATACTTCGAAAAACTGCAAATAAACTCTGCTCTACACCAGACTGAAAACAGTCCCTTTAAGTGTATTTAAACTGAAATGTATTGTAGATTCATATATAGTCTCCACAACATAAACCTTTTTACTGGCGCTTATTTGTTGCATGCCTGGCACACGTCAAAAATAGCCAAAGTATGGATTCTCACAAGTCATAAAATAAATTGAGTAGAACTGTCTCGTCCATGATGACAAACTGTTTTTAGAAAAAAAATAATTTTGGGTTGAAATGTATCTGCTTGCTTCTTCTGACTGGAGTTGTGACGGGCTGAGTCACACCAATAAGCCTTTACATGTGCAAAGAGAAGGAAATAAAATTAATGCATCTTAAAAAGAAAGTAATGTTTCTACCTGGCTTCACAGACCATCCACTACAAGAATATTTCAGTTACTGAACTACATAAAAAAACATGTCTGACACAGACAGAAGTTCAGTGAGGTCAGTATTGTGTTCTCTACTCTCTGTCAGTGTTGTGCAGTAGCTTAAATACAGTGAAAAACCATGGGAAATGCCCACTGTGTGTACAAAATGAAGAGTAACAAGAGTAAACAGCCAGGTACCCACTGACGACTTCATACCTATGAAGGTAAATGTGTTGCAAATTGCGGGAGTTTGTAAAATTGATGCGAGAACTTGTTGAGCAAAAATCTGAACTTGTATGTTTAAATTTTCACTTGTATAACATATTCAGACACCTGTGATCTAAATTTGAAATCCCTGAAAACCCCCCCCAAAATAAAACATAACAGCTTGAGCTGCTGTGAGCTGCTGCAAATTGGATTTTTTAGTCATAGAAGATATTCACACACTCGTGGTCTGAATGTGAAGTCACAGAAAAACTATTCAAACTTATGCAGATTGGTATTTACATAAATAAAATGGCAGCTGCAAACTTGTAATTCAATATTTACTCATAATCATTTATTTCTAACCTGAGTCCATTATTGAGTCCAACCACAACTCAGTGATTACAATCTCTCAAATTGGTCACTGCAACTTCACAAACATGCTCTCTCACAAAATCACCAAGTGACAAACCTGCAGGCCTTCACTTAGCCACACTTCTTGGGATAAATGTGGAGCGGAACTTGCACTTGTAATTCAGTTCAGCGCACGTGTGTGAATATTTTAGACAATGAAAATTTAAACATATGAGTTCAGATTTCTTACATCAAGTCTACATTTTGCAACATATTTACTTTCATACAGCCATGACATTGAATTGGTTGTCCTATGAGACTAATTGTGCAAACAGCCTGCTCTCTGCTTCTATGAGCACAGCTATTTATTAATTTGGTGTGACAACTCAGATTTACCAATCACAGCTACTCCAAATCAGGGCTGCACATTTGGGAGCAGCTGCTTATGTTACAACCAAATTAATCACAGATTTAAGGGTTCTGATCACTGCTTTTCAAACAATAATGTTATAATGTGTAATAAGAGCACAATATTATAGTTATTAAAATGGATGATACGCCACTTCATTTAAAAGACAAAAATGTATCACTAATCGTGATTAATCTTATCCTAACAAAGTCCACAATCTACTCTGGATCATTGTTACTCCATATCTATAAATCAATTTCTTCTTCTTTATTTTATTTTGAAGCCTTACTTCACTTCCGGTTTTAGTCTATGTCGTCGGCAAACATCCATGCTGTAATTTGACGCAGCCTCGCAGTGGAAGCCAATGAGATTGAAGCAGCTGGAAATAAAGTAAGAGGACTTCTAAAAACCCAAACTGAGGTACAGATGATTTATCTGTGGTTAATTAGCTTACATGAATCTTTGCAGCTAACATTCAGCATCAGTGACATTCCAACTCCTCTGAGTTTTCGATGACTGGTTTCTATTAAATAATACCTTTTATTTTAGCTTTTTTTTTTACTTTGAAGATCGCATTGCTTTACACTCTCATATCTTCAAGTTTATCTTTTTGTACTTTTAATGTAAAGTTTATTTAATGAAACTGTGATCTTACAACAACAGTAATCATCATTATTCCTAGCAAAACCTACACAGACAATGTACTGCATTTTACATAATGGTTATTTTAAATTCCCACCATTATCTACTTTATAAACCAGCAACATGGAACTCCAAAAAACAAAGTTAGAAAGTGTTAAATGTAGCCTATATAAATGAATAGAAAATTATAATCTTAAAACTAGGACTGGGCAATATATCGATATCATATCAATGCGGTGATGTGAGATTATTGGCTTAGATTTTGGATATCATAATATTGGAAGTGCTGGCTTTTTCCTGGTTTTAAAGGCTGCATTATAGTGAAATGATCTTATTTTCTGAACCTATCAGACTGTTCTAGTTGCTCTGTTATTTGCCTGTAACCACTTAGTCATTATGTCCATATTACTGATGGTTATTTATCAAAAATTTCATTGTGTAAATATTTTGTGAGAGCACCAACAGTCAACACAATAATACTGTTGTAATATCAATACCGAGACATTTGGTCAAAAACATGACATTTGATTTTCTTCATGTCACCCAGCCCTAATTAAGACAATAACACAAATTACATTTTAAAAAGGGATGGATTTAAAACTGTAAAGATATTTAGATGTGACTTAAATCGCAAAACAGGCTCATATAAAATTAGAAGTGTAATAATATAACCAGGTCACAAGACAACAGCGACTTTGAAAGTAATCAATAGGATCTTGAAATCAATCTTGATCTCAACTGTAAGCAGTCTGACATGTGTGATTTGCACTTGCTATAATTTGCCCCATGAAAAAGATGATGTACACCCTTTACTTACAGAAAGACACGAGTGAAATGTAATGGATGGTAATTATTTGTAACTCTAAATTAACACTAATTATTGCATTTATCTAATCAGCATTCTCCTAAAGTTCCTTTTTTGTTATCTAAGGCATGACAGCACTTTGATCCCCATGTAGTGAAATGTTTTTGTAGTGCAACTCATGTTCTCTGCTAAATCTAAAATCTTATGAAAATAAAAGTAAAAAAGGCACTGATGACAGCTTCAAGATTCTCTGGGGATAAAAGCAAGTCAAATTTAGAAAGCATTAAAAAAGACTTCACAACTGAGTCAGTATGCTTGTGAGAGAGACAGTTGGTTATGTTCTGTGGAGGCCAACAAAGGGTCACAGTTTGTAGTAACAGACCACTGCCAGCGGGTGGAGCTCGCTCACAAGCAATAAGGATGAAATTAATTTGTCAAAACAGTGACAGACTGTGCTACAGGGTGCAGACCAGTGAGGAGGAGTCAGTGTCTAATCACAGTTGACTCTGTTATCTCCCTCCTTTCTGTAACACTGAGCTGAGGTGCATGGCACACAAAGCCTTGGACATGTGTGTTTGAGGCTACTTTGTATGTTATCATTTCACTCATGTACATTGTGTGTGTTGATGTCTTTTACGTAACACAGATCAAAAGCATATGCTGCATTTTCCTCACTGCAGACGATGAGTCATGAAGGCTTTCAAATTCGAAGTACAAGGCTGTGTATCGCAAGATGAAAGGGGAACAGTTTAGTGAACAAGCCAGCTGTCTGGAAGGAGACCTCCTACTTCGTGCATTAAAAATGATACTTAAGTTAAAGTATGTTAGTGTGATCAGGAAAATGTACTTAAAGTATTAAACGTAAAAGTTTTACTGCTATCTGTTATATCATTGGATTATTATTACTCATGCATAGATGTAAAAGCAGGACTTTACTGTTGTAGTTACCAGATAAATGCAGTGAAGCAACAACTACAGCATTTCACCATGAAATGTAGTGGAATCGAGAAGAAAATACATAAGTACCAGCACCTCAATATTAGTTAACTACAGTACTTGAGTAAATGCACTTTGTCAGGTTTCATCACTGTTACAGGTAAATACATAACCTCAGGGATTTGCCTCATGTAGACACACAGCTGCTTCATGAAGACGCCAGTTGAATGCACAACAGTGTTTGACTGAAGTGGAAACATGGACCAAGTACAAAGGACAATGTTTGCTCCTCATCTCAAGTATCACAGGTTTCACTCTCTCCTCTACCGGTCTTATTTTGATGACTGGCTGGATTCATACCACCCTTTAACTGCTGTTGCTTTCTCTAATGAGGAGGAGCTGTGAGACGAGAGCACTGGTGGTTGTGGGCTAATCAATAAATCCATAGTCTCACTCTCTTACACACAGGCTGAGACCTATAGTTTGTCTCATGTGACTGGGAGCAAAGGTGGGAGGACTGCAGGTATGATGCTCATGACATACAAAAGTGACACAGGAGAGCATCCATTGCTAACTTACAGGAAGTATCCGGATATTTTACGTAAGCACATTTATGCTTTCCTACTTCTACTTCAGCATCAATTGTAAATACTCATTATGCAGGATGGGCATTTCACCCTGTCCTATGTGCTGGTCCACCGCTTTGGTGCAGACTGAGATACCTACACAACTACTGGATGCATTTGCATTGAATTTGGTACAGATATCCACAGTGCTCTAGGGATGAATCCTTAAGACTTTGGTGATCCTCTGACTTCCTCTAGTGCCACCAGCAGGTCAGTACTATGATTTCTGACCAAATCCTCACCAAACTGTTTCCCATTATCCTCAGCTGTACTTTGTGTTTAGTGCTAATTAGCTTATGGACATGTTGAAATTGTCACTGTGAGCATGTTAGCATGCTGATGTTAGCATTTAGCTCAGAGCACGACTGCATGTCTGAGTGTTGCCTCACAGAGCTGCTAGACTGGCTAAGGACTCAACTTGTTTATAAACTGACTGTATGTAAAGATGTGGTGCTCCAGCGATTAAATGTTCACTTCAATAAAGTGTGGGGTGTCACAGAAGACACATGAAGAAAAAAAGAATAGTTAGTTCCTTTCCTTGCATTGAATAAACCCCTAAAAAGTCATCTCTTCAACAAAGTTACACATTTATACATTTTTTTTTACATGAAAATTAAATCCCTTCATGCCTCAAAATGGCTTAAACGTAATCTACACCTTTGTGTCATGTAATATGTATCAAGCTATGAATACGCAAATTTGTCCCCAACTGTATCCCCACCCACCCGTTGCTTGCTTGCAGCTTGAGTGCTCCTGCTTATCTTCGACTCTGCTCATCGCTCTCTAGACTGTTAGAAACTTAACACGAATACAGAACATGAACTGTTAGCTTGACTACATTAGCAAACAGCTAACAATGCATTGTGTATGCTAGATAAACGTTTTCCTGCCAGCTCTGACAAGCTGAAGTGAAAGTGAAACCTAGCTTGCAAAATCCTGATACATAGCTACACCTGCTTTCTGCTTCCCCTCTGATACCCCTCGTTGTGCTGTGTTGTTATGCCAATGATATGGAAAGCCCCACCCTGCAAGTTGACTGGATTGTTTCCTCAGGTTTGTGACCTATGACACCCTGGCTGTCTGGAATCTGTGTTATGGAGACTTGTCACTGGTACACTGCATTTCCAAAGCCGAAATGCTCAGCCATGGCGTTGACTGCTTATTTTGCTCATGATATGTTTTGTCGCATATTAAAAAAATACAGCACTGACATGTGAACAAGCTGAAAAACTTTTTATTGGAGGGTGTCTTTAAAGCCAAGCAGCACAGACTAAGATACGCATATTTTAATTCGAGCTCCAAAGCAACTGAATCCTACATTTAACATGGATATAGATAGCATATCTCTTTGCATCTTTTCTTTAAAGACTTCCTTCCTGAGTCTGATACATACTCACATCTTTCAAATCTCACACACCCCAAATTTGTAATATTAGCTATCTGTTGTTAATTTGATCACTCTAAGTCAAAGCTGTGACATTCAGGGTGACAGTGATGTTCATGTAATATAATATAGAAGCAAATTTGAGTTTGAGCTTATGGGGGTTTACTACTAATGACGACTTGAAAATGTGCACTCGATATCAAACAGTACCAGAGACTTTATCGTTTGAAGTTGCTGTGAGCTGTAAAATTACCACTTTAAGCAGAGGGCAAAAGATAATGTTATTTCAGAGCCTGACAAGACAAAGCCACTTTTCCCTGGGGGCAGCTGCCTCTGTCTCACTGAGCCTGTTTATACCTGGTATTAACATGGGTCTTGTGTGATCTGATCACAAATGGACAGTGCAAAATACAAGTGTAAACAGTCAACAAGACCCATTGTGGTCTGGTCTGGTGTCTCAAACCACTTGCCGAGGTGGGATGCATTTGACCACATATCTTTTGTTGTGTAACGTTTATGTGAACTGATGCATCCCCGACAAGGACTTCATCATCAGTGCAGGACGTGGTACGGAGTGTTGTGTGAACATAAACTAATTTGCCCTGTGGAGGGATATGTGTTGAATTCTGCCGACAGCTATATCACCAGCTATACCTACACAACTGCTGACATGACTAGCGAGCATGCTAGTGAGTAGCTAGCGAGAGTGTGGATGTAATAACCATCCGCAGGGCCCTCTGACCTTCTGGTGACAGTAACAAAATCTGAACACAACCGGTCAGCTGGAGCTGTCTCAGCTGTCCACTTGTGCTCAGGTCACCAAAAGGCATGTTAATACCAGGTATGAACAAGCTCACTCAGATTCAACCTGAGTCTGGATTCACAGCTGCCCGTAACGGAGAGCAGTGTGGAAGTGAGGAACGCTCACTCGGCAGCTACATCAGAGGACTGAAAACTCCCCAGAAATGCACTGCACACTTACTGACATGAACAAACAAACAAACAAACAAAAAATTAAAAAACAGCTGTGCGACTTGAACAATCTCAGTCGAATGAAGGGTCTCCGAGTGATTTGAATCTTTGAGTTTTAAGGGGCAGCCCGAATGAAATCATCAGCAAATCTCAGACTTGACAGTTTTCCTCTAGAGCCACAGAAGACATCATACAACTGTTGTCACAGGCTCAGTGTGCTTCTTCTGATGAGTAAACTGACCATAAGGTGTGTAAAATCTGTGGACTCCTCCTTTAATATACAAATAACTACTGACTATAACTTATAAAATAGTACCTTACTTACATTCAGTCCTTGGGTTACTAAAGACTGGTAAATGGGCTCTATTTATATAGTGCCTTCATCCAAAGGGCTTTAGAGTTTTGCTTCTCATTTACCCATTCATACTACCAGACGATTCTGCGAGTTCATTTTAATTTGCTCTGGCACATTCTCATTTATGACTTGGTCTGGTGGTGGCGACAGTCACACACACACTCAAACAAAGATCGTAGTTAATCTACAACTATCTAGATTGGAGGTTCAGTGTCTCACAGTAAGTGTCACTTAGACGTGTACAGGAGGAGCCAGAGTCGCTCTACCTCCTGAGCCACGGTCGCCCTAATTGCAACTCAGAAATACAGTGGGTGTATTTACTATTCTTTACACATCAAAGCTCAGAGTATATTGCAGGATGCTGCGGTAATTCCTGTGCCTCATGAAGCAATATCGTGTTATGCACTGTATGTCTTCGAATTAATAATGGTCCAGAGTTGGTGTATAAGTAGCACACAATATGATTCATTTAAATGCTGGAGCTGCACTCAGTGCAGTCTTCACTAAGGTTATGTCAGACTTGTATCCTGAGGAAATCAATACACCAGTATTTCAAAGACATAACCTTATGTAAAATAGGAGTCCTCACAGTGCAGTCTAATTAGATGAAGATATTTTTACTTTGTCATAGTTTTAACTATTCATACCGTTAGAACTAAATCTCATTTCATTCCACCCTCTGCCTTATTAATCTGAATTTCAACTGCATTAAGAAGAGCCACAAGAAACAGAAGTGCAGTGGGGAGGAGGTGTCACTTGGTTTCAGTCAGAAAGGCTTCCTGTTCGAGGGGCTCAGTGGGGGCACAAAGGTCTGGCAGGTTACAACTCAATGTGCTGCTGACAGTAATGGGCTTCATGCCTCTATGTGTCTGACAAGTTGGCGCACTTTCAGATATACGTCAAGCTGTGAAACATACCATCTCACACTTACATGTACAGACAGAAATACATGTGTGAATGCATGCATACACACACACACACACACACACACACACACATACATGAGACCACAGGTGTGCTTGTCACATCAGAGATGGCAGCATGTCCACTGCTAGACAGCCTGTGGTGTGTACAGCTGTCAGATTATTTTCTATCTGTAAAACACTGAGCTCTTTACATCTGTCTCACCATAAACCATCCTGTCCAACAGCATCCATCTGCTGGTGCCAGCAGTCTGAGCATGTCTTTCTCATGAACCGTCTCCTTCTCAGCGCAGTCACGTTACTGCATCAGCAGACGCGGTACAGCCGTATAGAGTTTCTTATCTCTGTGCCTTTGTACTGTGATGGAGATCCACATCTGCGTCAACTGAATCAATCTCACCTTGACCTGCCTGAGCAGTGAGTCACATCTCCATGGTGCTGAGTCTACCTGACAACTCTAATGAGCTACCACACTGACTCTGAAGCTTGTTAACCGTATTAGACGGATGTAAAAATAAAACACAGAGTTGAACTTTGATACAGTATATGTGCTTGTGGCTCAGGATGGCCACATTTGTGCACTGGCAGTGAGAGGATAGAAGCCCAGATAGACAACCCTAATTATCAGGGTTTCTGTCCTCTCACTGCTGTTTTGTCTCTACTTTCTTTTTATGTTTAAGCTGACAGCTTATGGTGCTCATGCTTTAGTTCTTGTTGCTGTTGGACTCTGAGAGTCTCAGTTTCTGTCCTTGATCTTATACATTTTGTTATGCGGGCTGAACACTTAATACTACTTGCTTTAACTATTGCCTTTTGTCACCTTCCTCTTTGCCCTTTTTTTCTTCTTGAAAAGCACCTGTTAACTTGTATTTTCAAAAGCAGTATACCAATATATAGCTGTTTCAATGTAAACTTGAGTAAAATAAATGAACAATTACAGTGCTCTATACAGCTCCACACTCTAACTGCCAAATGAAAATGCTCTGATCAATAGCAGCACTGTTGCTGATGCTGGCCCACTGTTCACAGGTCAAACTGGCTTTTAAATCATGCCCCCAAGCTAAATGCTGCCCACTTTAACAAATACATGGTGTTAAAGCGCTGTTGCTCCACTCTACGAGAAGAGTTCAGAATGTGTAGAGAAAAACATCACTACTGTTCTTTAATGAGTCAGCTGAGCTGAGGTTATTTGAATATTTTAAACTTACAATTACACTTTTATCTGCACTAATGAACATTCTAATACTGACACTGGATCAAATGACTACATGTTACTTAAAAGGTGCTATTCCTAGTGACAAACCAAGTCATTATTTATTCAATTACTTATCAATGGATCAGTTAATCTTTTAGATCTATTAAATGTAGTGAAAAAGGATAAAGAATAAAACACACAAAGTCAATAAATCATTACATTTGAGAAGCTGCCACCAACAAATATTTGCCATGTTTGCTTGATTAGACAGTGATAAATGGAATATAAAAGCTGTTACATTTACAGGGAGTTAGTTAACTACTAACTTCCCTGACGTATAAATGGTAGTTTGAATTTAGAGTAGTCAACTAGTCTAAAAGTAAAACACTCACAAAACAGTCAAAATTGAGCATAATGTAAGCTATAAGATAAAATGTTTGTGGTTATTATAAAAGTTATATGAAACTTTGTCAATCACATTTTTCAATAATTAAATTGTATTTTAAATGTTGCTACAATGTGTGGCACTTTGTACCATGCATTATGAACACTGCACATTATTCTACAAAACTAACAACTACTAACTACAAACAATATTCATTAAAAACAATAATTTTTAGGAAAATAAATCTTTAATGAAACAATAACAGTTTTATCAATAAGTTTAGGATTTCTGGTGCCAATTAGTGAAGGTAGCAACGATCAGTTGACTAGTTGACTAATCTCCTGCAAACCTAGTTGCAGTACAGATGAATTATCTTCTGATCGACTACTTTATTAACCAATCTTAATTGTTTCAGCTCTAATTTGCTGTACTGTACAGTACATTTTTATTTTGCGTGTGCAAGCAGGTAGGAACGGGTGGAGAAAAGTGTCGGTGTGACGTGTGATAGAAGAGTATTAGCAAGATTAAAAGGAAAGGTGTACAAGACGGTGGTGAGACCAGCGATGCTGTTTGGTTTAGAGACAGTGGCACTGAGGAAAAGACAGGAGGCAGAGCTGGAGGTAGCAGAGATGAAGATGTTGAGGTTCTCTTTGGGAGTGACGAGGATGGATAGGATCAGGAATGAGTACATCAGAGGGACAGCTCATGTTAGATGTTTTGGAGATAAAGACTGACCAGAGCCAGACTGAGATGGTTTGGACGTGTTCAGAGGAGGGATAGCGAATATATCGGTAGAAGGATGCTGAGGTTGGAACTGCCAGGCAAGAGGCCTAGAGGAAGACCAATGAGGAGATTTATGGATATAGTGAAAGAGGATATGAAGTAAGATAAGATGAGATAGACTTTATTGTCCCGAAGGAAGAGGAGGGATAGTGAATATATAATCAGTGGGTGTGAGAGTAGAGGATGCAGAGGATAGGGTTATATGAAGGCAGATGATTCGCTGTGGTGAACCTTAAAGGGAAATTTCGGTTTATTTCAACCTGTCTCCTAAATTTGTTTGAAGTGACTAGTGACATAAAAATAATAGTTAGCATGTTAGTCGTTAGCCTAGATACAGCCGGGGCGCATAGTAGCATCAGACCTGTTAGAACGAAAGTGAACGGGCATACTTCAAGTGCAAAGTTAGTCCCCTAAACAAGCTTTTTTCCCACAAAGACCGCCTCATATCGTTAGGATAAATGTCAGAGAACATATAGAAAACAACGTGTAAACGTGTTGTCTTACCTTACCGGTGTGCTGCCATGTTTGTTTACCATTTACCTCTGCTTTCCAAAGCGCGGCGGAAATATCGCAAGAACAAGCAGCGATCTCATAGCGTGCCTGAAATCTGAGAACAAGCAGCAACAGCTGGAAGGCAGAACCGGACAGTAGCCTGAAAAGTTCATTCATTTATTTTATGAAAGATTTATAGAATAATGGCTGACTTTTTGCCAGACTTCGACTTTGTAGAGGAGGAATTTGATTTTGCAGAGTTTGATGGCCGCCCTTATTTATTTGAGCCAGAATACACTGACGAAGAGCTTCGTGAAATTGAAGAACGGAGGAGGAGAGAGAGAGAGGCACAACAGGTAGAGGACGAGAGGGGAGGAATGGCTGCTGCAAGACTGAGTAGCTCTGGAGATTGGTGGTGTACCTGTGAATGCTGTGCCCCAATGCCCACAGAAGAGGAATGCCTCTGTTGCAAGGAATGGGACCGGTTGCAGCCTTATTTTCAAGGTCTGGATGTGACCGAGGACGAGACACCTCCACCTGGAGTAGTATCCAGCTGGGCTTTATCTAGAGCTCATGAGATATATTTCTAAAAATTTTATATAAAAAGCTTGTTTAGTGGACTAACTTTGCACTTGAAGGTTGCCCGTTCACTCACGTTTTAACAGGTCTGATGCTACTATGCGCCCCGGCTGTATCTAGGCTAACGGCTAACATGCTAACTATTATTTTTATGTCACTAGTCACTTGAAACAAATTTAGGACGATAGGAGACAGGTTGAAATAAACCGAAATTTCCCTTTAAAGGGAACAGCCGAAAGAAGAAGGTGTACATTTTTATTGCAAGTTCTGTCTCCTATGTTCATGCAGCACTGTTTTTATTTTACTTTATTCATATCAACAGGTTGAAGGATAAATAGCATTTTATTCTGTACAAGTTGTAAAACCCTTGAGGCAAACTTGTGACTTTCCAGAAACAAAGCCTCAGTTACTCTGAAAAATCCATAAATCTCACAGTGGATAGATTTCATAGGAACTACTTTCTACAAAAGCAATAGTCTTTTAAGTATTCTGAAAGACCGGGACATTGATTCTGCAAAGATCCACTGCTGTTGAGTTTATTGATGCTATGAATATGACATTCCACTCCTCTCCACTGTTTTGGGCGAATGACTGAAGTCTCAAGCAAATAAAAGCCAACCTATCCTCCTCCTGTGTTAAGAGGTTTTAAATTCATGGTCATTACTGTCTATATGATTAATGTCATACTGGACGACCACATAACCTTCCCTCTCGTCTATTTCTGATGACTATCCATTACCCCACAAACTGTATCACCTCCTCATCCCATCTGGGCTTCTATCTCCATCAGGCAAAAAGTATTAATCATCCTCTGGGCTTTGATGACGCTGCTGCTAATTTGGGCCCCGAACTGAGACTACAGTCCTGACAGAGATTTAGTATGCAAAGTTAATGTGCTGCTCTGCTGCTGAGACAGGAGAGGTGGAGACCTGCTGCTTGGAGTCTAAAACAGACTCCCTCTGCCATTTAGCCACACAGCAGGGACACTGCCCAGTTACTAACTCTACCAGACTTCACAGCATCGCTCTTCAGTAGACAAGCAGGAAGTCAGGTGGGGCAAAAAGAGGCTGCTTTCTTTGGCTTCCAGTGGATAAACTGTGCTAAATCGACAAAATTCTCATCATCATCACTCCAGGATGTGCATAAACACTCTGATAGACTGTCTGTCTGGCGATATGTCATTATTATCAGACCTTTTTAACACATCATTGAATGCAATTAAACACCTTTTTCACAGTAACACCCTCATACCCTTCAAATAACGATGGAACATCAGTTCATCCTTAGTTTCTTGTGACATAATTAATCAACTACCATGACCTGGAACTAGATAAGAGGCAGAAAATTGATTGATGGATTAACCAGTTGACAAACAATTGATTAATTTTAGTTAATTTAATTTGTTGCTGTAAACGACACATGCCCATAAGGAGTCAGTGAGCCTCCAGCCTCCAACATTTTTCAGGTCTAGGGTTCCTAAGCTCAAGACTAGAAGAAGCATGTACAATATCCTCTGTCATGTTTTGTGATATCAAATATCATGATAGAGTTAGGGTGTGGTGTGTTTAGAAAGAATTATGTTTTGACTTTGCAATTTTATTCAGAAAGTGTATGTAGCTACTGTATTTATGCAATGTATATTCAGTCACATGAGTAACCTACTTAATATCCTGAGGCAAGAGAGCCATGGAAAGAAGGAAATCTCCTTTGTAGCTCCTCTTTTTTTCGCAATTTTCTTGTCGGGGAGTGGAGTATTTTCATATTGAAATCAATGGTCTAAAGACAGAGGATGTCATGTGTTGTATAAACTGTGAATCCCTTTAAGGCAAATGTGTGATTTTGGGCTATATAAATAAAATCGAACACAATGTTGAATATAAAAAAACTTGGTTTTACACTGTTTTTGTGAGACAACATGAGCCTCTGTGTCTGGTTTGGTCTCTTTTTCTTCCTCCGTCTGTCTAGAAAAGTGTCAGCATCAACACAGCAACAAACACGGGGGAACAGAGTTAAGTAAGGTGTGATGTGATGAGGAAGGACAAAGGAAGTCTGTGAGTTCAAAGGCAACAAAAAGTTCAATGTTTTCTCTTCTTCCTACTGTTTCTTGATCTCTTTCTTGCTCGCTGCCATTCATTGTTCAAAAGCCTCAACACCCCCCGTCCCTCCCTCCCTCCCTCCCTCCTCTCTGTGACTGGACCCGCTATGTGCTGAATTAATAGAAAGTGACAGAACAGCAGAGCCTGTAGGAGCTCGTGTATGTGTGTGGTTGTGTTTGTGTGTGTGTGTTTGTGTGTGTGTGTGTGTGTGTGTGTGTGTGTGTGTGTGTGTGTGTGTGTATTCCTGTAAATGTGTGAATGTGAGACTTGGCATATCACCGGGATATGAGTCACCCCTCTCTTCTCCCTCTCTCTGTCTCCTGTATGCAGCTCATCTGTTTTGATAGGTGGCCTTCACCAACACAGACAGCATACTTAAGGAAAGAAACAAACAAACAAATCTAAAACGCTGTAACAGCTCCTGGTGATGTCTGCATTTTGTGGACTGGATGTGTATTTGTGTTCTCCGCCTGAGGACAACTCCTGCAACTAACCCCACAGGTTAAGTGCCACAAGGGGGCACACTTAAAAGCAACCACAGGGGGGACAAATATCAAAGAGAGGCTCACAGACTGACTATAAAATGAGGAGGAGTACACAGCAGGCAACCAATAAGGGATTAGGAACCAGAAAATGACATTACAGAATGCACCATGCACAAAGAAATAGCCTGACATGAGCCTGACTTAAATTTGTGAGGACACAGAATTTGCAAAAAGTAGTAGAAGAGTTAAAAAAAAAAAATGAATATAGATATGCTGCCTTGTATTTGCTTTGTGCATAAATACAATCATTTTAAGGAATTTTTGTTGAGAAAAAAATTTACATTATGCTAAAGACAGATAGTTAATAGTTGCACATGCTACGTCTGCATCAAAGATACAAAACAGTAGACATCAGAGGACAGTAAATATAAAGCAAGAGTCAATACAAAACAGTATTCTAGTCATTTTGAAAATTAAGTGAAAAATAATAACCATAGCTAAAAAAGGAACAAATACAGTGAGATATCTGTAAAACTGCAATCTGAAAACATTTATTTACTGAGATTTCTTCAACATGTTAACATATCAGTAATCAGCTAATGACATCGGCCCTTGTTATTGATTAAATGGGCTCAAGCAAAACCCCAGAATTTCATCTCAGACTGTGCTGAAGTGACTTGAACTCCCTCTCTTTTAAAATACAAAGTCACATGGTTGTAACTAGACGAGAGGTATACTAATTCAATGTGTAACAATTTGTGGTTTCATTAAAAAAGATATTAAGACTTCACAATTAACATGTTTGGTGGTGTGTTTCTTTGACTTACAGCTGTCTCAGTCAATAAACAACAGCTATGGTGATGCAATCTCCACCACCCATTTGCATGATAATCTGTTCGCCAATTTAAGGTTTTTGGGCTCAGAAACTGACAAGATAAGGGGAATTGTACGTCTCTGCCAACAAGCTGTAGTTTTCATCCATGTCTGTCCAAACTCTATAAATATTGAAGACTCTCAAAGAATTTAATAAAAGGTTATGGAAGTTACTACTGTATTGTTGTTGACATGTACAAATAATTTCCAGTGAGAAACATGCTGTCTTCACTCAGAAATTATTTTTTACAGAGGAGTACAAAGTTCTCACATGCAATGACAAACACCTAAAGCTCAAAATCAGCAAAACCAATGACTTTGTGGTGGAGTGAGAAAAAATATATCACATTAAATTGTAGCCATGACAGCAGACAGTGCTTCAAATATGGATGTTGCTGAAAAGAAGCAACAAATTCTGAAACATAGACACCCAAGATCAGTGTCATCAATTCAGTATCTGACCAAATGTCTCCCCTTCTGTTCCTGAGATATGAAGTAAAATGATGGCCAGAAAAGTGTTTTTGCAGAACATGATGATGTCACAGTGAAGCTGGTCTTTGTCTGTTTGGGTACATTTGACATTTGTATGAAATTATGTCATAATTAGCGTATGAATTCTTAAGTCCAAGTAAATGTTTATGCCAAATTTGAAGAAATTCCCTCCAGCCATTCTTGAGATGTTGTGTTCTCGAGAATGGGATGGATGGACAACCCAAAAACATATTGCCACTGGTCACCGCTGTTGCAGGTGCAGAGGCATAAAAAATCCCTTCCAGGGTTCCATCACAGATGCTACAGTACAGATGCCAGTGAGTTCTAAAAGAAAAAAAAATACAAACTTCAAAAACATCAACAACACTCCATCTTCTAACATTCATCCTGGAAGAAATCCATATACAGAAGTCAGAGACATTTTTCTCCAGTGACAGACTACTTCAGCAGCCCATAATGCAATGCACCCGCAAGACATGGCAATTTGAGAAACTTTTGCTTTATCTCAGCTGGAAATGTGTCCTCTCTTGGTATGCCACTAGTATTACTATCACTTTAGCCCTCCCTGACATATGGGTGATGAATACAACAAGTTCAGACATGCTGTCTGAGGGCCGTCAAAAGGCATTCAGGGAAACAAAAATCACAGAAACTGTGTCCCAGTTCTATTCTAAAGGCTAACCTTGGGAAGAAATTTACTGGAAGTGACAAAATTAATACAAAAGTAATGTCAGACAAAAACATGTTCTTACAGTAGCACTGTATTAGCTTATTACTAACCCATAAAACACTAAGGATCTATGAACCTTTAATAAAGCCATTGATCACTAAAGGGTGCCTTATAAAGTGGTACCAAAATTTAGCACACTTAAAATAATGCATCTACAAATGACTAGAATTTTGAGTGTGCTAATTATGTACTGTACATATTTCTCACAGTGCGACAGGCAGAGGAACAAGAGGAGCTTCTCATAGCTGCAAAAATGTTTAAACAAATAACAAAAGATGGTAAGACACCTCTGGGAATCTTAAATGTGTGGGTTTTATTTGTGTCTTGGGCACGAGGGGCACGCATGCGGTAGTGCACATGGGTGGGGTGAAACCCGGTGCAGCCAATGGTTTCACATTGTGTCTACAGATCAACAGATGGCTGTAATAAGCCAAGACATACAGCAATGAGCCAACAAAGGCAGGGAAGAAGAAGACTGCTGGTTAGCTAAGATGGATCCAAACAAGGCAGGTTTTAAAATGCTCAAAGACTGCTAATGTTTAATGAGGACGGGAATTACTTAAACACATTTGTTAGACCTCAATCACATATACAGTGCATTTGGGTGAAGAACAATACATGTAAACAGAAACTTTGTTCACAAGAAAACTAAACTGATCTGATTGCCACCTGTCAACACTTACGTATTATATCTGTTCCTGTCATTACAAAAGTGCAATGATTTGTGTCATAGCTGCAAACTGAGTACACTAACACCATCCCGTCCCAGCTGACACTGGTCTGACAGGTCAAGACAGAAAACAGGTCTCCAGACCATCACAGGGCTGACACATAGAGGCAGAACACCATTCAGGCTCACAATAACACCAATAGCAATTTGTGGCTGACACAAGGAGAATGTGCAAACTCCACACAGAAAACAGTGCTGACCACAGCACCACCGTGATGCTCATACTGTAACTATGGCAGACATAAATATGAGAGGAACACTTGCATGGTAAGCATGAGAAGGTAAATGTCATGATCTGATGTTACAGATTTTTAACACCTCATAGATTATACACAGGGGTCATTTCCTTTATCCCAAACTTTTTAGTGCTCCTGTACTGTGACATCACAGAGGCTATGATACGTTCCCACTATCTTGATTGTCAACTTCAGTCTGAGTCAGATGCCTTCCCTGGCTCAGGTTTTCTCTCTGAACACAATGGTTAGCTTGTCTGAGCTGAATGGATGAACCCGCGTGCCAGCGGAGGAAGAGTGAGGGGTTTTGTATGTTTGGTGGGAGGCAGCAAGGCAGGAAGTACTCCTCTGCATTTAAAGCTCTCATGCTTCCTCCGTGTGTCCCTTTTGTATTCTGCCCAGGTAGTTCTACCATTCTGCTGCTCAAGGCCTGGCTAATGTATGCAGATAGCACTGTTGATGTATGTGCATGTGGGAAAGAGACAAAAGAGTATCACTTAGAGAGTGGGAGGTATGCGTGTGCACCGTTCCCACCATATTCTATGGATGAGAGCCAACTCTGTTTCTTTTTCACTGTGCCAGTCTTTATGTTGCCACAACTTAAAAAAGCCTCCATCCTGCCACCCTGTCCTCCTCCTCAGACTCTTCCTGCTCCTCTACCTCCTCTCATTTAAGACCTCTCTGTCTCAGTCTTTCATTCAGGTCTTTATTAGAACTCTCTGTGTTTGAATGAGAGCGTGGTAATGCCTGCGTCTTGGTCTTTGTGAGAAGGGCTAAGCTCTTACTGAGCTGACCTGGATTTACATTGCTGGAACGGAGCTGCGCTTCCTGGGATCTGGACTGGCTCAAAACAAGGGAGTGCAGCAGGAGTGCCAGGCTTTGAAATGGATGTGGGCTCATAAATAAGCATAAAACAATTTTGCAAGAGTTTTCAGTTTGAGGTTATTCTTAGTAACTTCCTCAATCATGACTGACTGGATGGTCTATTATAACAAATGCATGCTGTACTTGAGAATCATTGCTCGAACCCACAGGACTTTACTTTAATGCTGCATTAATAATATTTTTATACTAACACTGAATTAAATAAACTGCATAAAGTGAAAGGGGTCACTTGTGGTGACAAACCCAACTCTGGGCTCTTCAGAGTTTTTTTTAGCCTATTTTAGGTCGTTGTTTTGGTTTTATGAAAGTCCACTACTCTCATAAGTCTTGTTTTTAGCAGCAATTTTCCGGACACAAGCTCAATCACTGTGAACTACCTGCCCAGCACCAAACAGTGGATAGACAAAATTAGAAAGTAGCTGGTGAAGAAAGAAGAAAATCTAGCAGCTAAACAGCCACATATTTTTCTCAGGAGAGAAACCAGAGCCGGAAGAAAAGTGAACATTTAATTCAAAATGATCAGGCGGACAAATACGACTCACAATTAACATTTATGTTGCACCGTTTTTGCTGGATGTCTAAGTAGGCAAACGTTTGCCAACGCATTAGCCATTACAGTGTCCAAAAGCCATAATAAATCATCTGTCTGACAAGTTGTTGTCAAATAGAACACAAATAGATTGATGCAGCTTTAATCTCTCTTCCAAACTGAACGGCTAATTAGATGATTTGTCACTGCTTTCTGAAATGACAAGTGTTCTCTGATCTGACATTCCATCTGCGAGACAACATTGCTTGTCAGCATCATTCAAAATCCTTACAAATGACTGCTTCAACAATTATTCATATGACCATTTATGAGTGTTTGAGTTTGGTTCAGTATAAAACCAAAGTGTTTAGATTTTGTGTTTGGCATAAAACTACTTGGTTAAGGTTACTTAACAATCAAAAGAATCCAATGAATTGGATAAAAGAAAAAAACATGTCGACTGTTGGTAGGAAACAGGGAATGAAAAGCAATCTGGCATGTCTACACCATATTCTTCAACAACTCATTCACTGTCCCAGACCTCAACCCTTTTTATTAATGCTAATAACAAATATTTCACTTGGTTAAATAATACAAATATAGCTCCAAGAACTATAAAGTCACTTAAGAGGAAATGTGAGGACTAAATTGGGGTTCAAAAGGGTAGAAAATGCCACCCTTCACAGTTTCTCTATGTATTGGTTTAGGAGACTTCAAGATCTGTGATTATGTAGATGTTTTATTCTTTAAAATTGCTGTTTGTTTTCCCCAAACTGTTTTGATACTAATAAAAATCATCAATGAAGGCCTGGAGTACAACACGAACAAGTAGCGGAGAGATGATTCTGCACTGATAGCAACGAAACGAACTGTAGTGAAATCACCTCATGGTTCAGCACAGAATGTGGTTAAACAAGGTTGAGCTCAAGAGAGCAACAACAAACCGCACACACACACACACACACACACACACACACACACACACACACACCAGGCAATCACACACATGCACACTGAAGATGGCATGGATATTTGTCACATATGAATGGTGACACACATCAAAGAAAAGAGTGGGCTGGATTTATGCAAAACAACAGCAGCTAAACACACAAACGTGAAGTAAATGGGAATGGAGGGAGTGGGTGGGCAGATGGCTGAAAAAATATGAGATTAGACCAAAGCAATTTTGGGGGGAAAAGAAAGAGAAAGGGAAGGAAAGAAATCAAGAATGCTTGGCAGTTCAAGAAAAAGGTGTGAAGACAAATATCCCTCTCCTGACGTAGCTGGCAGTGCCTGCTGGATTCTTGATGATGCCACACCAGCCTCATGCAGCTGCAGCCTGCCCGCTCTGTTTTCAGCTAATAGCCAGGAGCAGCACTGTTAGCAAGACACAGCAGAATCCCCCCCTCCCTCCCTCCTTCAGATCCAAGCCATGCCTGATGGAAAGCCTGACACAAAGCTCCAAGAAAGAATAGTGTTACTCATATTGGGAAGGCTCGGCTAATCTCGCTAAGAGGAGGTGCTGCATTTAATAGGAAACAAAATGGAGAGGAAGATTGTTGAGGGCCAGAGAGAGGGCAGCTGAGAGAGATTATGGGTAGGTGGGTCTGAGCACTATGAGTCATAAAGGTCTAAGCAGGCTAAAAAAAAGTGAGCAAATCCTGATCTCATTAAGATTTATGTAAGGCTGCTCTGAACACACATTCTCACCTTTGCTGGAGGCAAAAACAACACAGGCTTAAAATAATAAAACACATCTACACATTATTTTACACACTAACCTTTGCATTAAAATTCTGTTTAACTATAGAGCTTTGACTGAATCATTACTGACTAAGACATTGCATGCTACATGTCCAACAGACCCTTGGTGGAAAATTAAGACAAAGCAGAACAATAGTCAGGCAGGGGAATTTTCTGCAATTGGCATCTGTCTGAAATGGAAAATATAGGCTTGAGTCTAGCCTAGACTGCCAGGCTATACAGCACCATGTGACTAGGATTTGTCACATCGGCCAATTCTGGGGGAGGGTCGAACACAATTCGGATGCAGTAGCCCATTATAAAACAGACAGCACTCTCATATATGTAATTTGGATGATCACCAATAAAGGAATGCCGATTCCATACAAATCCTCCGGGCTCTGTTCGCCTATTCTATGTGGCATATTCAGCACCGAGGGGCAGTGGACAGCTCCGCACTGATGTGATAGTATAAAAGCAGCCTCCCTCGAGGATGAGGAGGGATTTTCATAGGAGAAAGAGCTTATTTAAAAAAAAGAAAAAGACAAAAAAATGAACATGGATCCGGCTGTAAATCCATACCATGATGCCGATGATCCAGGCTCCGTGACAGCGTACCATCGTGACCATGGCAACTAAAGGAAACAATAACTTATCTCCCCTGTTTTCGTGCACACTAACTGGGATTAAGACATCACATTAGGGCGAGGATGTGGCATGCCGGAGCATCCATTCCTCACCCTACTCCAAATGCAATAATAACAACTGCATTTTAAATGAGTAGCCAGAGGCGGCCAAGTTCGCACAGCATTTCACTGCAGCCGACAATCAAGGCGGAGTCTGGTTGGAGCAATAGCAATCAATCGTTTTACGGGGATAATTACATTCCCAATACCTAGCCGTGCCCCGCAGACCGCATATCACATGCATAGCTGGAATAAAAGCCAGCCTATGTGTGGGAAATTCTCTCCCAGCTCATCTCTCAGTCCGTGAGTCACTGTGTGGTTATCATACACCCAGGTGCAGCTGAGCACCATGGGTACCGCCAGAGCTGCACAACGAAAGCCCAAAGTCATGCTGATGCGTGGGAACTGTCAGTAAACGATGAAGCAATTTCTCTCACAGCGAACACCGATTCCCTATAATATTCCCCCGTGGGGACTGCTAACACGCCCCGACATGGAGTGGGGAGCATCCGTGTCGCTGGCTGGCTGCCTACCTGTCTCCAGGTGCAGAGAGATCCTCGCCTCGTTGATGTAAGGCGTGTCACTCTTGGACCGGACCCTCCGGATCGGTCTGCGGTCTACCTCCTCCTCCGGGGCCGCCGCCATGTTCGGCCAGCCGGGCAGCGTCCACTGGCGACCGGCGGGACTGCGAGAGACTCGGCGCCGCAGCAGCCACTCGTGCACCCGCCCGGGCAGACGGTGTTGGAGGGGGGCGGGCTATTGTAATGGCTATGGAGGGTAGGAGGGGAAAGAGAGAGGGAGAAGGAGAGATGGTAGGCTTGATGAGCTTCTGATCCTTTCTTTTTTAGCTCCACCTGCTACAGCTCCAATTCCACGCTCAGAACACACAGGCCAATACAAGCAACACAGCACATTCACATCAGTCACTGGATTTCACCTTTCCTGTGTGGCTTATATCTACAGAAGAGACGAGATAATTAGTCAATTAATTATTTAGTCAAGTGACAGAAAATTAATCGACCACTAATTGATTAAAATGACATTTATCAAGCAAAAACAACCTGGTTCCAGCTTCTCAAATGTTAGAATTTGTGGCTTTTTTTTCGTTTTTAATATATTTGGGTTTCAGCCTGTTAGTCTAACAAACTACTCTGAAGATGTCACCATGGGGTCTGGGAACTTGAGATTGCATTATCATTATTATTTGACATGTATGAGGCTGATTAGTTAACTGATTATTTTTTTAAAAAAGATGATCTACAAATAATCCCCAGCATCTAGCATTAATAATGAAAACAATCATTTCTTGCAGCACACATCTTGAGATTCTCAGGATGAGTCAGCCTTTAAGTCACTCTATAATGTAGGAAAAACAAAAACAAAAGTAAAGCTCACACTTAATACTGAAATGTCATTAGTGAATTAAAGCACTCATAGTAGTCATTATCCAGAATCCAAACATGCTTGTGTGCAGTTTGGACCATTTTGGTCATATTTTACAAAACATTTCTTTCCTGCTGGTTGCAAATATATAGCCAATCTCACATCTTTACACTGAGGACAATGCCCCAGTTACAAGTACTTTCTTTAAAGTTATTTTAAAGAAATGTCAAACCTTTAAATTCTGACTTGAGCAAACAAATCATCATATGGCTCTTTGAGAGAAGCTTTCTGACATCACAGGCCAATAGCTTTGTCTTTAAGTTTAACAGCACCTGTATGACTGGCCAATAGAAATGCATTCAAAGTTTGACAAAAACATATGTTGTAATTACAGATAATGGAGTAAATAAAGACAAGAAAAATACCAAACTTATATATTCCATGAGAACGCCCATGGTATTTTGACAATGGCATTGTCAGTTTTACCAATAAGGTTACTGTCAAAATCTATATAGACTAAACACTGCAGCTGCTTTTTCTTTTAAAAAAAGCCAGCTCTTGTACAGTATTATCTAACACTCCCTATATGGAGCAAGAGTAGGACTACAGGGATGGAAACTGTGGAAAAGGCCTTTGCCTTGACCAACTGAAAGAGCACTTGAGTTTAGTAGTACAAAAAAGGGAAATTGTAATGTTAGTAAAGTCTCATACCAGCTAAAACATATAATATTATTCTTGCGTGCCTCATCTGTTCTCATCTGATCTGGCTGCTGGAACACTGAAATATACCCACTGGGACTGCTTGAGTAATTAACCTGTCAATCAATCTCAGGTCACACAGAATGATCATAGTAGAAACACGATAATATATTCCTGTGTTAATGTTGTGCTCTATACTCTGTTTATCCAATGCTGGCCTCTAGTGGAGACTGAAGAGTAAAAAATGATTCTAAATGGGTTCAATGGGTTCACTGTTATTTGAGTAAGAATTCACACTCAAGGGACAGTGATTTAATGTAAATATGAACTATTTTGTGATTGGCAGCTATGGTCAGTGGCGGAATGTAACTGTATATTGAAGGACTTGAGGTACTAGTGCTTTACTTGAGTATTTCCATTTCTGCTACTTCACCACATTTCAGAGGGAAACATGATACGTCTGACTCCACTACATTTATTTGATTCTGATTCAGACTAATAATACTAAAAATTTCCAACAAATAAATTCTGATGTATTATTATAAATTAAGATAAGACTTTATTGATCCATTGGTAAAATACCCAAACTACCCAGGCTATATAAGAAAAATATAAAAATCACTTTACCAGCAGCACTACTGACAGAATGTACACATTAATGCATCAGTGATTATAATCAATAATACCACTGAACATTATTCAGAAACAGGCCATTCTGCATAAGTACGGTTAAGTACATTTTGATGCTAATACTTATGTAGTTTTAGTTAAGTAACATTTGAATGCAGGATTTTTACTTTAACACAGTATTTCACTGTATTGCTACTTTTACTCAACTGAAAGATGTGAGTACTCTTCTTTTATGAATAAAAGTAAATGAGGAAGCACATTAAATATGTAGTTATTACGAACAAACTAAAAAAGTTCAAAAGTAGGCCTACAAGAAGCTGTATTTTCTGCCCGCAGTGATGTCTCTTTGGTGGTCAATGTTACTTAAAAAAATTATTACACATGCAGTAAAAAGACTACATTAGTGCAATTGCTCCCTCTGCTGGTCATATGTTGTTGTTGTTGTTGTTGGTGGTGGGGTTGTTTTTTACCTCGCTGACCCTCCTCATAGGCTCATTCCCTCACAGCTAAACCAATCCACTAACTACAGCTGCTGAGCTGGTGAATGACAGATAACAACGACACAGTTCCTGCCTCCTTCAGCTGATGGTCCTGGCTCCAGGTAGCTACCGTTAGTCAGGGAGCGTTAGGAAAATACAGCTCTAACAAAGGTCCCACGACTCATCCCTGGAAATACATATGCAGCCATGGGCACACCACATTGCCTTCACAGCGTAATGTCGTCAATGGCTTTGTAGCGCTAGCTGGCTTCCGTTAAATGTGCTCACAAGCTGTTAGCTCAGCTAGCTAGCATATCTCAACGCTAGCTATCGACAGCTTTTGTTAAATACGGTTAAGGAAGGTCCATGCTTGTTATAGCGCAAGAAAACTATCGTAGCATTTACTAACGTTAGTGTGATACTGAATGAATCTATTGTAATGCCCTTGCACATGTCTTATTGGTAACTGTTAGATATAATTAAGTAACGTTAGCAGGCTAGTTTTGTGCTTAGGTGACCTTTTAGCTTTATAAAGCCTCAGTGACCTTCCTGAAAACAAAAATCACCACAGTGTGAGCTAGCACCAGGTCGCTTTTACATCACGAGACTTTGGCAGATCTTAGCAAATGTTTTAGTGAAAGGTAAAAACTAGTTAAACTTTGAAGAAAATCTTTGTGTGGCTATTTAGAGACTCTCACCTCAGTCTTAAAAGCATTTCCATGTTGTCAGAACAATAGTTTAGAGTGGAACAACAGCTATGCAACAAACAAAAATTCTCGTTTTCCTATTTTTTTTTGTTCATACAAACAAAGATGGCGGCCAGAAGTGACAATCCTAATATATATACATATTGTTGCTACTTTGGCTTGCAGTTATTTGAAGAAAATAACGTTGTGTGCAAACGTATCAACTGTAAAACCAGTACTCACACTGGTTGCATAAAGTGTTTATTTCCATTGTGAATACAATCATACTTTTTTCCCTAGTAGCCAAAATCCAATGATTGTGCGCCAGCTCACCTGTAGAGGCCTCATAAACTCTCACCTTCATGGCCACCTGAAAAGACTGCGGGGCTGCCAAGACATGGCCAGACCAAGTTCAGGTAGTCTTTATTCTTTACAGCTACCGCTTTTGTTACCTCCTCTTCCTGATGAGCAATTATTATGCAGTATAAGTCATCCACAAATCCACTAACTTATATTATTATCATTTGTCTGTCATATATTTGTGTTTCTGGGTGTGTTAATGTTCAGACCTGGCATCATTCAGGGAGATTTTCTCCAAGGCCAACCATATAGCCATCATCACTGGATCAGGGGTGAGTGCAGAGAGTGGAGTCCCCACCTTCAGAGGAACTGGAGGCTACTGGAGAACATGGCAGTCACAGGTTTGCAACCATATTATTATTTTATTGAACTGTATTGCACCGCAGACTGCAACCTTTCAAATGATTGTGAAGTCTAAACAGTCTGGGAAAAAAAACTATATTACCTTCATAAAGGAATGATTCATTGCAGGACTGTTGTATTTAGACTGCATTAGTTTCAGCTAGGTATATACAACAAACTGGCAACTGAGTGTTTTCAACAATATTCATTTTAATTTGTATCTAATAATTTTCTGCAACTTACCTGGGGTGTGTCACATTGACAGCCAACTAAACAGGGTTGTCCAGATGTCCCTCTCCCCAGCAACATTTTCCTGCTCCTCCTGGGCAATCATGAGATGTTCCCAGGCCAGATGACATAAATAATCTTGCATGTTCTCTGTCTACGCCGAGGTTTCCCATCCTACACCTACTAGTAGGAATTAATTTTGTAAATCAACTATGTAAGAAACTACCCTCCCAATACTCATATCCATATAGCAGCCGACAATCCTCCTTAGAATAAGGAACATTTTATTCCTGCTACTTCAGTTTTCTCAGATCAATCTATCACTTTAATTTGTTAAAACTGCACAGCAGCATATTAACAAATTTCATTGCATGATTGAAAGACTCATAAAACTGTGATAATCTTTCACAAGGGAAACTTTGCTGAGAGTGCTAAGAAACTTAACAAGTAACTCTACAGTCCTCCTCTGGTCGAGGAGTCTGTGTCTATTAAGCATCTCAGAGACAATCCATGGAGTGCACTGAAAGTTTTACTGTGACTACAAATAGTTAGAAACTGAGATCACCAATTCATTGGGAACTTAATTGCATTTCTGAAGCTGTGTAGAGGAGTCTGCACTCAGTTGTCTCTGTAGCTCTTTCATCTGTCTTCCATTATCAAGCCTGAATGTCAACAAGCTGAAACAATTGTGAAAAATAGAGCTTCAGGTAATAATTTTCTTCTCAGAAACTTTTTGACCAGCGTTGATTTTTGTCGATGTTAATAACCCTTTCTCACGTTTTCACCTTTCAGAACCTTGCCACGGCAGAGGCCTTCTCCAGGAATCCCTCCCTTGTTTGGGAGTTTTACCACTACCGCCGTGAGCTCATGCTGACTAAAAAGCCCAACCCTGCCCACAAGGCCATCGCAGAGTGTGAGGAGCGACTGAGCAAACAGGGACGTACAGTTACAGTCATCACTCAAAATATCGACGAGCTCCACTGCCGTGCTGGATCCAAAAACATACTAGAAATACACGGCAAGTAGAAAACACTGAAGACACCTAATACCAGCATGGATTAAATAATGTATTCTTAACTATTCTAGCACTCAACTAAGAATTAAAAAGTAACTTTTCAAGCAAAAAAATGCCAAAATTTGTCTGATTTTAGCTTCTAAATTTTGAAGACAAAGTCAGACAAAACAGTAAATTAGATGGCATCACCTCAAACATTTGGAAATTGTGATGTGCTCCATTTACTATATTCTGCCATTTTATAGGCCCCAATAATTAAGTTGCAAATTTGTTTAGTCCATATAATATAATAAAAGCAGGAAGAACTGTTCATAATGTAAGTTTTAAACGATTAATATATATACATTTTCAACCCAGAGAAGATAGGACTTAAAATTTTCTGGCTTTTTTTTTTGTTTTTTTTTTACATATTACACAAAATTAATTGATTGTTAGAATACTTGTTTAATTTTCTGCCTTCTAACTATCTCAAGGCAATTGAATTGAACGCAACTGGACTTAGTTTTGACATTTCACCTCTTATCCAAGAGGCTTCATCAGTTCATGCTTGTCAGACTAGGCTGGAACTAGTCTGACAAACTGGTGTGGAAACAACCCAGGTATTTAACCTCTGGTTTCACAAGGCCAATGATGTCACTGGTTCATTAGTGCTCCAGTGGTGTGTCAACGATGGTCGTTGAAACTCCTGCTGCAACAGTGGTCGTTGGAGTTGTTAGAGTCACATGAGGCCATTTGTGAACGACCATTGTTTTTAGAGGTTAAGCTGTTAAATCTCCTGGGCAAGGATGAAAGGACAGCATTATAGGTGGTGTTGCAGACCTCCTCTGTTGAGAGATGGTTTCTCCAATTTGTTATTGCACTTGTTCTTTTCTTCATCTAATTCTAACTAATTAATTGAGTTGTTTCAGCACTAATCTGTTGTCTCTTGTATTGTAAATCCAGGAAGTCTATTTAGAACGCGCTGTATGAGCTGTGGCCATGAAGCAGCCAATTACAAGAGCCCCATCTGTGTCGCTCTAGACGGCAAAGGGTAAGAGCTTCCTCTGATGTTTGCTGAATAGGACTGTTGTCCTTAACAATATGAATATGTGCTAGAAGAGATATTGATCATATTTATTTGAGCACAAAATGTCAGAAAAAAAGTCTGTTTCAGTCTGTCAGATGTCAGCAGCTAAATAACACCTGATGACGTGACTGAAAGGAAATGTCACTCTGTCACTTATCTGACATTTAAGATGGATGTTTTTAATAGTGGAAATGTTCCACTAATAAATCCAGTGTCTGCTCTGGATGAAATGACAGAAGTCCTGTGCTGAGATTCAAAATGCTTATCTGAACAGATCATGTAACGTTAAAACTGATCTGTATGGACTGTTAATGGTAATTCTGATGAAATCTCCAGTCATAAAGGTGACTCAGATATCTCACTGTGTTAAAGCTGAATTTAAACATTTGTGGGAATGAACATATTCATGGAGAAGATTAGTAAATAAAATGAGATCAAATTAAATAAATTAGTATTGAAAGTATTACTTTGCATGTTAGTTTTCAGGCTAATGTGTCTTTTTGGTCAGTATTTCATGTTGTTTGTTTTATTATTTTATTGTGTGAAAAACAGATTAAATAGTCAACCACATCTCACCTAAGATGTTTTGGATTTACTAACTATAATGTATTTGAAGAATGCCCTGTGTAGCTGTTATATGAAGGAAAATAGAAATATCAGATAGGGAGTTTGTGTCAGTATTAAATGACATGAATTTATCAAACTGCCTCCTCAGAGCTCCAGACCCAGAAACAGTTGATGCCCAGATCCCTGTTGATCAGCTGCCCAGGTAAGTCACGCGCTCATGTTCTCTTTAGTGCTCTGCTCTTTTCAAATGAGGCTATTTGTTTTGACAAAGTGTGTGTGTGTGTGTGTGTGTGTGTTTCAGGTGTGAGCAAAAGGGCTGTCACGGTCTCCTGAGACCAGCTGTGGTTTGGTTTGGAGAGACTCTGAACTCAAAAATCCTCAGCCAAGCAGAGCAAGTGTTGGACAGCTGTGACCTCTGCCTCGTGGTACGTGTACGTGTGTGTGTGTGTGTGTGTGTGTGTGTGTGTGTGTGTGTGTGGACACACAGGAGTTATCAAAGTTTTGATAACTCCTCATACCATAAAAGAAATTCACAGTAAAAGATATGTAACATATATCTGTGAAAAAATGAATAGAGCTGTGCAGTGTTTAAACAAAGAGGAAAAACAATGTTATATAAGATTATTTGCAGTAGGAATTACGCTAATGCAACTTGTCAAGGTATTCACTTCATTCAAATTTTCAATAAAATCTCACTCTGCAGGTTGGCACTTCCTCCATTGTGTATCCAGCAGCCATGTTTGCTCCTCAGGTGGCAGCCAGAGGTGTTCCTGTGGCTGAATTCAACACGGAAGACACACCGGCCACCATGCGCTTCACGTACGTTTTATTTACTTAATCACAATCAGACATGCGCATCACAAAATATCACTAATTTCTGTCACGTTTGCAGCATAGACATAACTACTCCTTTTTGTTTTCCAGGTTCCACTTCCAGGGCCCCTGTGGGAGCACTTTACCTCCTGCACTGGCACGCCACGAGACTGAGACAAAATAAAGATGAGATGAGCTGCACACAGACCAGACTGTCTAACAGTGGAGGACTTTATTGGTACAAATACCAAAAATACTGGGTTGAATACAATGAGTACTCAACATAAACAGGATGAAGACGGGCTTCCTGAAAATAATGCCAACAAAATGAAAGACAAAAAGGAAACAGTTTCTTCAAGCTGTTAAACAGATAAAATGGCATGCACACAACTTAAGGCATTTAATTTCAAGTTGATAAATTTTGTCTTTGTGGTGTCAAGCTTTAGTTATGTATTCTGTGAATTAGGACATGATGACAGATTCAACTATTTAATTTTTCTGTAAATGGAAAAATTCATTTCCAATTTAGAATTTTTAACATTGTAGCAGATGTTGCTATGATGCCAAATCACACAACACTAGTGCCCTATACTGACTGTTGCCAACACCAAATTTAAGTTATAAATGTGAAACTTTTTCATGAGTGCTTGTAAAATTTATGGACTGTGCTGTTTATAACAAGCAATGTTTAGAAAGAAAATGTTGAAAATAAGTAGCAATGACAACAGTTAAAATACAGTCACATGTAGGCCAATGTTATCACTCCTTTTATCCTGAGTTAGTATTGGAGGTCAGACAGTAGGGGACAGTGTTTCACTGCTGCTGTTATATGACTATGGCTATGACTCCTCCAGTGGGGAAAAAAACCTGACTCCTTCTAAAGGATCTGTGGGCTCTGCCTGGGATATATTTTGTGTGTGTATCAGTCAATTCAATGTTGTCTGAATTTATGGGCAGTGATGAATACTGTGTAAGATGCCTTCCAGTGGCCATGAGTAAGCCCTAGTAAAACCAGGGAAACCAGTGACTGTGCATCCCCCAAACCAGTCATGAGGAGATGGATTTATTACATGCATGTTAAGATTCGGACATGATTTTAATAGCATATTCATAAGAAATGAATAAATGAATACTATTATAAACCGAAGCGTGTCACTGCAGAGCTTCCTCATAATATGTGCATGCGTTACCTAAAATACTGCATGAGTTGCAAATGATGCAACAGTGAATCAGAAAGGATCAGAGCTTATTACTGCAATGTGTGGTGATGGGGATGGTAGTGAAGGAGTGTGTATTAACTGTATGGTGCTCTACATGCTGTCTGTTGTAGGCGTTCTGCTCAGGCTAAAGATGGGATTGTGCCTGACACCTCTTGCTCAGCCAACCCAACCCCCAGTACTTCCATTGTCAACAAATACACACACCACACAGGCCAAGTCCAGTACTGTGTGTGTGTGTGTATTTATGTGAGTGTGCTTGGTAGCGTACAGCTGGATGGGAATCCCTGCAATTGCCAGGGTGTACTGTATGTGGAAACAATGTGAAGTAGCTCACGTTATTGAAATAGGATGAAATTATGATTTGGCAAATATCCACAAATTTGTGTTGAGGACAAAAATAACCACATGACAATATAAATTAGTGTGATGATGACATTTAGTATTGTTATTGTCACAACAAACAAAAAACTATGTAGCTGTGACAGCTGAACTGCACCAGAACAGTGGTGGAAAAAGTACTCTGATTTTTTTTTTTTTTTTTTAACTTATTTTAAGATGGAACTAATTTACACTTATTAATATTCTGCTATTTTGGGTTTTAATGAGGGGGAAGTACACAGAAGCATAAAATGGAAATACTCAAGTACAAGTACTTAATAATTGTACTTGAGTAATTTTATTTATTACATTCCACCATTGCAATACATCAAGCTAACCTGAGTCAGTTGTAACATCTGAGCACCACAAGCTGTCTAAGTAGAGAGCTTCAAGAGTAGCTCAGTGTAATGTTCAGCTTGTGCCACTTGTGACAGCACAAATGTAAACTTGACTAAACCCTTAAGTGTTAAGCCTCCTACAGACTGTGATTTTAGCAGTCTTGTAAGTTTAGTGCAAGCTACACTGCAACATCAAGTTTGATGTTTACTGACTATACTGCATGATGACAGTGCCCACTGAATCGCAGGCTACGATGTACTATTAGCTTTCCACACTGAGTGCGCTAGGGTGCTGCACGGGTTATTACTCTTGCAACTGTGAAGTACAACATAGAGGGTCACATTATTACATAAGCTAAAGTTCTGTGGCCACTATATACTGCAGTTCCTTCCATGCTTCGTCCTTTACGCGTTCATGGTAAGAGCTGGAGGACACATCATACAGGCAAGGCTTCTGGTGTCACAACTCCACAGGGTTTACCTCTTTACTGGAATCTCACACATTTCTTTAAGCACATTTTGCCTCCATGGCAAGCTGCTGTCCGTCTGTTTGGGTTTAGTGCCAGTGAGGCATTTCATTTCTATTGGTTGGTTAGTAGACGTAAGTCGTAACAAAGGTCACACTGTGACATGGTCATCCCAAATTTCTGACATTTTCAGAAAGGCTGTCTTTTGTTGCAAGGCCACGACTACAGCCATCCTAGAACCTCACTGTGCAACATACAACCACCGTTTTAGAGCCACAACAAAGTTGAGCCAAAGGTAAATTAAAGCTTCAGCAATGTGTTTGTGAAATCATATGAGTATCTTTCAAAGCTAGAGGGTTATATCCCTTCATGTAACTTGGCAGAAACACAATCCGTAGAAACAAAAGAGGGATGTAACCAGTGTGATGTGACAAAGTTAGTAGATTCAGCTGAATTTTATACCCCTTTTCCACCAAAAGAATCCCATATGTTTTTTTTTTTACTCTGGAAAAGTCGCTAAACATAGTTGATTGACTCAGCTTCCATTGCCAGTAGATGAGCATCCATTTCTGTTTTTTTTCTGGTGTTACACATGTGATGCCACAAACACGCTGGAGAGCAGGTGAGTAAACAGTAAGCAGCATGGAGGCCAGTGGCCTTTTGTTTTTTTAGAGAAACGGTTACTTATTCAGTCTTTCTTTTAAACTCTGCCAACTAATTTGGAACAATGTACAAGTGCTGCTTGGATTACAACAGAATTTGTGGTGGTGTGTCACTGCATAATGACTCAAAAGGTGCAAATACAAAACTAGCGTGTCCACCTGTGTCCATAAGTACCCATCAGAGCTCGAGCCAATGACTATCTGTAACACCTGCATGGTCATTTTTCCCAGAAATGAATGCTGATTGTGACCTATCCCTCTTAAAGGCCAAAGACAGAGGCCAAAGTGGGTGATGGCATCTTTTGTCCAGTGGGAAAGGGGCTTTAGATAGCATTTTTACACAGAATGATAGCTGTGGATTTTGCAAAAGCAGGCAAAGGGTTTGTGGAGTAACTTCACCTAGTTCCAAGGTACATGGAGATGGAGAAGGGAGATTAATCAAATGCGTAGAAACTCCAGCAACACTTGTAGCATTTACTGTGGACAGGGTTTTTTGTTTTCCTTGTTTGATTACATGGAAGTCATGTTAGGAAGGGATCAGTATGAACATGAGGAATGATCACACTGATTGCGAACTCTTTCAATAAGAACGACAGTCAGTTTCGGCAGCAGTCAAAAAATTCCATATGTTTACATTAAAGTGACGGTGCTATCTAGTGGCCATAGTTATTACGGTAGGAGCAAATGAAGAAGTCGGGTGATGTTATTATGGAGCAACATAGCATGGGGAGGAGTTCGAGGTGGATGGAAAGACCAACAAGGCCTTCAAGTTGACAGTTTTTTTTTTAAAATCATGACCATGACCATTCTCTAAACTTAACCACGTGTTGAATATTGTAACCATTAGGGGTGTAACAATACATCGATCTGGACTGATATATACTGATTCAGTGATCAACGATCCAATCATCCGATATTATCATTGCAAAGTGAAAACATTAATACATATCATAATCTTAAGATACACCTTTATTTTGAAATATCCAGGGCATGTATATGCCAACATTTCCATCCAAGCACACGTCTTTAAACATTCAAACAGTACTAGCAGTCTAACGCCAGGCAGGCAACGGCAAGCAGCCAAGAAACAGACAATGAGGATATTTTATGATTTAGTCCCCTATGGATCACTGACCCTAAATTGAATTGAAATCATGTCGTTGCAGAGAATCAATCTAATATTGTATCTTGATGAAGCTTGTAATTAACACCCCAAGTAACCATGATAATGAAGATCCCTTAAACCTTATCAAAGTAGTAATTTTAATGAAAACTGCAATCTTTCCCAAACCTAACCAAGTCAATCTGTGTGGAAACGGTTATCTGCTACAAGCTTGACTTTACGGTCACTACTTAGATTGCCCATGACAAATATCAGTGTTTAAACTTTTGTCCACATGGACATGCTACACATAGTTAGCATGGTTAGATTCTCCACAATTCAATTGTTCAGTTCATGTTACTGAAACCACCTAGCAGTGTACTATGACCTGAGAAACAAAAGCATTTCAAAACAGTTACGCTAACTAGCAAGTTAGCTGGGGTCTAAAGCTAAGAACTGGGTGTACAGCTTAACATTAGCAACAACCATCGACTCTGCACTTGAACTCTATGTAATAGCGTCCTTGTTTGTTTTTACACAACATATTCACACTCTGGCTACCATGAGAGATGTTAAGTGTACAGAGAATTATTATAATATATAACGATTAGGGCTATTATTATTATATCTCGTCCTGTTAATATAACGTTAATCTTGATTATTTGATGATCTGTGTGTTTGTTGAAATGCAACGTTAGCCAAGTCAGTGAGGTCATGGTTAGATGTCCATTAGCTAGCTAATGTTAGCTGTATTTTGTTTCTCGCTCGCTAGCTTGCGTTAACGTTAGCCATCATTTTAGAATAGACCCTGCTGCTTTGGCAAGTGCCTTTGAAATGTTTTTCTGACACTTTTAAACACGAACACCATTCTTAAAGAGACTGCCTCTGATTTTTTTTTTTTTTTTTAAGTTAACGGTGGTTGAAAGGACTGTGTTTTGGCAGGAGCAAAGCTAATGCGAAACAACGTCTGTTTGGGCTAAATAGGAGGTGTGGAGAAAGGAGAGTGTGAGGAGAGGAGCAGAGACAGGAAGAGAAGGCAGGTAAAGTTGTCCATAGAGTATAAGACACTTGAACATCTTTTACATATCTTTAAGCTGACCAAAGTGAAAATATTACTCTGACTGCTGGGGCAAAAAGTGACCAACACTGAAAGGTTTTCAGCATTTCTCCGACCACATAGCGAGCCACAAGCTCTGTGGCTTCTTTCAGACTGATAGGTTTAACGTTATCTCCGTTATTAGAACCAAACGACAGCCGTTGCTGTTTCGGAGCTGAAGGACCAGCCTTCTAAAAGTAACAGAAGTAACTCATGTCTTGTTTGAAAATGTACTTTAGTATTTGATTACTCAAACAGCAAACTAACGCGTTAGGTTACTTGTTACTGCAAAAACGCAATCAACGTGTAACGCGTTATACCCAACTCTGCTGGTGCGTTGGACAAAGCATCAAGCTTGCAGGTAAGGAAGGAAAGGTCCCACACACTGTAGTCAGACGAAGGTATTTTGTTCCAAAACGTTTATCTGGAAATACATTTTTGTATTTACCAGTGAGGACAGTGTGTGGGACCTTTCCTTCCACTTTTTGTTTACATAAATAAATAAAAATAGTTCCAACACAAATTGATGCAGAATGAACACAAATTGGAGCATAGACAGCCTAAGTATTTGATGCTCAAAAATGTTCAAACAATATCTTTGCCGCTGGTTGTCAGGGTTTCCAGCTTTGGGTTTCTTAGTGAGACTTTGATGGGCTAAAAATTCCGTCTTGCACGCTTAGCACGCTTGCAAATTTTCAACTCGCACGCAAAGCGCACTCACATGTGTACTCAAAAATATTCTCCAAGGTTGGTAGGTCTGAAAATGTTTGGCCTATATTGTTGAAGAATGCTGGTAAAAAATGAATTTTAACCCCTTATTGACTTAGTCTTGTCTCATCTTCCTTGGTAGTCCATACAAGGATAATTTGCATCTCCTCAACAGTCACAGAAGAAAAGGCTGGAATGCAAATGAGGTGTTTCGGGCAATGTATGAGCAGTGTCTGCTGCAGAAGAGAGAGCTCTCCTTGGTGTGGACTTTGGGCTTTGTTACTTTGTACTTTTTACATGCACAAAAATGCTGTATAACAGACTAAAGAAAAGGTAAACCCCCCTAAAGTGTAATGGGGCCTCTTTAATCAGTGTTGTCACATCATAAAATAGATTTATTTTTTATTAGAGATTTGTGACAGATGCTGTCCTGCTGATATGGTTGTCACATCAAAAAGTGTGTCGTTCTTTCTAAATCAGTGGTTCCCAACTGGTCCAGCTACAAGGTCCAGATTTCTCCTTAGTCATTGGTTCAAGGGCCACACAGTTTCATATATTCAGCGTCATGATTGTGTTTATCCATATTGGCGGGCTAGTTTGCTGTCTCTGACAATTAGCTATCCAGTAGTCACTAACTTTACAGCAGGAAATTGCATTTCAAAATAAAAGCAATGTGCCGGAAATTCACCGCACTTAAAAATAGTGTGTTTTTAAAAAACATGTGGTCCATTCAGAATGGACCCACGACTCATGTTTGGACTGCGACCCATGTTTCAATGTACATATTGTCACGTGAGTGTTGTTTTAAGACAGACTTGAAAAAATGGAAACCTGTCCTTTAAAAACGTTTTGTACAGATGTAGAAATCCATTTAGACCATGATGGGAGTGTTGGTGAGGGAGTACTTGACAAATCTGACAGTACTGTGGGGGTACATCAGACAAAAAGCATGGGAACCACCGCCTGATATAGACGATGCGTTTTGGCTAAAGATGGTATTGTTCCTGACACTTTCCTCATTGGCCACAAACAACCCTCCCCACCAGACTTCCATCATCTCAGAATAAACACACACTGCGCACTGGCCAAGTCCAGCTCTGTTAACGCTCATTTGCAGGAGTGGCAGCAGAGGTTATTAATATTTGGCTAATCTGATGGTGATATTCATATTAGCCACATGAAATCTCATCACTGCGTCTCATTTCTTCCTTCCCACTTCCTCCTCACCCTCCTTCTCTCAGCTACAGTAGTGCTGTTTTCCACCTCCACTCTCATCTGTACATCTGCCATGTGTGTGGTGTTTGAGACGCGGGCATCCCTCCCTCCTTCCCCAGCTACGCCTCCATCACCTGCTCATTAGAGAAAGGATGATGGTCCGACGGTCCCCCATGACTCTGCTCCAAAAATAACAGAGCCAATTTCCCGCCTGTTAGGCGGCGATTTCACACCAATCTGAGTTGTACTGCCAGCTAGGCCTGTCACAGAGAGAGAGAGGCTGTATGAGAGAGAGAGAAATAAGGTGGAAAAAAGAAGCGATGCAAGCAAGGGAAAAATGTAGGTCAGAGTGTAATGAGTCTGAAAATACAAGTTCTTTATCCTGTAAACACGCTGTCCTCATCAGTCTCAAGAACTCACTCACTATTCACATACAATTTTAGCTATTTTGGGAGACTGTTTACATTTTAAAGGAACACTGCGAAAAACCCTCCGATCCATCAGAGTTTTTACACTTCATTGTTTTGTACGAATTTAAACATGCGAGGCATTAGTATACTCTAGAGTTACTAGAGGAAAGATTATTATTATTATATTTACCTTTGGACTGAGACAGGCTAACTGTTTACCCCTGCTTCTAGTCTTTATGCGAAGCAAAGCTAAGCTAGCTGTAGCTTCATATTTACCATAGTCACGCAAGTCCCAGGCCTATCAATCCTGTCATCCAAATCCTTTTCCAAGAAAGCAAATAAGCTCATTTCCCAAACATGTCATACTATTCTTTTAATATTTTGGGCCTGTCTTGTACAAGGACCCTGTGCCAAAATCTAGTTTTTACATCTTCATTAATTTACTTTTTTGCTGTGCAAATTTGGTGAATATCCCTAAATAAACATGCGAGCTGCCAGTGAGTGCCCAGCATCAAAGTTTAACAGCTTCATGCCATACTGTGTAGTCCACTACAGTTGAAAGGGAAATACTGCAGTTTTTAGTCAGCTACATTAAACTAACAGCTCTATACTTAATTTGAAATTTTAGGTTTTATATGCAAAACATATGATTGATTTACAAAATTAGATGTATTGCTATGGATCAAACTACCCAACAAAATATAGTAAAGTGAGCTCCACCTTAATAAGGTACAACATGAGCTTAAGTTATTGTATTAGTAATATAAAGTTAAATCTCTACATGCATTCCAGGACATAGCAGGACAGTAAGACAAGTTACATACTGAATTAAAATTGTTTCCATTTGTGACATTGCACTGAGGGCATGTTCACAATGTTTTATTTAAATTTCCATATACACAGTAATTTCATCAGGAGGAGAACCAGATGCCAGCTTTGTGCTCTGGTCAGACTTTAATATAACATTTTCAGTCATCAGTTCGAGGTCCACACAGTTTAATATATCCAGCATCATACTTGCATTTGGCCATGTCGTCAAGCTGGTTTGCTGTCTCTGTAAAGTAGCTGTCCGTTAGTCACTCACTCTATAGCAAGAAACAGCACTTCAAAATAAAATCTCTGTGTCGGAAATTCACTATACTTCAAAATATAGCATGTCTTTTACAAACCCCAAATCCTGTTGTTAATGCATTCTATTACTTTATTTCTGCTAAAACATAGTATATTACTGTAACATGTTATTTTTGTAACCCGTTAGCCCGGACACTGATGGTCATCTGCTCCAGGCACATTACTGCAAGTGTTTACATTATGTAGCCTACACTGCTACATGTAGCTCCAGGGATACAAGTAATCTTGGTTGCTAGTGTTGTCAGTTTATCCCAGATTTTGGATCAAATTCCTGCTAAAACATGTCCGCTTGTATTTAGAAACTTTTGTTGGTGATTTCTCATGGTAGACAGTGCTGCTATAATCCGTTACAGTCATTCCTTCTGGTTGCAATGATGGCACAGAGTTGCTGAAATACAGAAGACCCAGAAGTGCCGGCCAGTCAGAGCAGACTGGGCTTTTTTGGGATGGCAGCTTAAAGAAAACTTTGTTATGGTTTTTTAAGGATTGAACATCCTGAATTTTAGAAAAACTGAGGTCAGGAGGTCAGGTCTCCATCCCCAACACCACCCCGAACACCACAAGTCCTGATTAGCTGGACTTCTCAGTAACACCTACCAGTGGTGCATGAAGACCCCAATTAAGATTCAGTGTTTAACTACAGGTTAAAATACAGGCTTTTTACATACAATGGATTTTTAAGAAAACATCTTGATATATCTTTATTTTCTTGAGACCTTTATCTGTAGGATTTAGAAGGCTTTGACCTAGGTGACTCCTTGTGGAAGAAAAGAAAGACACTATGGCAGACAGCACACCCTGGATCCACCAAAAATAAAAGGCTAAAACATAGCACAGTCTGGAAGGATCTGAATACTTCTTCCCCCTCTGTCTGTCAATCAGTCACAGATGTAAACCATGATGGTGGGCTAGAAGAAGTGTTGCAATAAAGAGAAGAACTACAGCGTCTTCTCCTCTTCAGCCAAGGCCCCCGTGATGTTTTGGTAAATATGTCTGTCAATGTCACTGTGTCACCAGCAACCACGTCAGCACGGTTACATTCCCCTTTTGTGGCAGCCCTTCTTGCCACCAGCTTTATGAGCTGTGTGCCCACATGTAACCTGTAATGGACAGGAGCTTGTGTTTGTGTGGACTTGGAGGGTGGAGGCAGTGTAGCTGATTTCCCAGAAATTTGTCAGCTTTATTTTGTATAAACATTTGAAAATATTTCATTAGTATTTGTTCAGAATTATCACCTCGGGCCGCATGTTTGACTTTCTGTATTTCTGTAGCCATTTGGGTCATTAAAAGGAGCGAAATAAGATGCAAAGTAATAGTGGATCATGAATAAAGTTGTAGAAGTCAGTATATATAGAGTCACATTTAAACAGAGCATTTTTGTCCTATTTTAATCAATGTAGACATTTATATTCCCACATCGCCAAGGACGGGGCTCATGCCAAGACCTTGGGTTACCCAATGGACCAACTTGATTAAATGTACAGTATGTGTGTGTGAGTGTGTGCCTGTGTGTATGCATGAGTGTGTGTGAATAATTTGTCTCTCCACAACTTCTCGTTCAGCTGACAGAAATTCCAATTAGAGAATCGTTCTCCCCTTCTTCTCAATCTGGAGCATCATATTTTATTCATTCGTTTGGCAAACTGTGAAAGTGAATTAACTTTGATTCCACAGACGTCCCCCCACCCCACCTCCACCCCCACCCTCTTCTCCATCCATCCACATACCTGCTACCCTCAGCGCTATCGATTTTTAATTCACACTCAGGAAAAGTTATACTTTATTCATTCAGGGGAGAAAAAAAACTTTAGCCAGAGGATCTGCAGTATGACTGTGTAGGATTTATGTACAGTGTGTGTGTGTGTGTGTGTGTGTGTGTGTGTGCGTGTGTGCATTTTCTTAGATTTCTCTTCTTGTGTGGACCTTGTGTGTCTGCATTGACAGAAAGTTGGAGGAAGTCTTCAGTATGAATCATTATTCATCACATTGAAAACTTTAGTTACATTTTAATGAAAAAAATATCTTCCAGATATGCATCTTCCATGCACGTCTCAGTGTTTTTGTGCATGCAAACATTTATGTACATATGTTTGTTAATTGCAGGAATATGAATAGGTTTGTACTTACACACAGGTGAGGACGTTCATTCAGATAATACACCCCCTTGCACTAACCCTAAAGTGAACAATTCTTAATCCCCAAACATCTTTATGAAATGTCTTGACTTTCCAAACAGTCCTCGCTGTTTCAAAATATGCATGAATATCCTAATTTTGTAAAATGTCTTTTTAAAAAGAGTGCTCATGCTCCAAAAATGTCTTCAATTTCCTTACTTTCCAAAAATGTTTGGCTGTCCAAAAATATCCTCTTTGAAAAATATCCTCTCTTTGCAAAAATGTACAAAAAAATTTAAAAAAAATTACAAAAAATGTCTTCACTTTGCAAGAAATTTCTCACTTTGTAAAATTACGTCACTTTCCAAAAAAAGTCCTTGTGTTCCAGAATCTCATTTTTTTAAATGTCGTTACAGCCTAAAGACATACTTACATTAAACCATTTCCCTACTTTCCAAAACTGTTATCACTTTTCAAAATGTCCCCACTACAATTTGTAAAAGTATTATATATGTGCAAAATATCCTGCTTTCCAAAATTGCCCTCATGGCCCACAATTTATCCCAATTTTCTAAAATGCCTTTAAAATCCAAAGACATGCTCACATTTCAAAAATGTCCCTTCTTTTCTAAAACATTCTTGGGTTGCAAAGTGTCCCCACTATAAAAATATTACCAAAAGTATTGTGAATTTTCAAAATGTCCTCACTTTTGAAAAATGTCCTCATGCTTCAAAATGACCTAAATTTTCTCACTTTCCAAAAATGGGTTTGCCTCCCAAAAATGTGCTCACTTTGAAAACATTTCCTCATGTTGCAAAATGTTTTTTTGCAAGAACTTTCTTACTTTGTAAAATGTCTTCACCTCCCAAAAAATGTCCTAATGTTCCAGAATTTATCCCATTTTTCCAAAATGTTGTTACAGTCCAAAGACATGCCCACATTTTAAAAATGTCCCTACTTTCCAAAACTGTAGTAACTTTCCTAAAGGTCCCCACTTAAATTTGCACAAGTATCGTACATTTTCTTACTTTCCCAAAATGTTTTTGGGCTCCAAAATTTCCTCTCTGAAAAATATCCAAACATTTGCTAAATTGTCTTCATTTACAAAAAATGCCTTCCCTTTGCAAAAATGTCCTTATTCTCAGAAAATGTCTACACATTGTGAAAATGTCCTCCTGCTCCAAAAATGTACTCAATTTCCAAAACTGTTTTTGCCTTCCAAAAATGTTTTCACTTTGAAAATGCTTATAATCCTTATGTCTTGATCTTTATTTTTGCAAAATGTGCTGATTTTCCAAAAATATCTTCACTTTTTTCCAGTATTGATAACAAATTTCTAAAATGCTGTTACATACCAAGACATGCTCACATTCAAAACTGTCCGCACTTCTCAAAATGTCCTCACTTCTAAGGCCTAACAATCAGATTGGTCCTCATAAAGATTGAAGTTCAGAGTCACACACACACACACACACACACACACACACGGATTTTGTTTACTGGCTCTACCATGGTAGAGTTGAGTGCTAATGTGTTGCTGTGGGAACTAAGATGTGTGTAGTGCCTCAGCAGAAGGAAGCCTGCAGCACTGTTACTGTATACACACTTCCCACATCATTTCTCACACACTGCTGAGCAGTAAAGGGGCGCATGGGCCTCTGCACGTACACTCGTGTACACAGACATTTATCTCCAAAACTTTTCATCAAGTCAGAAAAGAAAAACCTTGTTAAAACTTTATGAGATAATCCAAAAGGCTTTCAAAGTGTTTTAATAGTAAAATGAAGGGCTGAGACTCTCTTGACTGCAGCTCTACAGACTTTTTAAGCCTCTTATAGATCATAGTTTTGGTTTTGCAGCACATTTACTGTCCGGTCCAGTCTGGAGCTGTAAAAGGCAACTGTTTGCTATCATGTTGCCAAAACACCTTAAATGAGGAGTTTTTAAAAGGTTATGCATGTATGACCTATATAAGCAAATAAGACCATCAGCAAGAAGATTGTTTATTTCTCCATCGCTATTCTTAATGTTTGTCCATGTGTCTGATTCCCTGCCATATAAGATAAAATGAATTACAGCACGTAGAATGGAAGAGACTATGTTTACATTTTCCCAGGCAAAGTGTCACAGTGACGAGCACGTAAGTTAGTTAAAAGGAAGCAGGAGAAGATTTTCCTTTAGATAATTTATTATTGATGTCATATTTTGTGGTTCTCTATCGTATCAAGATTATCTCCCCACCCAGTGGTTATATCGTAATTATGGGAATTATCCCCATCTGGGGTACTTGATGTGGAAAATTAATAATTTTTAAGACCCACCACTTTACTTGGCCTGCATGCTATAAAAGCCCCACCTCGCGCATTCACCCACTGATTCATTGATTGCCACCTGTCAGAGTTGATGTGAGAGAAGAAAGTAAAGAGAGAGCAGCTTAGCGTTTTGTCCACTTACCTTCATTTAGGTTGGAGAGCTGGCCTTCGCGGGTCCCTGTTGAGGATAGCTAAATGCACTTTCTTCTTCTTGACAATGAGTGAAACAGTTGAGAGGGGTGCCATATCCGTGTATTGCAGCTGTCCAATATCTGCTCCACAACTGTCATGGTGGAGGCATAGCAGCTCACTCGAGCCTGACTCAGTCAGGGGGCAGCATGCTACATCCCTCTAGGAGGTCATTACTGGCTCAAACCTGACAGAGCCGGGGGGCAGCTCGTGACGTTCCTCTGGGGTTTAGTTGCCTGCTCGAACCTGATAGAATTGGGGGGCAGTTTACAACTTAGAGCGGCTAGTGGCTTACCTCCACAGGTAGCCACTGCAAGGTGTAGCTGGTTCTCCGGTTTGCACCTGTGGAGGCTTCCCATTTTCTCATTAAAACACATCTCCCTCCAGTAGAAGTGTCCTGCTGTCTGGTGTCAGAAAAAAAAATCCATACTGTGGCCACACTCACATCTGTAGGCTCAGGGAATATAATTAAAGACAGTTAGCAGCACTATTTCTATAGCTAAACAGTGCACTTTCTGGTCACGCTACAGTGACGTCAATCTCCAAAGCCAGCAGGACCCTTCTTGTGTGGTTTGTAATGTTTTTTTTTTTTTTTTTTTTAAAAAGAAAAAAAAATGAAACATGACTGCTGTGTGTTATGTTTGGGAATTGACTATGCAGAGCTGCTCGTGATAATTTAGCTTCATGCATGAACTGCCTCTGCATGTCTGCTAGGCAAAGGGAAGCCTGTTGCCATTCATTTGGCAGACTTCCACCAGCCCCTTTCTCAGGGCCTGCAGCCAGCTAAGCGCTCTAGGTTGGTAGGTCTGGTAGTGGGGGACGGGGGCCCATGAGGGTGCCCCCCACCTCTACTATTATAGTTTCAGTAGGGGGTGCTCCTGGGCCCTCTGCTGGGTTGGATAGGAGCCACTCCTCCATTGGGTCAGAGGAGGAGATAGACATTCTTGACCTTGGGCCCTTAGAAAATGATGAGTTGGCCTCATAGGGGCAGCAGGTGCCTGTAAAGGAGAATGACCATCAGTCACCTCTCCTTTCTGATTTCGAGGAGGTGGTCAGGAGTCGGTTTACAACACCGACGGCAGGGGCCCACTGGTCGGGGCTCTGTCGTCGTATGGCTGCAGTTGTCAATCGGGGGAGGAGAGGCTGTGGGCCATTGCCCCCCCATGGACCAGGCTTTGACTGCCTTGGTGGCTCCATCAAAGTCCCTGCTGGGCAAGGCGAACTGCGAACTGCGAACTGCAAACTGCGAGAAACTGCACGGTAATAGAAGGCTTCTTGGGAAAAATACATGGAGCCATGACAGTCCAGACACAGCTGGTGAACACAGGTGCCATACTGTACCTGTACCAGCGCTTCTGGTTGGCCAGCTAGAGGAGGGGTGTAGTATGGATCTAATAGCCGAACTACAATGTGTCTCCTCACTTCCTCCAAAGCTCATGAGAGAGCAGGGTGAAGCGACTGGCAGTGCTATGACAAGTTTTTGGGTATCCAGTCGCCATCACAGTCCATGCTGTAGTAGAAAAATTTCAAAAGGTCGCACATCCATTGTAGTAGAGGTCCAGGTGCTGGCCAAGGAACAAACATGGAAAAAGAAAAAAGCTGCTGCACACTGGTGAGTTTTAATAAAAATCAAAAAATATGGATTTACCACATAACACGTAATGTTTCAAGCCTTCACAGCTCTGAAGAAGACATCTGATGAAGAGCCATGAAGGCTCGAAACCAGGCCCACGCCCAAGCCCACGCCTCAGTCCTGACGCTACATCACTCCCAGCCTTCCCTTGCCCTTAGACAGCATGGGAGGCTCTGGGGGCAGACCCCTGGGTTGTTTCAAGAATGACCCAGTTATATCATTTACAGGTCCGAAACGCTCCTTCTCTGATGAGGGTGGCTGCATTTTCCATAATTGCAGACCACCAGCACAGCACATGGTGAAGTCAGCTATCAGGGAAGTGAAGGAAGAAGATTGAGTTTTAATCGGGACCTGCAGGGGGAACAGTGGGGTCTGGAGCACCCACTGGAGGGGCCAGCATATCAATGCTGTAGAACTGAGAACCATTCACCTGGCCCTTGTAGTGTAATGTTTACTTAAGTGTGTATACTGTACCTTTAAGTTGACTTTTAAAGATACGTGTTGAAGCAATGTACTCTGTGCACTGACAAGACACCCACTGGTTTATTATTTTATGTATTCTTATGACACACACACTCACTGAGCATTTAAGTATTGTGGTGGAGAAGTACCTAGGCATCATTTCTAAAAATAGCATGAGGATGGGCTCAGAAACACTGGTGGAAGGTTAGGGGAATTACAGCTTGTCCTGATATGACCCTGGTAAGAGGAGGTGGTCTTAGATTGTCCAGGAAAACATTACGAGTACAAGTAAAGAGGCGGGGTTTAGGATGAAAGGAGAAAAAGTGAAAACTCAGCAGAAATATGACACCGTTATGGTGGTAGGATGAAAGGAAAAAAGTGGAAACTCAGCAGAAATGTGACATCGTTACGATCAGAGCCAAGTGGGAAGGATTAAGAAAGAGACGACTCAGCAGAGAATCTTCACAATAAAAGCGAGTGCGCAAACAAAGAAATTTCAGTCTTGCTCCGGAGCTTGATTCATTGAGTTGATGTGTTCTGATGCCTGCGAGCACGTTAAACTCAGTTGCATCTGATTCTACGTGTCTCCAGTGATTTTTTTGACTTCTGAGCATTTGAGTTTTTGATATTTAATAGAAACAAAGAAAGTTTGTTCGAAGATGGGAACAAGGTCGCGAGCATTCTGGCCCAGCTCCCGACCATTTGACTTTTGTTTCCACACCCTCAAGCAATTTCTCCTGAGTCTGCAAGGCCATCACATGCTTGTAAGAACCGACAGCATAGTGGCAGCAGCATATGTCAACAGGCAAGGGGGCCTGGGCTCTCCAAACCTCTGCAGAATAGCACACAGGCTGTGGACCTGGGTATAGACATGGGAGGCCCAAGTCCACAGAACTGGAGGCTGCACTGGGAAGTGGTCGGGGAGATCTGGTTCCGCTTCAGCAAAACAGTGGCCGATCTGTTTGCAACCAGGGACAATGCTCATTGCCCAGTGTTCTTTTCCATGGGGTGGGACTCTCCCCCTGTGGGCGTCAATGCCATGGCACACCAGTGGCCTCAAGGCCTGCTGTATGCATTTCTCCCATTCACTCTCCTCTCGAATCTGCTGCAGAGAGTTCAGAAGGAGAAAGTGCAGCTGACCCTGGTGGTCCCAAACTGGCCCCACGTGACATGGTTCTCGGAGGTGGTGCCTCTCCTGGCCAGGAGGCCATGGGAGCTCCTTGTCCGGCGGGACCTTCTGAGTCAGGCGCAGGGGGCCCTGCTCCATCCCTTTACACAGGGGCTCAGACTTTGGGCCTGGCCCCTGAGAGGGCCAGTCTACTAGGCTTGGGACTTGCACAGTCAGTGGTTCAGACCATGCAGAGTGCTTGGGCACCGTCTACGAGGGTTGCATACTCTCACCACTGGGAGCTCTTTGCATCATGGTGCACAACAAACTGGATCGATGCACTGACATGTGCACCCCCAGAGGTGCTCTTGTACCCGCAGGGGCTGCTGGAGGCAGGAAAATCACCTTCAACTCTTACAGGCACATTGGCAGCTATCAAGGCTGCTTGTACAGGGGATAATAGGATGCAGATGGTGACTGCAGCCTCATCTCTCAGTTCCTGTAGGGTGCGCAGAGGCTTGCACTGCGCATCAGGAGGCCGGCCATTCCACCAGGGGACCTGGGTCAGGTGTTGGCTGCCCTGCAGCAGGAACCTTTTGAGCCTCTTGAGTCAGTCAGTATTACTTGGCTGTCTCTTAAAGTGTTTTTTTCTCTTGGCAGTGACATCAGCCAAGAGAGTGGGGGAACTGCACGCTCTGTCAGTAGATAAGAGCTGTTGTTTTTTGCCGGATGACACTGGTGTTATGTTGTGTCCAAACCCTGCATTCCTGCCAAACATACTCACAGACTCACAGAATCAGTCGGTTGAGTTGCGAACCTACAACCCCTCCAAGAAGGGTAATGAGTGTCAAAAAGACTCAAATCTCTGTCCTGTTAGAGCCCTGAAGGTCTATGTCCGGCGCACTGCAGCATTTAGAAAGACAGACCAACTCTTTATCTGCTTTAAGGCCCAGTGCCAGGGCCAGCAGGTGTCGAAAGCTAGGCTGTCTCATTGGGTTGCAGAGACAATTCAGCAGGCTTACAGAGGGGTGGGCATGCCAGTACTGGTAGGTGCGCGGGCACACTCAACATGAGGTGTAGCTACCTCACGGGCCTTGTGGCAGCTGCCACCCTCTCTGAGGTCTGTGTACTTGCTACATGGTCAAGTCCATCCACATTTGCCAGATTTTATGGACCTGCATCTGTCTCCTGGGGCCCCTTTTTGGTGTGTCTTAAAGGGTTCCCAACTACTGGGTGGTTGGTGGTCAATGTAAATCAGTGGGTGCATGTGAAAGGTGGGGCTTTTATAGCCTGGTGCATGCCAGCTGTGTAAAATGGTGTGTCTTAAAGATCATTCATTTTCCACATGGATTACCCCAGATGGGGATAATTCCCATAATTCCCATAGTTATGATGTAACTACTGGGTGGGGAGAAAATCCTCACTCAGAGAACCAGGTCACAATGTAACTGAAAGTTATGGCTTATACTGGGGCAGGATCAGCAAAGAGAAAAAGATAAGGAGTGACCATAGAACAAAAAAATACTGCAAGGGATAGCGACATAGCAGGGGCAAAACACAAGCCAGCCTTGGTTGCTCAACCTTGATTATTTAACAGAAAGAGATTTGCAGGATTGGAGAGAATTCAAAACCGATTTTTAATTGGCCCACTTCCTCCTCGACGGGCATGTAATTTGTCTAACTTTTTTTCTCAACAAAATTACCATTACTGGGCAATCAAATTTATAAGTTGTAAGCTTACAAGTAACCTAGGTGTATGAACGGGACTAAAAGAAAGTTAATTTTGCTTAACCATTGCCATATTACAGTTATTAATGTTACATAGCCACAAATAGATACATTACCTTACTGCTATGCATCCTGCAAACAGCTGTTTAAGAAGGGAAATAGTATTAAAAATAAGTTGTGTCTCCCTTTCTCTCGCTTCCAAAACAAATGCACGCAGTAGCCAGATCAAGATCTTTATGATACGAGGCACTGGGGCTCATGGGAAATGCAGTCTTCATTCTGGGAAACATTACTGCTTATGTCCACAGGGGCCGCCAAAATCAACACAAAAGGAAAGTTCCTTGTAGTTCCTTTTATAAGGTGATATTTTGTTTGGTTTGTTTGACTTTATCTTCAGTTAGAAGTTGCTTTATCTCTTCAGGATGTGTAAACAGGTGATTGTCTGGTAACTCAGAATGCTGGTATCAGACTACACAATATGTCAGATTAGCCATGACTAGCCATGACTTGGCTGGGAGACACTACAGACTGGCCATCATAGCTTGCCATCTTTCAAGATTTGTGTGATGTACATACTTAAGGTTAGCCACGCAGAGGTCAGGTGTACTGAGGGGTGTTTCTAGGATTCGAGGACATTCATGTTAGCCCAGACTTCCAGGAGGTCCTCCCCTGGCACTGATAAACAAGCTCTATTCTGAGGCTTTTTATGCTCTCTGGACCCTTACTTTGATTAGAAGTACAAAAATAAATTCCCAGTGTGAATCGATTTATTGTAATTGTGAATTGGGCACCCACAAATTGGTAGGCCAGATTTTGCCTAGTGATACTCAACTTGCGGCCTGTAAGTTGAGTATCACTGCTGTAGGTGATCTGAAAGGAGGTGACAGTGTCCAACTTCACTGTTCCACCTGTCAGGACCATCAAGAAAGTTGTTCTAAGCAGGACATGTTGTGATGTGTCCCAGTTGCTGCATCTGTTTTCTTACCCTCTGACACACCACATGGGATTGTAGTCGAGTGTAAATGAGCTATGTGTATTGGGTTGGGACATTACTGGGCCAGTATCTTGGGGTCTAGACCTGTCATCAGCCCTAACTTCATGAACTGAAGACAAGGTGGTTCATGTATCAGTTTGTTTTGATGTTTTTCTGCCCCCTTGTGGCCAAAAATCTATAAAACTACTTTGAAAATGACTGCACTTTAGTGATTTTTATTTCTGTTTTCCATCAGACAGTGACAATGTGAACGTCAACCATTTTTACTGGTGAGGATGTTTCCAGTGTTTTGTTTTGGTCGACAATAGTTATTCTTAGTACCTCACTCTGAGTGTATGTGCGTGTGTGTGTGTGTGTGTGTGTGTGTGTATGCCTTTGCTGCAGAACAGTGTTGTTTAACAAGCTTAGCAGGATCAGGTGCTGAGTAATCTGCTGGTAATGAGGCTCACAGTAGTGTGTGTGTGTGTGTGTGTGTGTGTGTGTTTGTGTGTTTGTGTTTGTGTGTGTGTATACATGCATGGTAGCATTTGAGTATGGTGTATCTTTCAATTATGACCCACCAAAACACACAGTTCAACATCCGCACCAGCTCAGTCAGAATGTACCACATTTCTATTTCTATATTCTCCTTCTTCTTCAAACTGACCCCCCATCACCCCCCCACCCCCACACTTATCCTGCTTCACCCTCTGCTGCTTCCAGCTAAACGTGTGCATCTCAATGTACATTTCTGTATGATTGCATATAAACAAGCATCTATGTTGTCTATCTGTGTTGGTCAGGGTTTAACTGAATTAAGATGACTGAGGCTGGTGCTCTTCCCAATCGCCCCAGATAGGGTTTTGGAGTGAAAATCCTCCAGGGAAGCACTAATCCCTGACTGTCGGGAGCAATTTTTATTCCGTAAGCAAAGCTTTCTCGCGCTATCTCTCTCTTGCTTGCTCCCTCTCTTCCTCTATTTATAGCCCTCTTAAGCTGCTCTGCGTGCCACTGTTTACATTTAGAGCCCCCACTCTTTAGATTTAGAGCCCCCCTTTTCTCTTGCGCTTGGTCGTCCCTTGGTTGCTTGGCTGAAGAATTAAAAGCTGAATGTCTCTATCGCCTAGCATGGCTCACATATAGTAGGAGGTCGAGATGGACAGATAGAGAGATTAGGAGGAAGAGAGCGAGACAGATAGAGGTGGAGAGAAGAGGAGGGAAGACAAAGGCGAGGGAGATGTGAAGTGACAAGCAGATCCGAATGTGTATTCCAGGCGGTCAGGCAAGCTGTCTGTGTTTTGAGAAGACAGATTGTGATAGAGAGGAAGAAGACGAGGAAGAGGCAGAGGATTTGTGCCTTGTGTAGAGGAGCAAAGACATGGAGATACAGATGATGCTGATTTTTCAATGACAAACCCTTAAGGACAAGAGATGTTTTATGTATTTTGAGGAAATTTGGGGTATTTAAAATAAGTTTCATGCATTTAGGAGGCTATTTTATTTGCTTTCTTTTTGGGAGATAGAGGGGGAGAAGAATACCACTCTTATGTCTGTCCAATGAATATATGTCCAATGAATATATAGTTTGAGCCAGCAGCTGGCTACTTTAAAGGTCCAGTGTATTGGATTTAGGGGCATATATTGGCAGAAATTGAATACCATATTCTAGGGATGTAACGATTACCGATATTACGGTAAATTTCGGTAAATTGTTACACCGTAAGAATTACCGTTTATGTTTAAATTAATTGTAGGGATGCACCGAATATTCAGTAACCGAATATATTCGGCCGGATATTGCAAAAAAACACACATTCGGTATTCGGTGGAATAAGTTAAAAGCAAGGCCAAATAATAGCGGCGTGTTTTGATAACGCAATCAAACAGCGTGCCGTGACGGGCGGTATAAAATGTCGGCAGTGTGGCGATCCGCCCGTCAACGCACTCGCATTTGCGACTAAAAATAGTTTTGAGCAAGCAAAGTAGGCTTAAATCATTCAGCACGCTGTGTGAGCAGCCTACAGATTTCAACCAGCAGCAGAAACGAAAGGCGAATCCCATCGGTTGTGGGTTGAACGGGGGTCACAGACACAGACAGTAACGTTAATGTATTCCTGTCAAATACGGCGGCCATCGGCTTACCTGGAGATGGAGAAGTCGGCTCCAATAATATCCTCTTCTTGGTGTCATGACTGCCCAGAAGTACCTGAACAGCCAAGCCAGCCGAACACAGGTATGTGATGTGTCAGAGGAGAAACGAGCCGTTCACATTTCTCTCTTTGTGTCAGTAACGGCCCACAAACCTCACTGCACTTTAGGGACTGTTCTTTACTTATGAAGGGACTGTCAGGGGAGGAGGGTGGCTGGTTGATTTTTATTTTATTTATTTATTTTATTTTGATCCCCCCCTATGTTCATCACTTATTGATGCTGTTTTTGAAGTATGAATAAGTCAATAAGTAATTTATTCCATTGAAATATCATTGATGTATTATAGAAAAGTGATGTATCTTTTCATAAATGACAAAAGGCACATCTGCCTCATTTTCGCTGTGGTATCGTGATACTACTCAGAACCATGATATTTTCACTGGTATCGCACAGTGGGTCCCAATTTTGGTACCGTGACAACACTAATCTGGAGGGGGTCATCTGCAAAAACTAATGAAAAACTAAACAATGATATTCGGTATTCGGTACTCAGTATTCGGCCAAGCGTTTAATAATATTCGGCTTTGGCTTCGGCCACAAATTTTCACTTCGGTGCATCCCTAATTAATTGCATTATCGCGGTGGATTATCAGGACATGTAATAACAGCCTCATTCAAGTCTCGCGATGCAGGCGCTGCGTGAATGCGTACCATGTGTAAAGAATGTACAAAGAATGAAAACATGGCGGAAGGTGGTGATAGCGGCACTCAGGACATTTTCCCCCCAACTAAACGCACAAAGTCTGAGGTCTGGGCGTACTTTGGGTTTCTGAAGAATGCCAAGGGACAGCTGGTGGAGGACAACTATCCTGTGTGCAGAACATGCAGAAAGAAAGTTTCTGTGAAGGGTAGCAACACTACAAATCTGCTGGCTCATCTCCGTGACCATCATCCACAGCTTTACAGCCAATGCAAGTTATGCTATGCAAACGTCGTTATTGTGTGAGGGACTTCGGTTTTACTAAGACTGTCATAATGTGTAACTCTCAACATATACGGGACATTTGAGCCGTATCTGTCCTCCTAAACGGCGACTAGGTTTTCCGTTTTCGTTTGAGACACTTAGGAGCTAATACTAGCTGAGTAGCCAATAGCCGTATTAGCAGCTATGTTGCTAACGTTAAGTGTTTCAAAACGAAACGGAGCTGAAAACACTGAGCAGAGCCGACAGAATATAAACCGACATAACGTAACGCTAATTGAGATCAACTATGATTGAATCACTATGATTATGGTTATTGTATGGCGAGCTAGAATCGATATAGACGGCCAGTTATGCTTTCTTGACATGAGCTCAAGGAAACAACATAAAACGCTGCCGTGTTAACCTTTGACCGAGAGCATGCACTCCTTTTCTCATACAGGTAATCCTCTGACTCACATGCACACTTCTAATGTGTGAATTATTCTGTGTAATGATGACCATTGCCCTTAGGGTTTTTTTGGTTTCTCCTGCACATTTGTGATATCTATTCTATATATTGTATGTCTTTTGTTCTACTCTTGCATTGTTTTGTTTTATATGTATTTTTCCTCTCGTGCTAATAAATAAATAATAAATAAATTGTTTACATATTTTGCTGACTGTTAAAATGCACCAGACAAATAAGCTTTGCTCCTGTAATGTGTTTACATATTTTGTTAATTTAAAATAAAATTTTCTGTTGCTGTGCCAATCCCTTGCCCCTTTAATGTGAAAGATTTTGATTTTAATGTAAGATTATGACTGTTAACATTTTAGTATGATAAGGAAGTTACAAGATTTAGTGAAGTTATTTCAATGTATCTATTTTTTGGACATTTTACAGCGCTTAAAAAAATATTGCAATATTATCGTTTACCGTGATAATTTAGTCACTACAATCGAGATATCAAACATCCCTTGGTTACATCCCTACCATATTCATAACCATGTTTTCACTAGTTTATGATCAACTAAAAATAAGAATTGATGTGTTAACCTTAGAATGAGCTATTTGTATCTACATACGAAGCAGGTTTAGTTAAGTTTAGCTTAGTTTATTAGGATCTCCATTAGCTAATGGCCTAGCATCAGCTAGTCTTCTTGGGGGCCGACACATAAATCAAACAATTATGTATACTAAACATTCAAACATCAGTTTACATATAAAAATGAAAAAAAAATTAAAAAATCACATATCAAATGTATGATGCTTTGGCGAACTCCATGGGTCCTTTTCCAATGAGTCCGCCATGTTGTTTCTACAGCAGCCCAGAAGAGACAAACCAGACATTGACTTTAGATAGGGCCATTCAAGTTTTCGTATTTTCGTGTCGGCGACTGTAGTTCTCGGGAGAACATTCAGTTCTGAAACCTCATCACTGAGTGCCACTAAATCCTACACACTGGACCTTTAAGTTATATTTTGTTTGCTTAATCTGTAGTCCTACAAAAAAGAAAAATTAAAGTAATGTTAAGGCTGCTTTGTCAGCAATTTGGTACAATTTGTATAATTCGCAGCCACCAACTGAAGTCATCAAATACTGACGCTATCAGTCAGAAGACGTCTGCATAAGATACTGACACACAAAGGCAACTCTCACAGCATTATGAAATGCACTGGCTGGCCTCAGTTTGTAACTCTACTGGTAACAATGTAAAATTATTACATGGTGGAATGTCCCGACAGGGTGGGCAGAAGTGGAAGGGAATGGGCCCACTAGACCTTAGACTTTTACCTGGGAGCCCACTGTTTGCTTCCCGTGTGAATGTTGAGCCATATCAAGATGTTTTTTTGTAAATCTAACCATGTGCTTTTGTTGCACAAAGAATTAAGAATAAATATGCTGTGTTACACTGACATTGTAAATTAAATTTGAGATAGACTATGTGCATCTAATGAGCAGAAACTGTACATTTTTTCTGTGCAAATGGAAGTGTACTCTAAAAAATACACAATGCATGTAACAAGTGTAAATTAACTCAGCATCCCAGAACATTGTCAGCAGATGCAGGAGGATACCTAGCATGTCATATGTACATGCGAAAGTCCACTGACGTTTGACGAGTTCGGATGAGAACACATTGCCTCGAGGTCCCCCTTGGTCCGGATGGTGTATGTGAGATTCAGTCAAAATAAACTACAGTGTGCGTGTTCATGATAATGAAGGAGCATGTCACCCAGTGCAATAGTGCGGCTCATTAATGCATTTTTAATGCAGTAGTCTGTGGACAACGACAGAGCTCTATGGCACAGAGGAGGAAGATCTATCACACTCTGATACACACACAGTAACTGTAAGTAGGATTATTTCAGTGTTGCTTCAGGTCTTTCATGGGATTTGTTAACTATAAAAAAATATTAACTATCATCAAACCTCCCTTAAAAAGACTTCCAAAAATAGAATTTCTTTTATAGATTTCCACCATTTTGAACTTTAACACTGTCCCCTTCCCCAAGCCTTCCTGTTTGTTTCTGTGGAGGTCAGCTTGCCCCCTTCAGCTGAGAAGTAGCAGTTTAAGGCAGCAGCTAACATTTAGCTCATTATGTAAATGCTAATCATCAGTTGTAGCACAGACCCCGGGGGTTTAGAGACGCTCAGACACAACTAAGGCTGGCAAACCAGCATGCTGCATTAACTATTCTAGTACATAAACAAACCGATTTATGGATTGCGAGGCTCCACTGTGCTAATCTGTCAGTTTTGTTCCCTGCGCACTGTAAAGCAGCCCTGATGTAAACTAGTTATGTCATTTAATGTGATGGAGCAGCCTTGTCCTCTGTGTATTTTACACTCAGATCAGGCACGCTTCCACTTGTGTTTCCTGCCTAGTGTCAATAACATAATCAGATGTGGGGCTCACAGCTGCTCTACCTGTGAGTGTGTCAGTGTGTGTATGTGAGTCTGTGTGAGCAGGAAAAACAGACAGAGGAATACAGTGCTGTATTGGACAGTGACACATTTTTGTTGTGTTGGCTCTGTCTTCCAGCACATTGGATTCGAAATGAAACAGTGACTAAGAGGTGAGGCTGCGGACTTTCAGCTTTTTTTTCTGTGAGGGTGTTTTGCTCAGAGTGGGTAAACAGTGTAGGAACTGCAGACCTGACCAAAAGATTTGGGGACACCGCTGTTGTTGCAATATAGAGGTACACATCCAAACCTACATATGTATTTATGCAACATATTCTCATAGAAAGGTTTATATGATATCCTACAAAAATACACACACAACAGTTTGTATGATATTAAATTAGTGCCCCACAAATGCTATTACATCCTTAATGTACAGTTACGTAACTAATTTAAAGACACAGAGATTATGTTTAGGTAAGTAAAGTTACTGTGGTTAGGTTTAGCAAAAGAAACATGGTGAGGACGTACCTTAAAATGCCTCAAAGTTCATACTGTTCCAAACACGCGTCTCCATGGGAAAGTCCATGGTTTTGTGACCCATCCACCACCCCAACCTGCGTCTTTAGAGACTGCTTAGGACTGCTTCCTTGTTAACGCCCGTCAGTGCATTGATCACGTGATCACAGCCTTCCAAAATATGTGGGTTATGCTCAAATTAATGGTTCATGATTATGTAGGATATGCATGAATTTGGGTGCATGACTTTTTGTAGGAAAATGTATGAACAGTTTATGAACAGCCTGATTTATGTGATGCATCCGACTGTCATGTGGAAAACCAGAGTTTTCGTGACGTTACAGACCTGCTATGAATGTTTGATTGCTGGGACTTTCCAACCTGATCTCACAGAAATAAAGAAATGACCATGACCTTTTAGCACTGCATTATGTGGTGGAGCAGGCCAGTCACATAAGGGCACGCAAGGGCCCATAAATACGTCACCTCAAGTATGTACAGTTAAAATAAGTCAATGTTGACTTTTGGAACACCAACAGCAGTCTCCTGTGTAAAAGTCCTGTATTTGTTTGGTCCATCCACCACCCCACCCCCTCCCTACACATTCTTTATACTGCCTATGGGTTATACTGCTGCAAATCCCCCTCAAGTCGGAAATCGATAATTCCAGGTTTGTAGATGCTTTTAAGGCTCAGAGATTTGCCATACTGATAACCTTCATCAGTTACCACAGCATCATTAGCAAAAAGAAACGACATATAAAAAAGTCAACTGTCTTGTTCTTCTTTGCTCATTCAAATAATGTACAACAGTTCAAAATTGTGTGAAAGGGTGCTGAGGGTGATAATGTGAACCACCACAGCCAGAATCATAAACTTGGACGGCAACACAGACGGAGACAGACATCTGCATACTCACAAAGGCTTCTATAAAGCACAAATAAACTCAATGAAAATTGCAGCTACAACACAGTTACAGTACGTTTGACAGCACAAACACTACATAAAGTAAAAAGTGATGAAAAGGTCATTCTGCCCAGTTCACTTCAGTGTGTGCTGCCATGTTGCTGTGATGTGAGGTGCTTTTATGTTGGAGAACTTGAGTAACTGTTCCCTTGCACATTTACCTGCCGGAGGTCGTTTTTTTCCCCCGAGTTCCGAGTATAATGAATTGCAGCATTACATCAACTGCCCTGCCACTGTATGATGTTGTTGTGCCAGGTCATAGGGAATGGGAATGTGTCATTATCAACAGCAACGGTCACTTTTTAAGGATAAGGATAAGAGTGCTGTCTGCTGGCTGTTTAACTGTCAAAAAGAATTGCCAAACAAACACAAAGGCTGGAAAATATTAGGTGTTTCATTTTGGTGGATACCAGTAGATTAATTATACATTATGAGCCTATGTTTTGTTAGCATTCAGTTAGCATAAGATGTAGATCTGAAGGTCCTGTACCTGCCCATTGCCAGAGTCTGCACAGTGGCAATCCCAAGAGTATTGAATGCCTTGCCCTACACCCCTCCGACCAATCATGAGCAGTGCCACTGATTGCAAGCACACTGACTGGCACACAGAACTCTCAATCATTACATAAAATCCCCCTTTTATAGCATCAGATCACTAATTAGAATCAAATATAAAAAACAGAGATTCGAACGTAAATCAGGGTGATGAGAAGTACCTAAAGTGACAGAAAATAACTTTGGGAAAAATTTATTTGAGGTGTATTTTGAGATTTTAATTTGTCTCATGTCCCATGCACTAACATAGCGATGTGGCAGGGTTAATGACCTATACAGCAGCCAGCCACCAGGGGGCGATTGAGATGTTTTGGCTTCACTTTTGGGGAGCTGTCATGTTGTACATGTTTTACGGAAGAGATTGTTTTGTTTTTTTAATATATTTTGTCTTGTAAAAGTGGATTGTATTGTATTGCATTGGATTATTTCATGTGGAGAGACAGAGACAGAAGTGATTGGAGAAGGCCAGCAATCTTCCACTTTGGTCATATTTTGGGGAAAAGCTTTGAGGACTTTGAGGACAGATATTGTTGGTACATTTTTGCTTTGGAAAAAAGCATGATGCTGGTAGGCTTGTAACATGTGAGTTGTCTCGATAATCATCACAGAGTTAATCATCAGCACCTCTGTACAGCAGGAGTGTATCTGGGGCTCCACAGCACTGCTCATCTATCCATTTAGCTCCCACTCATTAGCTCCTCCTCTGCCAGCTGAGAGCTCTGATCTGCAAACATTGATTGGGATCAATAATTCACACACCGCCACTTTAATATTTGATGTGTGGAGCTATAATCCGTTGGGGGGATAAGTGCCGGTGTTAAGTGTGAAACACACAGACACACAGACACACACAAAGACACATACACACATACACACACACACACACACACACGCACACACACACAGATCCTGGTGATTTGTGATTATGTCCCTGGCTTTCTCTCCCCTCTGTCTCTACTGCGAGCTTCTTCAGAGCGTCACAGAGCCGCTGCTGAATATTTGATGTGTCAGGTTGATTGTGATGTCGACCCCAGACCGCGGTCACCGAGGGTTTCTCTGTCTCTCCTGCATTGATCAGACTGGCCACCTGCTATTCCCTCATCTGAAAATAATTAAACTATTGAACCGCACTCTCAGAACAGTTAGAGAAAATGCCTTTAACTCCTGTTAACATCAGGACGATGAGAGCGGAAACCTTCATCACAGTCTGCTCTGTTTTATTAATTATTCTGCATCTCCTTTTAGACACACATAGTCAGGATGATTTTTAAGTTAAAAATCAAACTGAAAAATATATTCTTTCAACATGAAGACTCTCAGTCCTCCAGGTCAGGGGATATCCTAAAGTTAGCATTTAAAGGTGACTGTATTTTAGATATTCTCTCAACATTGTCTTTAAAAGGATCTCTCTTTTTAAAGTTTTTAAAGTTACAAACATCATATTTTCAGTTTCTGTCTGTGCAAAATTGTGTATACAGTGTCACTGGCTGTTGCTTTCGTGGATTGCTGTGTATCACCAGAGATTTTAGGGAACTTTTTCCAATTCAACCTCCACATAAAGTGGTTGAGACAATCTAGCTAACACCATGTTCACACTACACACAACAGTGCTCAGATATGTCAGTTGTTGCGTGAGCAGTCGCCTGGCCGTTCACACCAAAGGCACATTTCTCCATGGTGGTCTTTTCTAATCACACAATGCTTCAAATATGGATGTTGCTGCAGAGAAGCTACAAATTCACACACATCCTCCCCCCAGCAGCATAGAAGATCTATACAGTCATAGCAGTTTAAACTGGGCACCCAAGATTAGTGTCACTCATTCGGAATCTGACCAAATGTCTAATTTTCTGTTTCCGAGTTATGAGGTTAAAGGCGCTGTATGTAAGAATGTGGCCAAAACGTTACTGCACTCAAATTCAAAATACTGCCGCGAGTCGTGTCCGCCCCCCCTCCCCTACAGATTCGAAGTTGCTGGACAGCGGCACGCTGGAGACTGATTTGTTTGCCCACGGACGGCTGCCGTGGCAGGGCCGCGTCGCCACGTCCTTGATCTTTGGTTTTCCAGCGGACTGTTCGAGCAAGTCCGGCTTCTCTGCTGCTAACGCTGCTGCCGGGATACAGCTGAGGAGGAGCCAGCTGCTAATGCTATGTACCAGGACATTGCTACTGCTATGTACTGGGACACTGCTAATGCTGCTTGCCGTGCTGCTGTAGCTCAGTCGTAACTGTAATTGATGCTGAGACTCTACTGACTGCTTGACTGGTAGACGGCGGTGGGTGGCACAACAGGCCAAAACACAAATTCAAAACATAAACGTGATTTGCGGACCGTAATTTTTTTTTTTAAATGCAAATATTCTGGCTGTACTATTGTTGTTGGTGAGATCAGTATGTTCTATTAACATTATTCCTTAGTCTCTGTCACATATTAGGATGATTTGACGACTATTTGCTTTAGATGTCTTACATATAGCTCCCTTAAATAACAGCCAGAAGAGGGTTTTTACAGAACATTATGATGTCACAATGAAGTTTACCTTTGACCTTTTGGATATAAAATGTCATTACATCATCTGTAGTGTAAAAAGACAGTTCCTGATCAAGTAGAATGATTACACTGCATAGGTGATCAAGAAAACAAAGCCATGTGACTACCATATAACCATGTTTAACGCATCAGTTCTTATAATACTGAGTGTGGTGTATCTATATGTGTATAAATATATCTGTATGTGTTAAAATATTGATATACACGTCAAAGTATTCATAATATAAGCTCACATTGTATCCATATACTAAAGGACACACGCACTCAAGTGTAACCTATTATGCTTTGTGAAAAGATAATGCACACACACATTCAAATGTTTGTATTGTCTAGTGCACATTAAAGGTTCATATTGCATGAGAGCACATAAGGGCACAAGGGGCTGCATAAAGAAAGTCCCTAAAATTCACATGTTTTTTAAAAATAAAGTGAAAGTGAATCCAGAGCTAAGGGTGGGAAATTTGGGGAACTCCAGACTCAAAGTGAAAGTATTACACCATTAAAAACGGGCCTGCTCAGGATTGGACAAAAAGAAAAAGGTATCCACCAATAGAATTGGGTTAAAATGGAATGGATTGGCAAAAAGAGGTGGAGACACTGCCCAGTCTCCACCAGCATAAAAGCAGGTGCATTGAGAAGTGGTTTTCAGTCCAGCTCTGGGCCTTGACTCGATGAGTTGTATGTGTTGGGCTTGTGAACACATTAAACTCGATTGCATCGGACTCTGTCTGTCTCCAGTGTTTTCTTGAGTGCTGATTAACTGAACCCAAGGTACCAATTGACATCTGAGGACAATTGTGAAGCATCGTTGAGGACAAGGTCGGGAGCCTACAGGCCCACTTCCAGGCGCCGATTTTTGCCTCTTCACATCATTATATCCTATTACACATTTGTGTGAAATATTGTTATAATTAGCATGTGAATTCTTGAGTTATGGCCAAAAACGTGGTTTGTGAGGTCACAGTGACTTTTAATTTTCGACCACCAAACATGCGTGAAGATGGCACTGGGGACAGTGATGGCAGCGGCAGTAGCCTTGTCAGTGATCAATCCACATTACACCGATTCAAGAAGGGGAAAGGCTTGAGCAGATCCTTGCTGAGTTGAGAAAGCAAGGTGTTCAATTTTCCACGTAATTCTCGGTTAATAACACTGCACAGCTGATCCACTGATAGCCCGGTGTTTGTGTTACGACTAATGGTGCGTTCAGTTGTACTCGTAAGTCAGAGTTATAAAGTCGGAAAAGCATTGAAATCTAGCATCTACAAGCATAAATGTTGAGGTTTTCGTTTCATTTCATTAACTGTAACTTTTTCGAATTCCATGTTCCATGTCCAAGTTTTTAAACTGAGAAGCGCTCAGTTCGGAGGTTACGCTGTTTGGAGCTCTGGGTTCCGACTTCCAATGTAAATGTAACGCACCATAAGGCATGATTCTCGACCCCGGGGTCCTAAGAGGAGCTGGTAGCTGTGCCTGTGCCTGTGCCTGTAGCGGTAACCATGGTGATCATATACAACTGTCTAATGACTGAGCTGGTGATTTTTCTGCCACATGAAGCCAGAGAAGTAAGAAAAATAATCACAGCGTTTTTTTCAAGAACCAAAAGATGTAAATATCCTATGCCTGTTGACTTTCCCAGATGTGGCAAATATTTGTTTTGTAATGTTGAGTAGCTAGTCTGACAATACTAAGAAGGCATTTAGACTTACCTGAAGTAGGCTAAATGTAAAATAACAGCATTCTAGGCTGTAGGTGAATATCTTTAATATTGTTATTTTTATGTATAATGTTATTTTAGTAAGCAGCAACTGTTAACTGAAATTATAAGATTGAAGAACATTGTCCTCCTGGCCTGCAGGCATGAAGTTTTGGTGCGTGATTGATATACCATACAAATAACAGTTTGATCATGCATGGCTAGTGTTGATCAGGTAGGCCTGATGATTATCTATCTATCTATCTATCTATCTATCTATCTATATATATATATATATGTATACATACATATGTATACACACACACATATATGTATATATATATATATATATATATATATATACGTGTGTGTGTGTGTGTGTGTGTGTATGTATTTACACAAAATAACTAATTGAGTTGGAGCAGACAGCTTGGTCCCCCCCAGTTCAAAAATCCCATCTGCGCCCCTGCCACCAAAATCTAGCTAACGTTTTTTTCAACCTGGGCCCTATTTTCCGATCTACTTTTGTCTAAATGAGTGATAGGATGTTCAATATGTGACATTTCTCCACAAAGCTAGGGCTGACCTGCCTGCAGCCCGCGCTATATTAAATAATAGGGCACTCAGGCCGCGTCACACAACGTCAAAATACGTCCACTAAAAGTGCATTTTTTTCACACAGATAGGCTTGGATTGTTAGTATAATTATTCGACAACATAATGGAAAGGAGAAATGATCATCTGTCTTTACCTTTAGCTGAAATCGGACATATTTGTTGTGGCAAGTCAAAACACTTCCTCTGCCTGCTCCCTCTCTCCCTCTCTCTCTCCTCATCCCTCTTCAATGAGCTCTGCCTCCGTGTACATCTGCGTATTCCGTGTTCAAATAAATACGGGCGGTCATCAAATTCAAATGGCTCATCCAGATCCAGTTGGTCATAATCGGGTAAAAATTCAGCCATGACTACTCCAAACAATTGCATTTGTAAGCTCGCTCCAGCGGTAACTTCCTGCAACAACTCAAATCTCGCGAGACCAAATGCTGTAAAACACCATAGACTGTATAGTAAAACACCAAAGAAGAAGAAGAAGAATCTCGCGAGACGTGAGATTTCAGAGCCAGACTTTCACTCTCTGAGTGTTTTGACTTGCCACAACAAACATGAAATTTTAAATAAAAAATAAATAAAAAATTTTACCCGATTTTGACCAACTGGATCTGGATGGACCGTATTTATTTGAACACGGAGTACACGGACGTACGTGGATGCAGAGCTCATTGAAACTGAAGAGCAGACAAGGAGAGAGGGAGCAGTGTTACTTCGGTAGCACATATACTAAAATTGCAACAGGCAGAGGAACATGACCAAATCCAGCTAAAGGTAAACACAGACGTTCATTTCTCCTTTCCCTTATGTGGTCGGATAATATTTTGATGTTGTTTGACGCCGTCTGAGTGCCCTATTATTTAATATAGCGCGCGCTCACGGGCTGCAGGCAGGTCAGCCCTAGCTTCGTACTGGAGAAATGTCAAATATTGAACATCCTATCACTCATTTAGACAAAAGTAGATTGGAAAATAGGGCCCAGGTTGAAAAAAACGTTAGTTCCCCTTTAAGTCCACGTAGATGTTTGTACCAAATTTGAAGAAATTCTCTCATGGCATTCTTGAGATATTGAATTCTGAGGATTTGAACGGACAAGCCAAAAACATAATGCCTTTGGCCATAGCTGTCACCAACACGGAGCCATAATAAACTGGAATTGTTTTTTAAAGTGCTGTTTTCCAGCTTTACATCCACATTAGATTAACAGTGCTGAAATTATTGTCCACCTCCCTTTACTCTCCTTTTAATGGACTAAAAGTAATAAGACAAATGAGCATTACCATAAGTAAAGTCATCATATTCATTATTTGCTGACTTTTGACTGTCTGAAGTCTTAGACCAGCAGACATTAGAGACAATTGATATCCTCGCTGGTGATGCTCCACCAGGTTTGTACTGCAGCCTACTTCACTTTCCTGCCTTTTTGGGGGATTTCTGCATGCAGTGTAATTCCTACAAAAACACAATCATTACCTGTTTTCTGATCTACTCCGAGTGATTAATGTTTCATTAAGTTATTTGTACACCCAACCACCCACTAAGATCTCTAACCTATAGGTTCCTCCAGACAGTGAGTGAATGCAGCTGCTGCCTCCATAGTTTTTAACACAGATATGATGGCAGCCATGTGGCCCAGGTCAGCAGCAGTGCATTCACAAACATGCATGGCTGTTTCCCACTGCTATCTGAGATGATGACAGTCAAACTTCTTCAGCTTGCTATTGCGACTCATTCTGTCACCAAGGCAACCTCAGAAACCACTTAATACAGCAGCTAATTGTACTGGTGTCTGGAGTTGCCTGAACTATCACCTCCTCACCAGCTGTGAACAAAGACATTAATTAACACAACTTTTTGGAGAAATGTCACCTTCAAAGTAAGATCATCCAGTGTGGGCTAAATAACATATTAGTTAACTAAAACTGATACAGCAAGAAGCATTATCACACTGTAAAATACTTTGTTACATGTAAAAGCCCTCAACATTTTAGTAAGGTAAAAGTATAAGTAACAAAAAGTACTTAAACTACCAAAAGCAAAAGTACTTATTAGGCAGCAGAATGGCCCTGTCATACTATATTACCCGATTATTAGTAGCCTACTCTATGATTACTATTAATGTGTAGCCAGATGAGGTGAACTGCCATACTAAATACACATCATAAACTTTATTTGGTAATAAAATCCTTATCCTTATCATTGTAGAAAAAATGATTATAGGGTTTTGAGTACATTTTTAATCTGAAAAGTAACTAGTAACTAAAGCCGTCAGATAACATTAGAATAAAACACAGAGTAAAGAAGCACAATATTTTCCTGTGAAATATAGTTGAGTAGAAATATACCCAAATAAAGTACAACAAGATTGTACTTAAATACAGTGCTTACAGTTAATGTACTTAGTTCCACCACTGGCAGTTCCCCACTTAAATACATATCATTGGTGTGGTTGAGTGGCAGATGCAGCAGGAAATATAAGCCCTTGTGGTGCTTGGTCAGTGGTTTTCAACCATAGGAAGCCAGGGAAGTACTTTATTTTAACTATTTCATTTATTCCAGAGGTGTTCCCAATGTGAGCATACGCGACTATTCTGATCATAGGTTTCACTGTATTTGACAAGTTAAGAATTCTGGTCTTCATCATATCTAACAACAACATCATGTCAGGTGCAGGTCCCTGAAGTGAAATATTATCAAATAGGGGTCTGTGGCATAATGTGTATCAATTTAGGGGTCCTTGACATGGAAATGGTTGAGAACCACTGCACTAGAACACTTGTCATTTTTCTGGTGAGGGAAACCTTGACACAAATGTGAACCACAAGCATCTTTAATAAAGCTGACAGCTAATCACAGCATATTAGGGCAGGGAAAGTATATTGGAGCACACAGACCTGATGATAAATTTTATATAATTTATATAATGTATAGGAGGACTAACATTTGATGCTGCTGGTTCATGCAGAATATTATTACGATGATATCACAGAAGCTTGTGTGGTGTGGAATGGATCAGTGCATTGGTGAAGTCAACATGCTGCTGCCAGGGTAAAATGAAACGGATCGACAGCAAGAGTCCTGTGACACAGGATCTGTGTTTTCCATGGTGCGTTCACAAGTTGTATTCGTTGTAGATTTTTACAACAATTCACCAAAAGAACAAAGCAGACATGCTTTATTGTATGACCCAAGTCTTCGTCAAAACTTGCAATTTTCAGCGTATAGGTTGTTAGCACAGAGATTTTTGTTTTACTGTATCAAACGGGATTGTGATAACAGTAAGACACAGAAAGTGAAAGGGGGGGGAATGGCATCTTAAATAGCTGACCACGGGCAGGCTAACAGTTACCTTCAACATCCTGTGAGTCAGACTACTTTCACCCTGATCTCTGAGGTTTCTCCTTGTTGTGGTACATTATGAGCTGGTATATTAAATAATTGCCAAGTCCTGTAGGATGGTCTGCAAACATACCTTTCTTCTCAGGTAAAGCTTTGCATGCAGTTGATTGTTTTTTTTTTTTAAGCAAAAAGTTTATTCAATACTGGTGTGATAGTGGCTTAAACAAAAAGTTCCAAATTAGCTGCAGCCATCTTTGTTGTTTTTGAAAATGCCCTAACAATGTTCCTCTTTATGGTCTCTGTCTCAAAGCTGTCCCATGTTAGATAAATGGGTGATTGGCCCGGCACTTCTCAGGCTGCTGGAAATGTGTCCAAAGTGGAGGGGGACCTGACGCATCTGCCAGAGCAAATAAAACATGATCTTGCAGATTAGTCTGGTGCCTGGGCAATCTGCTATGCAGCAGCCTCAAGTACGTATTTACCTTTTCAGATACTAAATTTCCAAATCATTTAAGGAACCATTTTAATCTTCCTGTGATTCACCTTTGGGATCCATCCCAAATGTTCAACAGCCATGGAGCTAATAATGTGCTGGTGCACCAGGAGAGGCTCGAAAACATTATTATTTTTTTTAATCTATAAACACACATTTGGAGTACACTGTGTATGTCTGTAGATCTGTCATGTCTGGATAGTCAAATAGAATCAGAGTATCTTTCATGCTGAGGGTGGCCACATAAACAGAGTATACACCCTGCTGTGTGATGTGTGGTTGAGACAATTGTGTTTGTTCACAAGCTTCACTGAGAATAAGAGTGTGAGCAAAATCCATTTACCTTTTTACTTAAGAGAAATCCTGCGTATTCCACCAGGATGACTTTAATCCTACTTTGTAGTCCACAGTGACTTTACACACTCCTAAAAGCAGTGGCATGGAAGAAAGTCATTAGGTTGACGAGTGCTGCTCCACAGGGAATTATTATTGTCATTATCTACCGTATGGTGAAGTATTATTTAGTGACTGTGGCTTGGAGGTGTCAAGAGAATTAAAAGCACCCTTTTTCTTTCAAACTGAACAGCAGAAGCTGTTGATTTCTCAGAAGCCATGACGAGCAGTTAGTCTGTTTAATCTTTTATCATTTTCAGTGTCAGTGTTTTTTTGTGGCTTGACAGGACGATTTTTATCGTTCATTTGGATGCTCCTGGAATTGTATCCATTCAGGATTGCATTCATATTTTAATCGTGTTCATGTAAAATTCCCTCACAAGCACTCAGAGGGAAATTCATAAAAAACGCCGACAATCTGTCAGCTTTTTTTAACTTTCAAAGATGCAACTGGTGCCATATGAAAGAGTTCTGAAACTGCATGTGTTTTTGCATGAGTGTGTGTGTGTGTGTGTGTGTGTGTGTGTGTGTGTATTTAAATGATGGTTGCATTGGAAATGTTTTTCAGTTTCCCTCCGACATCTCTTGCTGAGGGAGATGAGAGGAGCTGACACACAGAATTAAAAATATCTCTCAATAGCACTCCCACACTCACACACACACACACACACTGCAACCCAAGAGGCCACACACACATTTACACACGTAAACACACACTTCGACACACAGCCTACTGCTGAAGACTGTTTTTGTGTCTTCCTCTCGTCTTTTTCATTTCTCCTCTTGTGCATATGGATGCATGCGTACAATCTGCGGGCTGTTGTGTGCTTTAAAAATACATCAAAGCAACAGCGTAGAGGTGTCAAAGAGAGCTTTAAAGGTTTCTTTCATTAGATTATTCTTTTGACCTCCTGTTTCAGCATGTTCATACATGCTAACATCATGTAAAGATGTAAGAACGAATCCATTTAGCTTTGCACAGTGATTATGCGGACAATGCGGTTCACAAAGTCTTTTAGCAGCTGTATAAATATCACTGTTTATGCATGAGAGCTGGTTTCTGTGTTCATCTATTCTTGTCTTCCACAGGAGAAGCATGGAGCTAATTGTGTTTGTATGAATGACAGCAAGCAGGTTTATTCATGAATGCAAACAACACTGCAGCAGCAGCAGCAGCAGCAGCAGCAGCAGTTTCCTCAGCCCCAGTGGAGGGCTCCTATTCATGAATGTGCTCAAGATCCCAGTCTGCTAAGGTCCCATTTATCTGTCTCTGTGTCTCCCTGCCAACTGTCTGCCATCACACACACACAGACACACAGACACACACTGGGTCCATAAACAGGAAATCACCCAGCTGTGATTACGAGAGCAGGGCGCCTGACAAATCAAAGCTGCAATCTCAGGGTCACCTGGTTTGGGAGCTGCTCGACTTAGTCTGACATTTTCAAAGTTTATTATAAATTTATGGATTTACTTGCTCTACACATCTACACACACACACACACACAGACACACAGATTCTTGTACCACACATGGACACCACTGCATGTCTGCACCCTCTTCCACTCACCAACGGTCTGTATTTTTGCATTGGGCGGTGGGATGGTTTTGTGTGCTTCGGTCACCTCTGAAGCTTTCATCTGCACCACCTCGTCCTTGATGTCAGAGCCTCAATTTGGAGAAATGTCAGTGAGCACAATGAGCCGGCAGGGCAGGGCGCTGTGTCACCGCGGCGCAGACAGATACAAACACATCAGCTGCACTCATCATCTCAAACCACCTGAAAGAAAGTCAGAGAGAGAGAGGACAGAGGAGAGAGAGAGAGAGAGAGAGAGAGAGAGAGTGAGAGAGGAAGCCAGGGTGTCAGATTGGGAAACACCTCAGCAGCATATCAGTCACAACTGCTAGCCTTACTGCCTCTGTTGCCATGGCAACGGGGGGACTGTCAAGGCATCCTGGAGGGAGGGATGGTCCGAAAATCTGCAGCTGTCACTTACTTGAGGAGAGGGAGAAATGGAGCCAGCGTGTTTGTGTTGCGCTGCCTTGGCTGCTGTATCACTTCACTTCACTGCACTTCACCGGTAAGATGCTAAACAGGAAAGATGAGACACTTTGAATTGAGCCAGTGGGGATATGAGATGGAAAGTAATGCTGCATTTGATGTTCCAAAACAACTTAAAGCTGTTTAAGGTTTATTTATATAGCACCACACAAAGAAGGTTTTACATCAAGAGGAAAAATAATTAGAGAGAGATGACTACTTAAATTGGAGTTACAGTTTGAACACATGTAGACCTATAAAATAAAAAGAGTAAAGTCAGTGAGTTACGACTACAATTTGCAAAAGTGGTGAGGTAAGTTAAAACCAGAAAAGACTGATATGTTTTAAGGGGTGCTTAAAAGCCTCAGTGGATCATTCTGCCCTCAGATCCAGAGGGAGACCAAGAATTTTGGGCTGAACCTGCAGAAACAGCTTCACCTAAAGTCTTGTTTATTTTGATGTCTTTTAGCCCAAAGGCTTATCTCTAAAGGCTCCTCTTTAAAATCACTAAAACTAGAATTACTGCCTCCCTGTTGTATACCTCTGCAAACCAGTCAAGTTGCACTTTACATCCATGTCTGTCCAGACTCATATGTAGCCATGAAAGCTGATGGTGCTTCAAATATAGATGTTGCTGTAAATAAGCTACAAATTCTAAAAATTTGGATGCTTCCCACACATCTTCAACCTGACATCACGGAAGATCTATGCAATCAGCACAGTTTCAAGATGGACACCCAAGATTAGGGTCACCAGTTCAGTATCTGACCAAATGTCTCCCCTTCTGTCCCTGAGTTATGACGCTGAGTAATGGCCAGAAAAATGTTTTTACAGAACATTATGATGTCACTGTTAAGTTGAGCTTTGACCTTTTGGATGTAAAATATCATCACTACATTATCTTGTGTGAAATGTCATCAGAATTAGCATACGAATTCTTTAATTATGGCCAAAAACATGTTTTTGGAGGTCACAGTGACCTTGACCACCAAATCTAATCAGTTCATCATTGAGTCCAGTTGCAAATTTGTAAGTTTGAGGAAATTTCCTCCAGACCTTCTTGAGATAATGTGCTCTTGAGAATGCATTGGACACAAGGTCACAATGATCATGACCTTTGACCACCACCAGCTAATCAGTTCATCATAATTTAGTCTAAGAAGACATTTGCACCAAATTTGAAGAAATTCTATCAAGGCTAAATGAGATACCACATTCAAGAGTATGGGATGGACAGACCGATGGATGGACAGATGGATGGGCAATCTGAAAACATAATGCCTCTGGCCACAGCTTTAGATAGCACGGAGGCATACAAAAATATACGATACAGCACATATACACTACCGGTCAAAAGTTTTAGAACACCCCAATTTTTACATTTTTTTATTGAAATTCAAGCCGTTCAAGTCCAATGAATAGCTTGAAATGGTACAAAGATAAGTAGTGAACTGCTAGAGGCTAAAAAAAAGAAAGGGTAAGATTACCCAAAACTGAAAAATAATGTACATTTCAGAATTATACAGAAAGGCCTTTTTCAGGGAACAAGAAATGGGTTAACAACTTAAAGCCGTTCTGCAGCAATGGAAGTTGATCAAGCCTTGAAAGTTGGTGCTACCAATTCCTACAGGTGTTCCAACTTTTCTTGATTACTTACAACCCCCTCTGTCTGCATAAAAGCAGTGTTGGAACACACTGTCGTACCATACCCTTGTGAGCATCATTTGAGCAGTATTGTACTGCAGAAAGTAGTGTGTTACCATAAAAATGGCAAGAAAAAGGCAATTAACAATGGAAGAGAGACAGACCATCATAACACTTAAAAATGTAGGGCTTTCCTACAGAGAAATTGCGAAGAAAGTCAAGGTGTCAGTGAGTACAGTTTCCTTCACCATCAAAAGGCACTCAGAAACTGGGAGAAACTCTAACAGGAAGAGGTCTGGCAGACCCAAAGCCACAACAGAATCAGAAGACAAGTTTCTGAGAGTCAACAGCTTGCGTGATAGGCGGCTCACAGGACAACAGCTTCAAGCAGAGCTTAATAGTGATCGTAGTAAGCAAGTCTCAGTTTCAACTGTGAAGAGAAGACTTCGAGTTGCAGGTTTGAACGGTCGAGTTGCAGCAAGAAAGCCATTGCTAAGACATCAGAATAAGAAGAAGAGGCTTGCCTGGGCCATGAAACACCACCAATGGACTACTGAAGACTGGAAGAAGGTGTTATGGACTGATGAATCAAAGTTTGAAATCTTCGGTTCATCACGCAGGATTTTTGTACGCCGTCGAGTAGGCAAAAGGATGGTTCCTCAGTGTGTGACATCAACTGTCAAACATGGAGGAGGAAGCGTGATGGTCTGACGACAAGAAATAAATTAATGACATTAAAAACAAAGTAAGGGCGGCACGGTGGTGTGGCGGTTAGCACTGTCGCCTCACAGCAAGAGGGTTGCCGGATCGTTCCGATCGATGTGGGAGCCGTTCTGTGCGGAGTTTGCATGTTCTCCCCGTGTCAGTGTGGGTTCTCTCCGGGCACTCCGGCTTCCTCCCACAGTCCAAAGACATGCAGATTGGGGACTAGGTTAATTGATAACCCTAAATTGTCCGTAGATGTGAATGTGAGTGTGAATGGTTGTCTGTCTCTATGTGTCAGCCCTGTGATAGTCTGGCGACCTGTCCAGGGTGTACCCTGCCTCTCGCCCGATGTCAGCTGGGATAGGCTCCAGCCCCCTTAAGAGGATGAAGCAGTTAGAAGATGAATGAATGAATGAATGAAAAACAAAGTAAATGTAAAATAAATAAATTAAAAAATATACTTTATGTTGGCTTTAAGGTGATGGCTTACTAACAGTGCTTTCATGAAGTCAAGGTAGCTAAATGTGCCCTGAGTTAACAAGCAGGAACTTGTGCTTCTTTTTCCGAGTACGAGGTCGGAATATTTCAACTTGTGAGTTGCCTGAGATGGAAGTACAGGTGTTCTCACGCTGATGCATTTCATGATTTCATGAGAGCTGTAGTTTTGTCTGAGCTCACAAAGTAGTCCTTGTTTAACTTTGTTAAAATCATGCAGGTTTCTTACAATTACATTATAATGCACTACAAACTTTCTAATTTGTTATTAACGGCTTATAAATGCTAAATAGTGGGCTTAAAATAAAATGTTACCAGTAGTGAAAATCACTGCTAACAGTTTTGAAATTTTCCAAATAGTAAATTTCTCACATATTGTACCACTTTGTGCCATCCTGTTCTATTAATCTGAGGTTCTGGTACAGTGGGCAGCAGAAAGAGGACTCTATGTGTTTGCTTATCAACCATATTCATAGGCAAGTCCATGAAAAGCTTTATACACAGATTTGGAGCTTAAAATCTTCAGCTAACTGTAAGACAGTCTGGGGACTTCAGAATGACAGTGTGTGAGCTGTTTTCACCACCAGACAAAATCTTATTAGTCTCCCCTCGGATGGAGGTCAGATTGTCTTTTTTGTGCTGTTGTGATCTCATCTGTGTGGCCTATTGATTTATTGATTGATTTGGACAATAGTGGATATTGAACACATGACTGTGTGCATGTGCACACTTTCTGTTAGGAGGGCTCAAAGTGCTTCACATTGACTTCTTCATTGATGAGCCTGTCTAATGACTTCCTCGTGTATCTCAGTGATCTGAGATCACACATGGCAACAAAGCAAGGTCATTGGTCAAGTGACCGAATAACTTCTGAAGGTATGTATGTACACTAAAGAGGAGCTGTTATAGATTTTAAAAGCCAGTTATTTTTAATTTCCTGTCAGATCAGATGAAAAGCTGTGAGGAGGAGGAGGAGGAGGAGGAGGAGGAGGAGGAGGAGGAGGAGACAATCATGTAAGAATATGTGCGGATACAGGATTTTACTACCAGGGGAATCCTTGATTATTTTTTCTATTTCAGTCCAACTGACAGATTTGTATGTCCTTTGCTTAAACTATTTCTGGATGGCAAATCAGGCATAAGGGCCCTAGTCCCCCAAGGATCCTCAAAGACCCAGGTTTACTATTGTTTTGTTGAAATTTGCTTAACTGAAATATCTGAATATACACTACTAAATAGAATAGAAGCTCACACGATAAGAGCCATGATAGGGTTATTATTTATTTTATTGGTAATGTTGGCACTGTATGTTTCTGCAAATCTTGGATGTGTAAAATTTGCACATTATTAGGTAGTTTTGTTGAAACTTGACATCTCAACAACACTGTTGTTATATTTAGACACAAAAGCCACTTGGTTATGGTTAGGAAAAGATCATGTTTGGGCTTAAAATTCTCAGTTTTGAGGGTACACTCCCTGCTGGAAACACAGTGATGTCCTGAGAGAAAACAGCCACTTTTCAAGCCAAAATTTGGACAGGAAATGCTGTGCTGTCTTGGTAAAAGCAACCGATTTTCTTCGCACTAAAAATAAGCCACGGGGTGCTAAAGCAAATGCCCATGTTTGGGGCCTTAAAAGCCACAGGAAACACAACAATGACTGGCTAAAAAACAACCAGTTTTGTTGTTTGTTTTTCTTCAACAGTTGTCTGCAGCTTGGCAGGCACCTTGCCTAGGTGACGTGCAATCCACCATCCCCTCTACCTCCTGATGTCGACTCATATACTACCTCACTTTAAAAATGTGATATGTAATATCAAATATAGTATGAAACGTGCAAATGTAATGCACCTCTGCTTTGCAGAAATGTATAATGCCACCATTTTTTTCCCTGCCGACTTGGCTACTTCCACTGAAAATGTCCAAATGAAACATTCATAGAATATGAATGTAAGGCCCAAACCAAAAGAAAAATAATGTGTGTGTCTGGCTTTGTTACACGATCTTGAGGTTCTGTCTTAAAAACCTTCCTTTGTCAAAATTGTTTTAAGTCTGAATATTTCAACTGATACTAATGCATGCTCCCAAACTATATTAAATCAGATTACCTGGGGCGATGCAATATTCCCACAGTACAGTACACAGTCCACAGAGATGGGGAGGAACAAGGGGTTAATAGAGGTCCAGCAATGCCCCGGGCCCCCCAAAGAGGTTAATCCGGCTATGCATACAGTATGAACATGGACTTATTCCTATAAATCCTGTTTGGTGTTGCTGTATTCAAATATAATGTTATCATTATCACACTGTCACTTCTCAGCATGTATATTGAACCTTTACATGGAATGTTATGATAAGATGATTACGTAACACACATGTATGAACATATCATGCATGTAAATACTTCCCATTATGTTTGATTGGAACTCAGGTGAGCTCTTCATGTGATATCCTGGAGGCCTCTGTAGCAAACTATTACTAAATATTTTACAGTAAAGCCTCTATGGTACATTTTAATGATCTTTACTCCATGTTGTACTTCTGCTACTGTCAGTCTTGCTATTTATCTGATGTGTAATTCCCTTTTACATTTTACATGTCCCTTTATGATAATATAAGTTGTGTTTTTACTGGTGCAGATCTTTAATCTGATGATTTTTGTCCTAATTTTAACTTGAGGTGAGTGCATTAAGCTCACATTTAATAACCTATATGGCATTGATATGCAAAAAAGTACTGCATATAAACACGTCCCATTTTGTATGACTCATCTCAATTTCGATACAGGCACATTTTTGGATATCCTGAATATCTCTGCTCATTATATTCTTATATAACACGTTTTTCTTTTTTTCTTTTTACTTTTCTTCATGTCAATTACTGCATTTTTCTGCTGCAGCTGCTGCTATTTTGCAGACCATTTATCCTCCGCTCATTTCCCATATTTTAATTCACAGTTCTTCTGAATGATTTTTTGTTGAGTCTGTCACTTGCATATTTATATGTCCTTCTCTTGCGATCATTTCCCACTGCTATGCCTTGTTTTTGTCAGTATTTGTTCTGCAACGATCGGATTTATCCTCGTGGGTGTTGAAGTTTCAACACGAAGAGCATCATAATGCACAAAGTGCGCACAAATGCACGCACAAAATATGCATATATGCACAAAACATGCCCTCAACCATAACAATGGTGCATTACATTTTAAGATGCACGTCAGCATTCTAACATTTTCCCTGTTAATTCGGGAAGAGAGAGAGCTATTTATAGCCTCCCTGCACGACTATTACCTTCCCTCTCTAACGGTTTTTTTCTGTTAATGCTCTGCGTGAAATGAGCACTTCACTCTGCAATAAAATATATGAGGGGAAGAGATGCGGGAAAGACCAAATTGTTGCTATATTGGACCATCCACCGGTGCAGCTGGGCTATTTTTAGCTGGGAACTACATCAGCTCTGACTGCAGACACTGTGAGGGGAAATCACCAGCGCTGTTTTGCTGCTGTCTTCACCCAACCACTGACATTTCACTGAGGCAAATTAAAGCAGGAGAACGACACACGGCAGAATATAATATTTAGTGTGTGTTTCTGTGTGAACTGTGTGTCTCAGAGGGGAGAGATGGAAAGAAAGTAAACAAGGAAAAATACTGTCAAATGATTATTATTATTTTTTTTATTATTATTTTTTTGCGACAAGGGTTGTTCGCTGAGCCTCGTGGTGAGCTTGTTTTGATTATCATCATACACAAGCGTGATCCTTCCTCTGAGTCCGGCTGCAGCGCATGAAGGATCACCGGTAACCCTGTGTGTGTGTGAGGCACCGCAGGTGGTCCGAGAGAGAGAGAGAGAGAGAGAGAGAGAGAGAGAGAGAGAGAGGCGTGCTGCACATTGGTCGGGCCACTTTTCTGACGACACACCAACAATCGTCAACCTGTGGATAGGGCGCGCGCGGTGCTCTGTTGTCTCCACTGCCACCCTCTCCCCTCTGACACCGAGCCCGACCCTCGGACATCCAGGACGCATGAACTGGGAGAGGGTGCCGGTTCGATTCCCGAGCGGAGGAGAGGAACCGCAAAAGTTGAGGGGGTCGTGCGCCATCCCCGCTTCATGAATGGCCGGAACATGGAGGAGATGCCATTCGAAAGAGTCAAGACCCGGCGGAGGAAGGGTCACTGCCCGGCCGGTGCACCCCTGGGCGCCATCGCCTGCGAGGACGAGTTCAATAGCCAGGAGCTGGAGGCTCTCTTCCAGAACTACAACCTGAAGCTGGAGCAGACCGCCACCCTCAAAGCGCTGGCGGTGCTCATCGTGGCAGCGTCGTCGCTGTCTCTGGTGGAGCTGCTGTCCAGCCCGCGTCTCACCTTGTCCAAGGGCTCCTACCCGGTGCACTGCGTGGTGTTCTTGTCGCTGTTTATCGTCACTAACGTCAAATACCTGCAGGTGACGCAGCTGCAGCAGATAGCGAAGCTGGCCCTGCTGTTCAGCTTCACCTTTGCGCTGCTCTGCTGTCCGTTCCCACTGGCGCTCGGCACGTCGGAGCTGCTGAGCGCCGCTGCCCCTGAGCAAGGCGTGTGGCAGCTTATGCTGGTCACCCTCGTGGCTTACGTGCTGCTGCCGGTGCGAACGCTGCTGGCTGTGTTGTTCGGGGTGATGCTGGCAACGTCTCACTTTATTGTCATAGCGACGTCGTTCACGGGAAGGAAACAGAAGCTGTGGAGACCGGTAAGTGCTGCACCTGCATCCCGGTCAGCTCCTCAGTCACTCAACCAACTCTACTGCCGTATGCTTAGTTAACAGCTGTTTCACTTAAGCCATCATCAGGTCAGATAGACAGCCAGCTTAGTCTCCATATCACTCATAAAACACAGTCCAACTATCTTTGAGCAGCTGCTCCAGTGCAGAAGACTTGTAGTTGTACTGGGAAGCTCCCAGCTGGGCTATGAAGTAATTGTATGAATGTACAGTGGTGCTGAGGAACAGCATGCTTACTCACCCGGCTTTCCCTGGTGAAGTAAAGGTTAAAAACACCCTCAGTGATCGATTCTAGCTCCAGGATAGTGTAGGTGTAAAACTGGAAGCGAGCAGAAAGTTTCACTTCTGCGCACCTCAGTAATGAAGCAGACGAGGAGCTGTCCAGCTGCCGGTGCTGAAACAGGACTTACTGGGCACAACTTACTGGGCAGTCTTAACTGGTCCCCGTGCTCCAGTGATAATTTTAGTATTTAGGATGTGCTTTTTTTTCTTTCTTTTTTTTTTTTTTTTTTAACTAATATGGCTTCTGAGTTATGTAACATCTTGCTATTTCTGGTCCTGTGAAACAGTGGTTGCTAACCTTTTTGGCTTGTGACCCCAAAATGAAGCTGTGTCTACTTTCAACCCCTCCTCAGGTTATAAATGTCATTGGATGGTGACCAGTTCAACCAAAGGCCAATTTTTCTTTCTTGAATTGTTTGAAATTGTTAGGTGGCTTAAAATGTCAAATTATTCATGCATTTTGCTCATGGATTAGAAAAAAAGATAGAAACATGAATATGATTTTGCATATCAGTCAATTCTTTTTCCTCGTTACCCTTTAGATTTATCATGATCCCATGTCAGGAACCACTACAATGAGACACAAACGTTCCTGTGATTCATATGAGTTTTTACAAACTTTTGTCATTGGTTGTAATACATTGTAAGTCAGTGGTTGCCAATCTTTTTGGCTTCTGACACCAAAAATGAAGCTGTGTCTACTTGCAACCCCATCTTGGGTTATAAATATAATTGGATAGTGTCGAGTTCAACCAAAGACCAATTATTCCTTCTCAAATTGTTTAAAATAGTTAGGTGGTGTAAAATGTCAAATTATTCACGCCTTTTGCTCATTGATTAGAAGAACGTCAGAAAAATTCATCAAGACCCCCAAGTTGGGAACCACTGCAATCATCACCAGACATGACCAGTTCAGTGTTTTTCCTGTGGTTTACCTTTAGATGCCTGAGGAGATAAATCACTCAGTAATTTAGTAGAAAAAAAGGCAAAAATGAGAGAAGCCTGTGGAAAATAAACTTAACTTTGTGCAGACCAAATATGTTTTTCTTCCTATTTATCATATCATGGCCCTTCAGGTTTATTTTGTGGCCCTGTTTTAGAGGTTCAGACCCTTTGGTTGGGAACCACTGCACTAAAACTGAAAGTGTTTCCTTTGTTCCATTAAGAACTGGGGTGAAGTCATGTTTTGTGTCATCCATCTTACTGTGCTGGATAAGAGTGTTTCTTTGACCTTTCACCTCTGACCTTTTAGGATCAACCACACAAAGTGGCTACAGAGTTCATCCTTCAAAATGAGTGTTCGGCATGATCGATAGCCTCTGATCATTAATCAATAATGCACTGGCAGCCAATCCACCATGGCTTTTGTTTCTTTGAGTCACACCTATAGTACGATCCATGATGTAATCAATGTGCTGACCTGGATGTCTGCCATTAAATCCATCCCATGGATTAATCAAGGATTGTAAAGTCTAATCCAGCCAGGATGTATGATTGAGTACAGAAATGCACATATGGACATGTGTGTTCCCCTTAGGATCACATGTACATACAGTAAGGAGATGCTGCCAGCTTTGTTTGGCATGTCTGTTCTTGTTTGTGTGCAGCTGGTGGCCAACGCGGTGCTGTTCACCAGTGTCAACTTGTCGGGGGTGTTTGTGAGGATTCTCACCGAGCGCACCCAGAGGAAAGTCTTCCTACAAGCCCGCAACTGCATTGAGGAGCGGCTGAGACTGGAGGATGAGAATGAGAAGCAGGTGAATTTGCACATGCACCTAAAAAAAAGAAGCACAGATATATAAAAAAAACCTGCAAGACAACGATGATGCGTTTCACCTCGTCTTGAGTGCGTATGTTCGTGAAATCTTCAGAGTCTCGAGAAGTTGTTTTTCAAAGGTTTCAGGTGCCAATGTATTCTAACAACCTGCCCACAGGCACGCAGTAACTATGACAGCAGCTATTTAAGGAAAGAACAATTACTGTGGCACATGCACCAGTGCCACACGTTCCACCCCCTCTGCGCACACCTACATGAAGCGACTTAACAAAGGAACAATCAGGCAACTTCAACACACAGAAACACTTTGTTATGCGTCCTCACTGGCCACGTGCACGGAACCCGCCTACACCAGTTTTTAAATACAGAATTAATTATCCCATGTATATGATATGCCTCTATACACGTCTCACCTTCGTTATACACAATGCCGGTGAACTCACACGCACACTTAGCACCTGTGCTTTGTAGATTAGATGATGATATGCTGTGTTTTCCCCAGCAGTAACAGGCTCCCTTCTGACAGGTAATTACACAAGCAGATTGCTTTCATGGCCTCCCTACTCCAGTAAAGGTCACAGTTTATCTGGGTGAGTGAAACACACACAGACCCCCTGATTGGGATCTATCAGCAGCCAGCCAACAGCCTGCAACCAGGCTGCCGCTTATGTGCCCATGAACAAATATCTTGGATTTGAATTTCAGCCTTCAAACAGGTCTCCTGTTATCACTCGGGTGTGTGCTTGGGTTTGTGTCTTGAGCTGGATCCACAGGTTGCATTGATTCCTGGACATGTGTGGGCTATGTGCTGTACGTCTGGGTGGTAAATTGACTTCTCAGGTCAATAGTAATCTCACAGTGCAGGGGCAATGCATCATTTCCTCTTGACTTGCATTCAGCAACAATACAACCCCTGTTCCAAATGTGACATGACTCGAAAAGTGATTCTGACATCTCTAATGAAAACAGGTTGGCCAGTGTGATGGCAACAAAACTATCCCAACACAAGGTCTACTTGCTAGCTTTTCCTGAACCTTCACACCATATCTGATAGTCTTCATTTGCAGAAGAATGGTCCTCAGTTGTCATGGAGACTGGTCTGTTGACACTATAGCTTCATCCACAGCACTTTTAGGACTTCTCGTCAAAATTTAAACAACAGTGTTAATTCTTGATGTTGAGACTGGTTGTTAAAAGGTCCCATCTCCCGGTCGACTTATGAGCTTATACTTTAACAGATCCATCTCCATTGACAAACTCTGCTGATGAAGATTATGTGTTATGGATGAAAGCTCTAGGAAAAAGGTAGAATGATGTACCTTGAGTCGGGATTGCTCCATCAAAATACTATTTCAAGAGACAAGAATGAACATGCCAGAAGTGATTAATACTATCGTAACCTGATCTGCTAACTAATTGGTCAAGGATTATAGGAAGATCAAAGGTCAGTCACACCCCAGCTATCCAGCCTGCCCTTTTCCCTAAGAGGTTTTGTAACACTGATTCTGTCTTTGGTTCTTTTTAGAGAGACAGCAGTCATTATTCAGATGACCAAAAGTCAAGAAAAAGTAGCTCATTTGCCAAACGGACCCTAAGGGGTAACTTCTATATTTTTCCAACTTATATTTGTATGGTTTTGTGTCTAAGTGACTAATCAGAACAACAGAAAACACGTTTTTGAAACTGGGGGCACTTGAGCACCCTCAATTTACGTAAACTAAAAGTGCTTGATTTTGCTTCTGATATGCTCAGATTGTTATTCTGTTAAGTGTTTGCAACATAAGTGTTTGCAATATTATGGAAAGGATCCCTACAGAGGTCGACCTTTTTGTTAAAGAGTTAGATCCTTTCCCATTAACCAAAAACAGCCCTGAAATTGCTTTCATCACACCCACCAGACTCCATTTAAAAAACGATAATTTTATCATTGTAAAACGCACTTCATTCAAGGTCCACAGAAACAAAATAAAACTTGCAAAAGCTGTATTTGTTTGTCTTTACGCTGTTTCAACAATCACCAACTCTGGTTTGGTTGAAGTAAACCCATAATTCGCCCAATTAGATGTGAAAATATGCTGCCTATAGGCATGCTGAAGTTACTGTTTATTTAAATGGAGTCTGGTGGGTTTTACGATGGTGATTTCTGGTCTGTTTCTGGTTTAAAAAAAGGGATCGTCCTATTGTCAAACACTTAAAACAGCAAAACAAGCACTTATAGAAGAATTAAATTGACAGTATCTAATTATCCACAGGGATTACATTCCGCCTTGTTTTTCCAGTTGTTGTTCTGATTATTCACTTACACACAAAAACATGGGGAAATAGGGTCCAGGTTGGAAAATGCAGAACTTTCCCTTAAACTCAAGGTCTAGTTACTTTTTTTTCCAGAGCTTTCAACCACATCTCACAGTCACTTAGTTGTCATCATGGGACAGGTTGGGAACTTGAATGATCCGTCTTCTTTCAACCAGTTTTATATACCAATATATGGACTCCTGTTATCACACCATTGAAGTTTAAGACATTTGCATAACAACTGAGTAAACTCAATCTTTAGACTTTAAGTTATGGTCATAAGCCTCAGCAAAGCCTGGCAAGTTGACCTTGAATTAAGATATTTTTGCAAAACTACCATTTCCATGTTTCAAGAAATAACTTTCATGCTTAAACCCAACACATTAAAGAAGTTGGATTCGTTCAGTTTCAAAGTGTTCATTTCAAAGATGCAAAGGTTTTCTGGGAATCCCCCCTTCATGTTAATCTGGATGACAGGGGTTCTTCATTTTTAATGTGAGAGAAAGTGGAGCCGTTGGTTCATTAATAAACCACGATGAGGAGAGCCATCGTCAGACTGAGCACACAGTGAATTAAACCTGGGACAGATCAGAAAAATGGGAATTATAACACATTTGGGGAGGAGGAATGGAAGAGATTAATGAAGCAGGTAAATGTATGATTTCATTTAAACAGCAACACCTTGATAACACTTTGTTTATGATGATTTTTTTTTTTTTACACCTGATGCACATGTGTGTATAAGTGAAACACAAGCACATATGGACCGACACAGTTTCACACACAGCCTCCGTCAGTAAGTGTGATGGCTGTTTCTAAAAGCCACTCTCCACTTTAGTGTTTCATTCAGCAGGTGAGGAGCAGTTGTGTGAATGGATGTCTAATGTGCAGCCGTGTTGGAGGGAGACACAGGAGAGCCCTGGCTGCTTTTATAACCTGCCTCTCAACAGCTATTCAGCAGAGCCGCCTGATGATTCATTGTGCATTCACAACCATTTGACATCCTGCGAGAGTTTCAAGAGTACTTTGTGCTGCTGCAACTGAGACGATTCACACACACACAAAAACAAACACGCTGATCTGTGTAGATACGACTTCAGGCTGGCGCTGAAAGGATTAGCTGATTAATTGATTTGACTGAAAATGAATTGACACAACAGTTTTGATTATCTATTATTGTTCAAACATTTTTCAGTTTGAGCTTCTCCTCATGTGAAGATTCGGTTCTGTATCACAACCCAACACATTACATTTGTTAGTTATTGTGTAGCGGATATGTTGAAACTTTCCATTTCTTTACGTTCTATCAACACTGTGTTTGGATGTGGCTAGGTTGGGCTTAAAATACCAGCTTTTGGTGGCACAATCTCAGCAGAAAAAGCAGCAATATCATTGTAAAAAAACAGCCACTTTTGGTGGCGCTATCCTGACAGGAAACACAGTGACTGGTAAAAAAAAAAATACCAGCCTTTGCTGGCTAAAAAGCTGCTGGAAATGTAGCGATAACGGGTATTGTTGTTTGTTGGTCTCAACAATGTTCTGCTGCTTGCAGGCATCTTGCCTCAGAGACACTTCATCCACCATCCCCTTCACCTCCAGATTAAAAGTCAGCTCACATACCACGTCGCTTTAGAAACACTGATATGATACATTTGAAAAGTAATAAAGTCCATATTAGATGATTCTGTACATCATAATTTACATAGACTACAGACGTTCAGTGTCAAAGCAGGAAGTAGTATGTCTTTTATATAACCATGACAAAAGCAAAACTTAAGTGAGGGCGGTGGATGGCTTAAGTTAAATGGTTTCAGTTCTGTCAAAGACCATTTACTTTTTATTAGCCAAATGTTGTAGTTGCCCAGTGGTGCAGTGGTAGTGGATGAGGTAGTTGTACCACAAGGTAGATCCGTAGGTTACCGAGGAGGAAGCGGGTGTACTCTCATATATATTCCAATGTTTCTGTGGCTGATAGATGGGTATACCCCGTGTGCCTGCGTATATCCTCCACTACACCACTGTACTTGCCTAACCCTAACCATAGTTTACTGGCCATAATCACTGTTAACCATTTCCACTCTTTGTAGATGCTAGATTTTGGAATGAGCAGTGGAACTGAACATTAAGAAAACCCTGAACAAAATCTCAGGTTTTTCAGTATCGTCTGATACTGACATTCTTGTGTGAGGGTTTCTGTGTTTTATATCACTATATTTTATATTATTTCTATATATTATATTGGATTATCTTTTAGTTTTGGACTGTAGGTTCCACACAACAAGAAATCTGAAGATATCATGTTGGGATCTGGAAATGTCATGCCACTTTTCACACAATTGATTAATCGATTAATTATCCAGTCGAAAAATCTCAGGTAATAGTGTAAATGCTCAGCGTTGTTCTCAGTGTTTTTAAGAGTTCTAAACCAAAGACATTGTCTGTTTTGTCTGGCTAACAACCGGAAACCCAAAGATATTCAGTATAAGATCGAAGGAAAATAAACTGTCACTTCTTAGCTGAATCTTTTATTTGAGCTTGAAAAATCACCAAATCGATCAACCAACTGTGCAAAACAAATGGCTTTAACAATTACTCAGGTAAAAAAAGGTTACTTTTCTGTTAATTGACTATTTCTTTGGTCATTTCACTACAATACACAAAGAAGTATATTTATTTTTTGTGTCATTTCGCTCCATATTGCAAAGAGCAAAGTGTTTCTGTTTGTCTGCTCATGCCTGCATGAAGAAAAAACCTACAATATGTACATATATGTCCTCCCAGTTTAAAGTTCTCATGCTGCCTCCTCTTCCTCTGTTTTAACCCCTCCTTCCTCAGGAGCGTCTGCTAATGAGCCTTCTGCCCAGGAATGTTGCCATGGAGATGAAGGAGGACTTCCTGAAGCCGCCTGAGCGGATCTTTCACAAGATCTACATCCAACGTCATGACAATGTCAGGTACGTGGGGTGTCATGACAACTGTGGACCACAGAGGTGTGCGGAGGGGCTGGAGTGTTTTGATCCAGGTGTCACCTGCTGTGACGTCAAGGTCAAGAATAGAAGGAGAGCAATTAAAGTAAGCCATTAACGCAGATGCAATCAAACTGCGTAAAGGTTAGAAAGAGAAAAGGGACGGAGCTCTGTTGCCACCATCAGTAAGTTAGAAACTCTCCTCTGCCTCATCTGCCATTTGTGTTGTTGTTGTTGTTGTTGTTGTTGTTGATGTTGGAGACAGATTTTTGAATCTGCATGAGAAATGTGTTAAACAAGCGGTGACTGTAAGATTATTTATCAAAACTTAAACCCTTGAGAGTGTTGTTTTGTAAGAACCCCTATAGCAGCCAATAGGAGGAATATTTATCTCAAGGTCCACTTACTAGCTTTGTTCTGGAGCTTTCCACCAGTGGAGTTTTATCCATGAGATGTCAACTGCTATTTCCAAGGTTAACAATAAACTTTAATGCCCAGAACTGAACTCAAATAAAACAGCTTCTCTGTAGCATGTACACATTACATCAGGAAAGAGGTCATAAAGTTACAATTTCATCGCATCCAAACATTTGAGAAGCAGCTTTTTGATTGAACAGAACTGAAAGGCCCAGTGTGGAGGGTTTAGGGGGATATGTTGGCAGAGATGGAATATAATATAATTATGTAAACTATGTTTTCTTTAGTGTATAATCACCTGCAAATAAGAATCGTTTTGTTTTTGTAGAATGAGAATGAGCTGTTTATATTTACACAGTGAGTGGAGTGGAGTCTTCTACAATAGCCCAGAAAAGACAAACCAAACACTGGCTCTAGAAAGGGCCATTCACGTTTTCGCGTCAGCAACAATAGTTAGCCGCCCCTTTGAGAAGAGAGCGTCGGAAAACATTGATGTTTTAAAATGTGAAACTGCTTTATTCAGTATTTTTACTGGTTTGAATTACTTAGTCTATTTGTTTTGAAGAGGAGGAGACCTCTGCAGATAATTCAGGTCATGATAAAAACTTCCATAATGCCTGGGATATACTAACAGATGCTAGCTTGTAGCCCATCTTGAACATGCCAAACAGCATTGGAGAAACACTGAACAACAATGAACATGGAAGGAATTCTAATTCTAACCATTCAGCTGGTTGCAATCTGCAATCCTCACCGCTGGATGTCACTAAATCGCACATACTGTTCCTTTAAATAACACTTTTTAAGTGGCTATAATCGATATTTCCAAATATAATCTGCAGCTTACCTTGGCTTTACAGAACTTTACAGTCAGTTTCAACTCATTGCTCAGCTATCTGGCCCACAACCTCAACCCGGTCTCCCTCCAAAGTCGTTGAAATCCAGCACTTAGGCAGTGACCTGCAGTGTCAGACACTGTTGATTAAAGCCGTCGGCATGATATACAGCCGGTCGCTGTTATAGTTTAATGGTGCCTGGCGGGGTCAGAGGGAATCGTGGCAGGACAAGAACGAAAGTTAAGCCAGTGAAAGTCCAAGTGCGGCGGTCGGGAGTGGTGATGGATGGGTCCAACAAACACCAACATTCACCCAGGAGATAGTGTTCACGTCCCACAAGACTACAAAGCCAAACCCTACGTGTTTGTTGTTGAGGGGGGAAAAAAGTAAATTTGCGGTGTTGTACCGATGCACTGCGTTTATTTTGAAAGAGACTGTATGTAAACATTACATTTCCTGTGAAAATGGAAGTGTATTTGAAAGAAGACAATGCACATAACAGGCAGAACGTCAACAACCAACACACCCAGGGTACCTTGCATGTCATATCTGGACGTGGAAAATCCATGACCAAAGGTTGATATATGAAGAGGCTGAATGAGAATGTGTTGACAGCTTTATTGTTGTGGTTCACTTTTGCTGTTCTCATAGTGTTGTTTATGGTTGCAGCTGGAAGCTGTTGTCAGCATGCAGACTCAATCATAGAACACATTACTGGTGTTAACAAGAATTTGGTAATATTTAAGCTAAACACTTGTTGTTTCCAGAACCTCGAATATGAGGACATGCTGCTTCTATCTGTTTAATGACGTTATAAACTAAATATCTTTGGGTTTTGGATCGTTGATGAGACATTACTTTGGCCTTGTGATCAGCATTTTTACACGTATTCCTCACATTTTATATACCAAACAATTCACTGACTAATCATAAACTAATTAACAAGTTGGTAATAAAAGAAAGTGTTAGTCTGTTAGTCACAGCAAAGTCACCACGTTAAAAGTGTCACCTGTGACTTATGTGGTCATACGCGTTGCAGAACTTGTTGATTAATTATTAATCGGCGCAATTTGCAAATTGATTGAAGGTCATTTATTAAGAAAAAACACCAAAATACATTGGTAGCTTCAATATTGCTGATATATCACAATGTTATATGATTTTAAGTGGAGTTTTTGACTGCTGATTGCACAAAAAAAAAGAAAATTCTGTGAACTTGTGATGGACATTTTTTAATATTCCATAAAATAAACAACTGTCAACACTTAATTCATTAAAAAAATTATAGATGAATAAATAATAAAAACAAACTTTTTTTCTGCTCAATCCCTGTACATTTTATCAGCTTTTTCAGCAGCCACCTCTGTTGTACCTGTAATGGAGAAAATATTACAGAGCGTGAGAACCTGGCCTGACTTTGTGCTGATTACATTCCAACGAGGCAGTAAAGAGAAATGGAGAGCTGTATCAGTGCTGCTGAGTGTGGGAGTGGAGGGCTAGGTAGCATGTCAACAGCACTCCTGTCAAGAGACAATCCTCTCCACTCTCCGTCTCTCTCTGTCTGTCTTTCTGCTTGGCTCCCACACTCACCCACAGCTCGGAACATTGCTGCCCGTTCATCAGCCTTGCTGCTGCACTGGCACTCGGCCAAACATCATGCCGCTGCACCCAGTGAGCCAGCTCCTGCCCGTCTCCGGGGAGCTGCTACAAACACACACATGCACCCGTAAACACATGGGGGTAGAAAAAAACAAAAGGCATCAGCTTTATTTTGCCGAGCAGGAGCGTGACATCTCCCTGATCTGGCCCCTTTTGATGTGGCCCCAAGAACGTTTGATCGCATACCTATTTAGCTCCGCCACCGCTCTGCTCTCCCCCTTCCCTACCCTCTTTCCTCCCCCTCTGCCCTCCTCTCGTCTTCTTCTCCTCCTCACTCACCACACACCAGCACGACCTGCAGAACAGCGCCATTCAAAGACAAATCACACAACAGAGCTCCTCTGTCGAGCTGCAGTCGTGATCCCAGCTTTGCATACATCAAGCTCCTGAGCAACTATACTGCACTGCCAAAAAGAGCATGGCAACTCAGTCACGATGCGGGAGAAAGGCCCTCTTTACTCTACTAAAGCTGGGTATTGAACCTCAGTACTTATCGGGTACCAACCAAAATGTTTCCCTAACATGTTTCCCTGGTCAGATACTTCTTGATTATTTGTTCTCTGATCAGAGAGTTCCTCGTTTGGAGGAAAATGTTGCCAATTTTAGATTTTTTTTTTTTGAGGCAAACTTAATGTACAGCTGCTGGTGTTTGGACAACAAAATGTTTACAAGAAAACACAAGAGCATTGGCTGTTTGTTCAAATACCTTACATCTGCAGAGAATGCAAAATGCCACATGCAGGAGGTCGGGGTGCAGGGATGGATTAATAAAAAGAACCTTAAACAAGTAGTTTTTGCATCTAAAGCAAACTGACTTAAACAGTTGCAGGGGAGGGTCAGAAAATAAATATATAAACTAAGTGTTGAAGTTCATTCTTGAAGTAGCACAAAGTACAGCTGAGGCTGGTGGGAATGTCATTTGTTTTGCAGGTATTATACAATGGCATTTGCCGGTGGTGTTAGAAATTGCCACTGCCCAGTGCGTATCATACCCCTCTGAAGAGTGTCTCAGTGAGTCAGTGTCTGACGCTGACATAAACTGACAATGCGGCAGTATTTGATGTGTTTGACTGTGGCCAGGAATAGCGCAGATGAGTGTGTATTATACCTCTGCGAACGTGCCTCTGTAGCAGTGGTATTTGACGAGTTGGAGAAAACAGGCTGATTTTTCCTCTTACCTGTGGTGTTGTTTATTAATCTAGATTGTTATGGTGTGGGTTGCAGAGTGTTGGAGCTATTGGCCATAGAGATGTCTGACTTCACTCCAAAATAATGGAGCTATATGTAACTCAAAGTGCCAAAAGAAAAAAAAACAACAAACATTTAAATACTCAGCAGCAATATCTCTCTCCAGAAATCATGATTTGGTTACTCAAGATAATCCTGAGACCTTGATGTGAGAAGTTTCATGTAGGAACTATTTTCTTTCTACCAAACTACACCCGCCTACCTTATCACCATGCAGGACAAAGCGTGCTGCTGCTCATGGACAAGAGGCTCGTGCTTGAGATGTAAAGATTAGAAGGTGTCCTCCTCGGCTGAGCTGTAATATTAGCTAGCTCAGTGACTCGAGGTAAGCTAGCAGTAGTTGCATGCTTGAGGCGTTTCTATCAAAACCACAAATATGAACCTCATGGTGGCACTGTAATATAATAGTTGCTGGCTAAAAACTTCCAAAAACTATAAGTTGAGCAAGAAGTAGCAGTGTGACCAAACAAATTGACTCAAGATCCACCAATACGCTTGCATGCAGGTAAACAGTCCACATGGAGGGCGAAAGAGGCTCCAGATGCATTCTCAGAACCCACTGGCTATTGTCTGACCATGATTTAGCTTGTTATTAGTTAACTGGCTGGCAATTTGTGGAACAATCTGGTCACTGACTTTGTTTTACAACTCTTCCCACGTCTCAAGTTGCTAATCAGACTGTAAAAAATGACCTGCACACAAATGAGAAAGTCTTGGCATGGATAACAGCTTGCAACACTGGAAGTGAGGGGTTTTTTTTCCTAAGATGGCGAAGGCATTAACTTCCTTACTCAGCCATCCTCTGCCTTTAATTGGTTCACCCAGACATTTTTACTTTAGTGCTCACCAGTCTTACTTTTCATGCCCAAACCTAACCAGTCCAACCATCAAGGGCAATGGGTACTAGCCAATTAGAGGGAGAGTGGGGCAGGTCATGTCTTCACCATCCCAAACAAAATATTTGGCATGTTGGAACCCCTGAAATATCTATAGCTCTCCCAGAGGCTAAATTGTTGTCAGACTGATAGCCTATAGGTTCAGAGATTATGGAACAACCAACTGAGTTATCTCCATCCGCTGAGGAAGCTGCAAGATGTGGATGATAGATGTGGGGAAAAGCTAGTCTATGCTGATGTATTTACTAATATTATATGTTAAAATCATTTTTGTAGCAGTCATTTGTAACAGTTGTCAGGCTGACAGAAGCTTCACATCAGAAAATGCACAAATGTGTTGTTTCTGGCAAGGAACTCACAAAAAAAAGGTATTTAGTTGCTTTTTCTTGGAAGATTCGAAAAAAGTATTGTACAGTTTTTTGAAATATTACCCAGCTGTAAACACAGCTCTAGCTCTGATGTATTTACTCCACTGGGAGTAGTGATTTTTTCTTTTGGACTGAGAGTCAATAAGATCCATAACACCTTGTTTTGTTGCCATCTGGCCTCCGAGCAAATGAATGAGGGGCTAAGTAGCTTTCAACACCTTCTTCATCCCCACTACAGCAGCTAGCCAGCAGCAGCAGGCAATTTAGCTCTGTAATGGATTTAGTGGTTGGCCTAAAAGACACTTTCACTTATCAGGGATTGGATTATGGTACTCTTGCTTCACTTTTGATCGCCATTAGCCAATCTCTCTGCTCCGGTGTGATCTGTGGGTATTTGGTGTCATAAAGGGGGGAAAAGTATATTTGTTTGTACAGTCAACATACCCTCATTTATTTTTGCGTGTGTGTATTAGGATCTGCAAAGTGTTCTGTCCTGGACTACATACGGAAATCAGCTGTCAGGACAAGTTGAGTTCTTCACATCAGATTATGATTCACCTTTCTCTCTCTTTCTTCCGACAGCATCCTCTTTGCAGACATTGTGGGTTTCACCAGCTTGGCTTCTCAGTGCACTGCTCAGGAACTGGTCAAACTGCTCAATGAACTTTTTGGGAAGTTTGATGAACTGGCTACAGTAAGTGCTCTCCTTTCCCCCTGCAGCTAACCCTTAGTTCATTTGCTTCATCATGAAAATGATATCACATGCACAGTGTGATCAGTATGCATCCATATCCATAGATTCATCCAGAGACGTGTTTCTGGCCACCTGATAAATGAAGCCAAAGATTTGTTCTCCTTTTAGCTCTGTTTCTGGTCTCCAGCAGCTCCTGAGGGAAATATGCGGCTTGTTAGCTGTACATGCTCCTCAATGTTCAGCAGCGAGAGGCAGGCAGGTAGCATACACTGGGTTTAGAGTATGTTTTTATGCTGCCTGCCGCTAGAAACTAAGTTGATAACAGTGCAAAGACTAAAGCAAAACATGGGCTGAAATGAGCTGAAAGATGCTCTGTAGGGCTGAAGGGAACTGCAACCTTTTCACATTACACACAGTGATTTCATCTATTGCTCAGTGATTATAGCAGTGGGAGTAGGCAGAAATCTGGAAAAAAATAACCACATCAGAATTTAAAAAAATCACCCTCTTCCTGCCACTCCCCCCTCTTCCCTCTCTGTCGTAAATCCCTCCCAAAAGATAACCACAGGCATATGCCAGTGCATTATACAGTAATTCAGTATTTCCCATACATTGATTTATTTAGTCTTATTTCATTATAGAGCTGCAGGCAGTGCATTGATTCACTCAGCCCCTTTCCCCCCTCTCTCTCTGTTCATCAAATGAGACATGAATTAGCTAGCCACCGCATGGTCCCTCCGCTTTGCTCCTCACTACTATGGATTGCTTCGCTGTGAGGAGAGTGGGCAGCTAGTGTCCCAGGCAGCACCGGGTCTAACCTGTGTAATGGCAGCAACAGAAAGTTTGCTGATCTGGCAGACTCAGGGTTGTCCAGTCCTTGAGCTGTGGTTTTACCTCAATTTGGGTTGCTGCAGCTGCTGACTGCCTCTGGAACTGCTGCCCGCTCTCCTCCTAGCGAGCCTGTTTGTAGCGGCGAGGAATGAGGTGGAGGACACACTTTAATTTGACAGCAGCTTAATGTTAGCTGCATGGAACTGCAGCTATGCTGGTTTGCAATATGCTAAACTACTAGCTACATTTTCTCTCCATCTCTGAAACGCTTGACTGATATTGAAACATGTTTTATTTTGTTAATTGTGAGATTCTCTTTAAGGCTCTCTTTTTGATACATCTGTTTTCCTTTTTTGGGTTGCTTTGCAGTGCAGGGAATTCTTTACCAATGCTGGATGCACATGCATCTGCATTTATAAAACAGCCGATAGGAAAACCCTCTCTCTGAAATTACCAGTGACCAGGTTATGTCCTAATTAAACAAACCTTGTCTGTGTTCTTTGGTGTGATGCTAGCAATGTTTGTAAGTGCCCTAAAACATATCTTTGGGTGTACTGTAATTTCTTGTTAATGAGAATTGTTGGACGGAGCCTGAGAGCTAAGATTTTCATTGCCAAGGACAGCTTCTCTGTAACTGTTGTGCCTCAGACAATAAATAACTTGAAACTTATCTGAATACGCTGATACTGATATTTATAATGTATCGGTCAAGCTCTAGTGTATTCGGTCTTGTTAGGTGCAAAACATGGTGCAACTTAAACAGAAAAGTGGGCAGATTTAAATTATAGCCTCTGTTATGAAATTATGTTGTTGAGCCATCACAGTGAGGGAGGCAGGCTGGCTTCAAGGACTTTTAACAGTTGGTTGGCCTGTTATTTGTCTGAAACACAAAAAATCCTCCAAGAAAATGAAATGTATTATTTAGTCTTGGAGCTCATTTATTATGCCAAGTCATATATTGATCCAATAGTGTAAGTAAAGCTTGAAAGGCTGACTGACGTGGAGGAGGAGGAGGAGGAGTAGGAGGAGGAGATGGAAGAGAAGAAGATGAAGGTCAAGAAGGAGAAGGAACTGGAAGAGATGAGTGAACAGATTTTTAGACAGAGGAAAGATAAGGTCTGAGGAGGTGGAGTGTCTCTCTGTATGTGTGTATCTGTGTGTGTGTGTGTGTGTGTGTGTGTGTGTAAGAGAGAGAGAGAGAGAGAGAGAGAGAGAGAGAGAGAGAGAGAGAGAGAGAGAGAGAGAGCACTACTGGGAGTATTGCACTTGATAAAGACAGAGAGCGTGTGTATGGTAGTACACACTTTACACTGTGTGTCAGTAAGCCCGCGTAGCGTTGTTCTCCGGGAAAGAAGATTAGGTGAGTGATAGGTTATCTGCCGGCAGACTACTATCATATTAATACTGCATGAGACAGACACACACACACACACACACACACACACACACACACACACACACACACACACACACACACAGTTAAATAACCCACATGCTGCAGCTGTGAGAAATAGTATTACGCAAAACCTTTGTAGGTCCACTTGCCAGCACTGATGCTTTCTACTACATCTCACAGTCTTCATCAGCTTCATCAGATGGAGGTGGCTCAGGTTTTAACACTGCATGACCTACAGCCAAGTGTGTGACTCTGGTCAGATGATAACGTGATTGTATGTTCAAAGATTATCTCCGTCATATTTCTCTGAGCAAACTCAATGCACTAATGAAGACTGTGAGATGTGGTTGACTGAGTGCCCCAGATAGGTATCCCATGTAGACCTTGAGTTAAGATTGTTTTGTCAAACTCTAGAGTGCTGAGCCAAATTTAACCAACACCAGTCAAAGAGAATTATCACAAACACTGCAACTGCAAGGAGCTTTTTAGCTTCAATGAGCGTCTTGCTTTGTTTGTTATGCACATTTATGCTTTAGTGTCTCTGGGCTCTCATCAATGTTTTTAATCATGCAGGTTACAAGCTCTGATAAATGCACTGTACATCACCTGCCCAGCACCAAACAGCTTACAGACACAGTTAATAACCAGCTGGTTGGTTGAAAGTGGAAGTGGAAAGTGGAACATTTAGTAGCTAAGAAACCAAATATTTTTCCTCAGGAGTCTGGAGACCAAACCAGAGCTAAATAAAAAGAGAGTATTGGACATCAGGTGGACATAAAAACAACTCTAATGGGATGATAATGTTGGATAATATAATGTTTGTTTTGATGTTTTTCTGCCTCCTTGTGGCTAAAAATAGATGAATGCAACTTCACAGATGACTAAATTTTGAAATTCTTGACATGTAAATAGGTAGGCCTAATTGTTTGCAAACATGTTAACCATGGATGTATAAAGTGAACTGAATACAGCAGAGGAGGCGGGGCATATTCATTTCTATGTAGTTGCTCAGTGTTGCATGAAGCTGAAAAAAGTTCAACTGCTGCACATAAGATTACCTGGATGATTGGGACTGCTTCTGCACTGTGTGACCCAGAGAGAAGGCGCACTGGAGATTTCCTTCCGGTTTAGTGCTCCATTAACTTGAATGAGGATAAAATGATTCAATCTTGGGTTCTGCAAGACTTACTAGTCAAATGAGCTATTTCTCTGGGCTTGTGATGCTCAAAAAATGTATCCTCTGATCTACAGACTTGTTTTTTGTTGCCATGTAAGTCTATGGAAAAAAGTCTCTTTGGGCCACAGGGCATCACGTGACGGATGTAATTCCCTTGTTAGGCCACTACAAAAATTGGCTTCAAAGTCCAGCACATGCTGGGAACCTGATGTTAACCTCTGCAAGTTTCTAAAGGAATCATATGTCAGGGATGTGTGTCCAGTTAATTAATGCAGCTTTAACATCAACAGTAAAAGTGCTTAAACAGCTGAAATTGTTGTTACTTTACACTGTATTGCAATTAACTGACTATGAGTGTTTTCCTTATTGTAGTTTTGTGACAGATTTGGAGTTTGAATCATTTATCTATTTAGGTATTCGTTCAAATGATAACAATTTCTCTAATATATTCATAATTCTAAGAATAACGTGCTTGTGTAGAGCGTTGTTAAAATATTAGAACACTGAAGTGTTTCATAAAATTCACATGATTACATTTTAAACATCAAGTTTAACCTGTTATTATTTCCAGATTGTCAAATACCAATGCTTTGTCACACCCCTCTGCGTGTGATAGCGACGCACAGGGCAGCCTTTAACACCTCTGTGACGCACAGCTGAAACACACTGTTACATGTGGTAAATTTTAGGTGTAGGCAACAAAAGTACTTGGTTACTTTTAGAGCAAAAATCATGTTTTAGAATAAAATAAGTCATTATTATGTAACATGATGTAAATACGCCACGTGAGTGATGTCAGTGTATGATGATGTGTAAATTACGTAAAACAAGGGTGGCCTTTGGTTTCACACAGGACATGAACTGTGATCTCCTGGGTGAAAGTCCAGTTGTTTGACTCATCTACCTCCCCTCCCCTCCCCTCCCCTCCCATACACTGGAGTTAGCTGAAGCCCGACATAAAGATGCCAAAGGGTGTCAATATTACACGCTGAGGGTTGTGACAAAGTGTTGGTATTTGATGGATTGGGGATGAGAACTGGCTGCAAATTCATGGTATACGTAGGTGCACATATGTCAGTGTTGCTTTAAAAGTAACCTCTGATTTTCACATGAGATGTTTCTTTTGAAATTTTATTTATCATATAATGATTTCAGTGATTTTCAATGACTATGTTGTGATCATCAAATAGATCTTATCTCTCAAGAGCTTTCTGATGACAGTGTAAAAGCCAATCTTTCCCATAATGTCGGTTATACCACATTCACACCAAATAATCAGGGTGCCACTTGCCTGACCTCTTCTCTTCAGACAGTTTACTCTCTGCTTTCTACATGCACACACACATATACACACATAAAAGTCACATGATCAGCGGGATTATCCCTCTTGAGTTCATTCTGCATCTCAGCAATCAGTCATGGCTTAACGCGGGGAGAGAGAGACAGAAGGGGGCAAGATACAAGGTGATATGTGGCTTGCTATCAGTGCTCCAGCACTCAGAAAGCCATTATATGGAAATCGTGTGATGAGGATATATTGTGTGCGTGTGTGTGTGTGTGTGTGTGCGTGTGTGTGTAGCTGCAGCTGCATCCTAATTGAGATTTATGCCCCGTCGTGTTAGCGAGGGAGAAATTCACTTTCAAACTGGCTCTGTCGCAGCAACTGAGCCTGTCTGACTGCTGTATGCTACACAACACATTTATTCCCCCGCAGGCTCAACCTAAACTTAACCATTACAGACACATACACCTAACTTAATCCTAACTTTCACATAACCATAATGACATTCATCAAGCCAAACTGCAGACATTGATTTTGGCCCCAATTAGACAAACCGTCCCCAATCAGCTGGTTTAAAATAAATCCCAAATTTGTCTCCAAAATCACACACAGATACCTCTCTCCTGGAACATGGCTTTCTGTAAGCTGATCTCTCTCATTTCTGTTCTCACACACACACACACACTCCATTTCTCTTCCTAGCGCTGGGATAATCATCCACGTTGAATTCTCATATCCTCCCACGCCAGAATCTTTCTGCTCCCGTGAGCAGAAAACCAGAGCACCCCGTCTCCTCTCTTCTCATCTCCGCCTCTTACCCTGCAGTTGTCATGAATCCTCTGTATTTGTGTGTGTGCATGTGTGTGTGTGTGTTTGTCACTCAGAGGCTGCCTGCAGGCTAAGCTTTGTAGGGTCTACTGTTACGATTTTCTGATGACTGTGAGTGATACAGAGCCAAATGGAAACCCTGTGTGTGCCACCGAGCCGAAGTACCTGTACAGTATGTTTGCATGTAAGTGTGCTGCTGTTTGTGCTTTTCTGCAGGTGTGTTTGAGTGTGAGTTCATGTGATGTGAAGGTATGTGTGTGTGTATTGGTGTTTGTGTCATCGTTGCGGAGTTTGTGCACAATGTGCACTGTGACAAATAGCTGATCTGTCTGGGAATGTGTGGGCGGGATTCTACTTCAAGAGCATGTCGGAGCAATTAGAGTTGGCCTCAACTGCACACACACACACGGTTGCACAAGCACACACATCTGATTTACATGAGCAGAGAAGCAGCTGAAGCATCCATGCCGCTTCTGTACAGTCAGATCTCGTGTAACAGGAGTAAAATACAGTCTGTCTTAATGTTACGTGTGAGTAACTTTCAGCTGTTAGATGTAGAAATGGTCTACAGATGTGCATCATGAGTTCAAACTTTTGCTTCTATCCCAAGAGAGACGATTTCAGTTTTGCTTTTTATCAGCAGAAGAAAAGGTTTAAAAATAGCAATGGTCCTGTCATAATCAAAAACTGGTGAGGCACTGAAGCATTTTTAAATCTGTGATCCAGATCCAGAGAATTGGATCCTACTATGTATGATATACGATTAGGTCGACTGTTAAAAACAAGACTATGAATCTGCAGTCATGCTAGCGGCTCCGTGTACTTAGCATGTACTTAGGTACAGCTATGCTTTGTGCTAAATGGTAATGTCATGATTCTGACATGCTCATAATATCAATGCTAACCTGCTTATGTTAAGCAGGTATAATTTTTTACCATGTTCAACATTTTAGTGTAGCATATAAGCATGCCAGTTATAACATATGGAAATGTAAAGTGTTCTGCAGGTATTTAATTATAAACCATAGTACTGGAGCAATTGAAATTTTAACCTGATGGTGATAATTGAGGAAAAATTAGGGGATCACCAAACGTATTACAATTAGCCAAGAGTGTAATGGTTCAGAAAATTTGAATTTTGGTTCAAATCAGATCTTTTCAGTACAGCAAAAAAATAGAAATGCTGGAGAACTTTCCTTGATTTTTAAAAGTTTTGACTTCATCATTATGAAGTATAAACTTATTTGATTTTGAGCAATGATGGAGTTAAACCTTAGTGACCAATCTCCTGGGGTGTCTTCATAACAGCATCTAAAACAAAAACAACTCCTTATAGAATATTAAATGTAGTAGGCCATTGTTCTCATAAACAAACGCAAACCAAAAAAACAACTCTGTTTCTCCAATGTTAGAGAAATTCCCATCTCATCTGTCCGTCTCCTTCTTCGTGTCCATCTGTAGGAGAATCACTGCAGGCGGATAAAGATCCTGGGAGACTGTTACTACTGTGTGTCAGGACTGACCCAACCCAAGGCAGACCACGCCCACTGCTGTGTGGAGATGGGACTGGACATGATTGACACGATTGCGTGAGTCACAAACACACACACACACACACACACACACACACACACACACACACACACACACACACACACACACACACACACACACATACACCTACATCCTCTCTTTAACATCCATCTGGGCGCCCACACATCTGTCAGGTCAACACACGAGGTTCAATCTCATCTCCATGAACAGGGTGACCTGAAAAGGAATTTGCTGTTTATTAAAACTGTAAATTAGAATTGATAACTAACATCCATCTTCTAACCGCTTCATCCTCTTGAGGGTCGCGGGGGGGCTGGACATCGGGCGAGAGGCAGGGTACACCCTGGACAGGTCGCCAGACTATCGCAGGGCTGACACATAGAGACAAACAACCATTCACGCTCACATTCACACCTACGGACAATTTAGAGTTATCAATTAACCTAGTCCCCAATCTGCATGTCTTTGGACTGTGGGAGGAAGCCGGAGTGCCCGGAGAGAACCCACACTGACACGGGGAGAACATGCAAACTCCACACAGAAGGGCTCCCACGCTCGGGATCGAACCGGCAACCCTCTTGCTGTGAGGCGAGAGTGCTAACCACCACACCATAAGTGGGAGTTTAAGTGGGAGTTTTTTGTTTTGCTAAAACTGCCGTTACCTCCAATAAGAAACTTTTCAGTCCAGTCTGTTAGCAGAAATTCATCAGTATTTCCAATCTTTTTTAATTTGCCATTTTTTGATTGCTCTTTATGTACTTTTTTATATTAAGAACCTAACAGGAAGTGCTGACCTTTCTGCAGCTGGCAGTGCAGATTTTGTACTCGAAGGGACAGTTTACACCAAAATCTTGAAATACATAATTTTCCAACTTGTTCTCATGCCAACTTGCAGATACTACCGCTTTGTTAGTGGACCTAAACATGAAAGTATGACACACTAGGTACCCTCCTGCGTCAGTTTTTGGTGTTCATGGATGGCGTTTCAACTGATGCTTGTTACATGGATTGTGTCTTTTCAAAAAACATTTCTGTTTTCACAGGAAATGTAGTTTCTGCTCGTTACTTACATACAGACTTTTCAAAATAAACTTACTACGTAGGTAAACATCTGTGGAAAACAAATCACTGTAGCATATATACAAATCTATCCTACAAGTAAAAAGAAATAAATAGTAACTTTCACTGCTTAAAGATACTCAATCGCTCAGCTAATACCTGAAATGTCACTGGAAATCAAACCACTGCAGCAGCATACTGAGTGCCAGGTGGCCAGCGCGCGTCGTTATTGGACGGCACATGGACATTCACCCTCTTGCAATTGGACTTTGAACTTATCCCACAGTAGTGGTACCGTGAGGTACCGTAGCACTACAGTACTCCAACAATGCTAGCACGGGTGGCAACCAATCATGTGGGACATGGTCTCAATTTGCGTGATGCATGAAAAGAGACAGAAACGCTGTGCAGTCCCGCACAGTGCGGGACGTCTGGTCACCCACTAGCCACTCGCAAGCAGCAGCTAGTAGGGGCCCCATTAGGGGGGATTCCAACGTGTTGTCGTTGTTGCAGTGTCTATAGGGGTTCCATCATATTGTCATTGATATGGACCAATGTCAGCCGTCTCTGTGGGCCCCCCTTCCAGCTCAGGGCCCTAGGCAATTGCCTAGTTTGCCTGTCCGGTTGCAATGGCCCTGTCCGGTGCGTATCATACGGCTGCAAAAGGTCCCTCAGTATGTTGGTATCTGACATTGAAATCATTGACAAAGCAGCCGTATTTGATGAGTTGGGAGTGAGAACAGGCTGATTTTTCCTCTTACCTGTAGTGTCATTTGATAATCTAATTTGTTTTGATGCGAGTTGCTGTTGGAGATATCTGTAAAGATGTCGGCCCTCTCTCCAGTATAATGGAACTAGACGGCACTTGGCTTGTGGTGCTCAAAGCACCAAACAAACAAACAAACAAACAGTTATTTAAGATATGTAGGTACTATTTTCTCTCTACGGAACTATGCTGAGATAGATAACGTTACAGCTGAGCCGAAGAAGACTCCATTAATGTTTACATCTTGTGCTGCTGATGAGTAGATGTTCGCATTATACTGAATTTATTAAGACGATGGTTAAGCATGAACAAAGTTTTAAATTTGTCTTAAACAGAATTAGGAAGAAAAGCCAGTCTAAATCATAATATTCAAAATAAAGGCCTAGTCTTCTCTGCCATGAAGGTTAACAAAGTAAATTAAATTAATCTTTTTGAGAATTTAAGGTTTGGATTAGCACAGAAACATTTATTAATTTGTGCTTATTATTAAAAAGTGCAGCTTTGTTGCATGAATTTTGTCTTTAGTGCTTTACAGTCATGAATCAAATATGTTTGACTGTTTCCTGTTTGAGATTTAGATCAGCTTAAACTAGATGGAACATTTACTGTATTTCCCAGTTTTCTCCTGCTTGTTGCGGAACAGGCTGTCAAACATTTAAATTTACCTACAGTAACATCAACGTAACACACATGTACAGTAGTGCTTTTACATGACATAAGAGTTTAGCAGCAAGAAGTACTTTTTGTTTGGACATGACAAAGCAATGTTGGGGACTTCCACAAGTTTTAATATTATTGACAGATAGATTCTGTAAACTGAGACAAATTCAATCTGTGACAATTTTGCAATCACAAAGATACACATGTAGCATACCCCCCACCAGCATGTTGACACACACACACATACACAGAGAGCCTTTACCTCATTTCCTTGTGCGAGCCCTCGACTGTCATGTTCTTTCCCTGCTGCACTGTCTGAGTGGATGGATGCTGCTGTAGGAGTCCTTTATCTCAGAAGACAGGTGCTGCCATACACACTCATCATCCCGGTTTGTGTGTGTGTGTGTGTGTGTGTGTGTGTGTGTGTGAGAGAGACATCCCTCCTTCAGCCTGATGGGCAGACCGCATTTTCTTTTCTGTCACCCTGTAAACATACACACAAACATCGTCTGAAGTGGCTGACCTTTCACTGGTGACCAGAACCTTTATGTAGTGATTTAGTGGAGAGGAAGAGTCCTGCTCTATCTCCTGTGCGTCACAACACGGGGAAGTTGAGATGGTCTGCACGTGTACCTGTACATACATAAATGTAAACACTTTAGATGCAGGCATGCACACACTCAGGTTTTTCCAGTTCAAAAGAAATTTTTATTTTGAGGATGCATTACATACATTAGTTATTTACACTGGATCGGAATAAAGTTGCAATGTTTCTTTCTTCCACTAAATAGGTCAGTGGGCCAGCAGATTGGTCACCTTGAGGAAAGGAAACCAGAAATGATTTGGAGAGACTATATCTCCACCTAGACATGATAAAATGTTGTTTGAAAATTGGTAATATGCATAGCCCTAATGATCTAGCTCAGCATCAGTGTAAACATGGTGATAGACAAGTCATAAACTCTAGTAAGTCAAGTCATTTCTAAGAAAACAGCAACAATACTAATAACAGTTTAACACCAAAATAAGCAGGTGTATACCAGTTTTTTAAACACTGGAAAACCTCCCTAAAATAGGGGATAGACTTCTGCTCTGTTCCAATTGGCAGTAGACCATGTACACGACTCTGCAATAGACAATGCATTTCTGTGTGTGTGTGTGTTTTTTCTTTTACTGGTGTGTCACATTCAATGTCTCAGATGGGCCAGAAAACAGGTTAGTAAATAGTAGATCGCAGCAAGGAGGCCTCTGAAAATGTTACAGTGGTTACTTCTCTTTTGTATCTCTTACTTATTCAGTCTCTTTCTCAAACTCGGTGCAGAGTAATTTTGTACAATGTTCGAGAGTTGCTTGGACGGATACATACGGCATTATGTGGCAAAGGCAAAGGGACTAAAATGAGCTTGTCCACCAGGGAGCTGTATTTATTTCTGCTGATCTAAGCCAATTGGAACTGGAGCCGATGAATACCCATGACTACTGCAGTCACTGGACCCAGGAGTGAATGCTGAGTATTACCTTTCCCACTGAATACAAAAGCCAGATGTTAGTGGGTGTTGGTGTGTTTTTGGTGCTGTGGAAGACAAGCTTAAAAATACTGCCATGTGAGCAGCTCTGTGAGGCTGTTAGTAGACACAGAGGTGCTTTGCTAGCATCAGCTAGCAACATGCTCACAATCACAATACTAACATGTGGATGTTTAACAGGTATAATATTTACCATGTTCACCATCTTATGCCCACCATACACCAGGGGACTTTGGAAAGACTTTTTAAAGACTAAAGTATGACACTCTATCACATCTGAAGACCATATGCGTTTTTGGTCACACGCTTTTTTGCATGAGCCAAGACTGTTTGATTTTATCTGAACGTCAAGATGAGAAAAAGTCTGACGTAAGACAACTTGGACTGAGCTATATGACCACCTTACACCAAACGATCGGGATCAAAGGAGTGTGCACTAACCGAGGTAAAACTTGCACAAGTTCACGCCCACTTTAGGGAATGTGTCTGTGGCAGTGAAATTGCTTGTTAAGTCATTTGGTGTTAGGCCAGCATTAGTTTAATGTGTTAGTATGCAAACACTTGCTAATTAGCACTAAATAAAAAGTACAATGGAGGCTAATGGAAATGTCATTAGTTTTGGAGAGATTTGGTGATAAGTATTGAACAAACTGAAATTACAACTACATAATGGTGCTGTAGATGAAAGGCAGGCGATCACAAATGTCAGACAGATTCATCCGGAGCAGACCATGAATATCTGAGCAAACTTTCACAAAAGTCCATCCAATAGTTGTTGAAATATTTGAATCTGAAACAAAACAATGTACCAACTTTCCCATAACTGGAGCCTCACATATTCTTGGTTGCACACCTTGTACAAGATCACCACACTGAAACTAATACCTGTTGTTTGATCCATTGCTGAAAGCCACCAAAAACAGTTATACAATATCCAAACAAACAAAAGAAAGACAGAGAAATGAATCATAACCTCTTAGGGAAAGGTTACATTGTCTTGGTTTTGTTTCAACAATTTTAGAGATTAACCTCCTATCCCACTTACTCCCTCTTGCAGGTCTGTGGTGGAGGCGACAGAGGTGGATCTGAACATGCGTGTTGGTCTGCACACAGGACGGGTGCTGTGTGGCGTGCTGGGCCTCAGGAAATGGCAGTATGATGTCTGGTCAAACGATGTCACACTGGCAAATGTGATGGAGGCCGGAGGGCTGCCTGGGTCAGTGCTGACTCTTACACCAACTGAAACTGGACTCTGAGCAGCCACAGTAAAAACACAACACAAACACACACACACACACACACACACACACACACACACACACACACACACACACATACACACACACAGTATCCCAGCAACAGAGATAGCCTTATAATGTGTGCATCCAATCACAGATGGGGAAATGTATTCCTTATGAACTCCTCATGTGTTTCCATAGACTTGTCAAATATCAGTCATAAAGGATAAGGCTAGACAAATTCACTGACAAATTCAAAGACAAAAAACTAAAATTATTTTAGCCACCTGACAGGAATGGTCAGTTCTCACAACAGCCTCAAAGCATTCTCTAAAACTACAGATGCACATTGCATTCACTAGAGGAAGACAAACTGAGGACATTGACTTGAAAATATGAGACTATATTATGATTATCTCTATATTTTTATGAGCTAAATAGCTTTTTGTTGGGTGGGAGGGTTGGGTTTTCTCTTTTCTTTCTGTTTTCTGTTTGGATCTTTGTTGTTTTTAACCTCTGTGAGGCACTTTGTGTTACTGTTGTATGAAAAGTGCCATATAAATAAAGTTGATTTGATTTGATTTGATATAGCATCTCTATTAGGATCATGAGATCTTTATCTTACTGTAATGAGATCTGCATCCCATAATCATAAGATAGTTTCCTTAATTATGAGCTTATTTCCAGATATAAATGCTGTAATTAAAATGAGACTTAAACATGGTTATCAAAGATGTAGCCAGGATGTCATTATCACAAGAAGTGTTATTATGTGATATATTGTAACTATGAGATCTTTACATGTAATCATGATATATAGATGTCAGAATGTAATGTGGTACAAAAATTCAATAGCGGCATATCTGATATTCTGATTTCTTTGAGTTTGGCTGATTAGAGTGTATTTTTACACTGTGGATTTTACCTCCCTTTTTTTATATTGGAAGCATAATAGGGAGGGATCTCTTAATGGCCAAAATGAACTATGAATTGTCTTAACCTAGCTCTATATGATATTCAGAGCATATCTGTGATTCAGTGTCTGGGCCAGGATAGCTGGTGGCTAGCAGCTAACAGTGCTAACAATGCGATCAGCGCTAAGAGCGCAAACAGTGCTGATAGAGCAAATGGTGTTAACTAAAGAGGAAGGGGAAGGAAAGGGAAGGTTGAATTCAATTCAATTCAGCTTTATTTAAAGTGTAAAATCACCATAAACATGGGCTCAAAACACTTTCCAGTTCACATAGAAAAAAAATACATTGGAAAAATACAAATTGCAAATAAAAAATACAATTTACAATTTACGTATGGAATGATTAGTTCAGATAAGTATGGGGGTGCTAGGCCATGTAGAGATTTGTAGGTGAGTAAAAGCAGCTTTAAGTCTGATCTGGACTGGATTGGGAGCCAGTGAAGAGTGATTAAAGCTGGGGTTATATGATCATATTTCCTGATTTTGGTTAGTATCATGGCTGCTGCATTTTGAACAAGTTGTAATTTGTTTGTGCTGCAGTGCGGTAGGCCAGAGAAGAGGACATTGCAGTAATCTAGTCTAGATGAAACAAAGGTGTGAACTAAGATTTCTGCATCTGAGGTATTTAGCAGGGGACGGATCTTTGAGATGTTGCGTAGATGGAAAAATGCTATCTGATTGATTTCCCTGATGTGAGCATCAAAAGACAGAGATGAATCAAAAGTCACATCAAGGTTTTTAACTGTTGAGGAGTGGTAGTTGGGTGCTCGGGCCTATGATTAGTAATTCAATTTTGTTGGCATTCAGTCATAAAAATTTTTTGTGACATCCAGTGAGTAACAGCAGCTAAGCAGGATTCAGGATTTGTAAGTTGGGATTGATTGTGGGGTGTAAGTGGAATGTAAATTTGCGTGTCATCGGCATAACAATGGTAGTTAATGCCAAATCTACGGAATATGTCACCAAGGGGCAGTAAGTATATACAAAAAAGTAAGGGACCCAGGACAGATCCCTGTGGTACGCCAAACTGCACTAAGGAAGATATGGATGTAGTGTTTTTATATGAGACACAGTGCTTTCTGTCACTCAGATAGGATTGTAACCAGGAAAGTGCAGTACCATGGATGCCTACGTGATTGGACAGACGATCTAGCAGAATGTTATGATCGACTGTATCAAAAGCTGCACTTAAATCCAGGAGAATGAGAAGTGAAGAAGAATTGGAGTCTGATGCAAGGAGAAGGTCATTGGTTACTTTTGTGAGGGGAGTCTCAGTACTACGTAGTGATTCGAAACCAGATTGAAAAGGATCGAGGAGGGTATTGTGTGAAAGGTGATCGGTAAGTTGACTGGAGACTATTTTTTCAAGGACTTTGGAGATGAAAGGGAGATTTGAGATTGGTCTGAAGTTGTTCAGAATTTCAGGATCAAGAGTAGTTTTTTTGAGTAGTGGTTTGATTACAGCTGATTTGGGCACTACCCTTCTGTGACTACCCTCCTTTTTTTTGAGCATTGTCAGCTGCATATTTAAACTTGTGGTACAGCTCTGACTGAGATTATGTCAATTTCTTTACAAATCACAAATCAAAAATAGCAAGACACACACCATCAAAACTTTCTCATAACAGACCTGAGCATAACCAGTGATGTGTATGCAACATGATGTATTTTTGCAAAAAAAGTGACTGTTGAAAGTTGTTTCAGAATGAATAACTTCTGCTGCTCTAATAGAGGAATATGTTATCCAAAATGCAGTGGCATAAGTTTCTAACAACAATGAATTTTAATGGCACAGAGATATATGCAATACCTGTTTGTAGAATCAATTCATTGTTGGATCTGGTCTTTTCATGCAATTTGTAATGATAGTGTAAGTGTAACATAGTCACCTTATCTCATAAAGAGTTATTCGGATTGAATTGTTCCTCTTTGATGTAGTTTCATAATTTTTTTTTGAAAGGACAGCAGCTTAAAATAAGGTGGGCCACTAGTACTAAATTAATACTTGATTCAGGGAAATGTACATGTACAGTAACAAGCTGATTTGCATTTTAAAAGCACCGAAATGAGGTCATCTCATTGGCTCAATTTGGTCTTGTTTCAAGTGAAGTAATAAGATTTTAGGACTCGTTACCATATTAAATGAGTTGTTAGGATTAAAATTTCTTCGCTGCAAAGAATTTTGAGCAAGTTGAGGGGCTATTAGGCCGATGAAAATAATGAGGGGGAAAATTGTTTAAGACCTTAGTGCCAGACTTTCATCACTAACTGCCTTGCATCCTCTGCTCTGCTTGTGCTTCCAGCAAGGTGCACATCACAAGGACCACCCTGGAGTGCTTGAATGGAGACTATGAGGTGGAGCCAGGCTTCGGTCATGAGAGACATGCCTTCCTCCAAAAACATCACATAGAGACATTTTTCATTGTGCCATCACACAGACGTAAAGTATGCCACAATCATTTCTTTTTTTGCATGTTCCCTCTCTCACTCGACAGGTGATATATCTATCAGTGTTATAATAGTTAATCCTCTCATGCAGAGAGGGAGGCAGGCCGTGTGTTAAGCTGGCATATGCATGACTAGTATCATTGTCTCACACTCACTGTAAATGTGCGCAATAGCTGAATATGTGCCTCTACTTGTAGCATTTTTAATCCGCAGCTACAGTATTTGTGTGAGCACACACACACACACACACACACACACACACACACACACACACAAATAAACACTTGACATATGCAGGTTTTCCAACGTTTCACTCACAGTTTGGCGTAAAAATCCCAATCAAGCTTTATTTATTTCCTTGAACAAGACAATACACTCCAAAGCATATTAAAATTCGTGCTTTTGTCATGTCTTCCTTTTCCTCCCATCCTTGATGGGCGTTGCAAAATTTTTTCTCAGGTTTATTACGGAAACTGTATTTTCTGTTTTCAGGATAATATACTGGAGGATTGTTAGTAAAAATAAGTTGTAAATAATGAGTTCTGTAGTTTAATTTAGTTGAAATTACTACAGTTAACCTGCCAAAGACCCAGAGGGCTCTAGTTTCCCAGCGCAGCGCAGGGTAGTGCAGGGTGGCGAACCCCGTGCAGAGCTAGTTTCGAGCAGCGCAACCCGAGGCGTGCTCAGTTTGGTAGTTTGGCAGACCGAGGTGCGCTGAGATGGGTGTGGCGGCGCAGCAGGGGGAGGTGTCGACAGATCCAGCTTGGCGCAGTGACAGTTTCGTGCCAAAAGGCTTCGCCAAAGGTGCACTAAAAGCTCGCTAGCTGAAAACAGGTTTACTGTCAGTACAGGCGGAGCGCAGCCGGTGTAAGCCAAAGTTTGGCTGACCGGCGGACAGTGCGCACACGTCACCAAAACCGGTAGGCAGGTTTCCAGAATATCAGGCACATTAACAATGCAATAAATAGCCACAAAATCACTATTCAATGCAACTATCTGCAATCAGCACATAAATGTATCTCTGTATCGACTGTCCCGTCACATCTGATGTCAGATCAAAGGGGATTGGCACCGTTTGACGCGTTTGTCACTCATAATGGAAACCCAACCTGATTTGATTAACACAGCTGCAAAATAATGAGTTCACATCCCTCTCACCCAACCACAAACAGCCACACGTGCTGTTTGTTGCATCCCTCTGGCCATTAAAAAGAATGCAGGTTTAAGGCACTTTACACTGACTTTGCCTTTCTATGTCTGAGCTACGTCCAGTTCTTTTATACAGTTTCTGTAAACAATACATGATGCCAAACAGTAACATGCCTGTTTCCATTTGTTATATGCAAGTTTAATGTCTAGACTTGGTAGATTATAGATAAGAGGAAGTTGGGAATGTTTCATTTATGAAATTTAAATGTGTTGAAAAAGGGCAGTGCACGTACTCTAACCATGTGGGAGGCTGTTTCAGAGAGTGAAGTGAATGAACACAAAACAGAGTCTGGTTTTGGTTTTCAGCCTTGGATAAAGAACTGTTACTATGTGAGAGGTCTCTGTTACATTTACAGTATGTCAGGAGATAATACATGTTATCAAAACCAAACCTTAAAGTGTTTCTGTACCTCTATAGTGTCTAAGTCTTTCTTCTCTCCTGTTCATCTCATTATCTTTCCAGATCTTTCCAGGTCTTATTCTGTCAGACATCAAACCAGCCAAGAGGATGAAGTTTAAGACAGTGTGCTACCTGCTAGTGCAGCTGATGCACTGTAGGAAAATGTTTAAGGCTGAGATCCCCTTCTCCAACGTCATGACCTGTGAGGATGATGACAAGGTATTTAACAGACACAATCTGTAATCTCAGAATATTATCAATGTTTTTTTCTGTTTGTATGCATGTGAGTGTACCACTACTGTACAGAAAAGATATAAATATTTCTAGGTTATGTAGTAAGAGAAATCCTTTTAATGGGTTTGTATGTCCATTTGTGATGGAGCAAAATCCTGCTTCTATTCCTAATCTGCCAGACACACACACACACACACACACACACACACACACACACTGTATCGCAGTAATCTGGATTTCTAGATTTCGCAGCATCTTTAATCCTGCAGTATGCCTGCATTACAACTACTTGTTGAAAAGTAAACCACTGGAATAGATATTATGAGCAACTTTTGACCTAAACCCACTGCTCTTAAGCTTGCTGAGTTTGTGTGTGTGTGTGTGTGCATGTCTATATATATGTTGGTGATTTTTTTTCATGCATATGAGCATCAATTTGAGCTTTCTCAGGTGTTTCTCATCATCTTTGTGAGTATATTTGCTTTAATCCAGCAGTGAGTCAGTCACAGTGCTGCTGGTCTGTTCCTGTCACTCAGTGTTTGATGGCTGATGATTTGGTGTTGTGGCATCACAGGGTCTGACCGTCAGAAATAGCCTGCTAGCCGTAATCCGCCCAACTGTGTGAGCTTGGCCAGGCATTAGTACTTCATGATTCTGATGAGGTTGCATTATGACTGCTGGTAATCACCCACAGCCTGGTATCATCTCCTATAATAGCATTAGCCACATTGTTACATGATTATCCAAGTAGCCAAAATCCTAGCATTGTGACACAGTGGAATTTCATAATGGAATTATGACACTGCAAATTGTTTGGCCAAAAGCATATTTAATCATATGATGGATGATAAATCATTTTTATGACCTAAAATAAATAGAGTGGTACATTGGATTAAGTACTGTTAGACTATTAACTGTCACTTTCTAGTGAATTTGGATATTCGTGGTGCAGTTACTGAACATGTCAGTCAAAATAAACTTGTTTCTACACGAGGCAAAGCTGTTCAGCTGTGTGATGCAGAACATGTGTTGGAGTTCAGTCTGAAAGCTGCTGGATAAGAGCTTCAATTTCTGCTGGCCTGGCCGGTATTGTAGATATAAAGTTTTTAATTTGTGCGAATGAAATACTGTTTTGCATATTACAAATGAATAATTTGTATCCTCATATTAATGGCTTTTGTGCACTTTCAGGGACACTAGTATTTTTACACCTTCAGACTTGAGAAAGATGAAAATGAGACTGAATGACTCGTTCAGATGGATGTAGAATCTGTGGGAGCAGAACAGTGATTATATTAGGATCCTTGTATCACTTCCACTGAGGCTGGATGATTAAGTGACAGAGCCACTGTTTTTAATGTTATTTTGTAGAAGCAGGTGTAAATTTAAAGAATACCTCACATTATTTTTATAATGCTGCGCTGTAGCTGTAAAATAGTGAGAAGAAGAACTGACTGATTCCTCTCTAATAATAGCTACAGTTGAGACTCTAACTATAAATACCTACAGTGTACCGTGTGCTTGCTTTATGCACATTGATAACATGCTTAATGATAGAAGAATGGTGCAGTGTGTCTCTTATGTATGGCAGGATGCAGCAGTGCATTTTACATGAATCTTTCAGTTTTTGTTGAAGTGACTCTTTGGCCCAGATTGAAATCAGGCAGCGTGTTTTGTGCGTACTCTATCCACGAGAATCCATTTTGCCTGTTGATGCTGTTGCCTGTTGTCACACTTATATATGATGCTGATTTTAATACGACGCTGTTGGTCTGACTACATACTTCCACTCACACAGAGGATGCCAGCTGAGTAGACAGTCCTTCAGTATCGACCAGGATACATTCTCATACACAATGCTAAAAGAAAGTGGTCATTCTGTATGTAGCCCGGATCACCTCCAAATGTAGTCTGGGTGATTGGATCTCAATGAGCCTGTTTACACCTGGTACAGAGTGGTGCAGGAATTCAATTCAATTCAATTTTATTTATAAAGCCCAATATCACAAATCACAATTTGCCTCACAGGGCTTTACAGCACACGACATCCCTCTGTCCTTATGACCCTCGCAGCGGATAAGGAAAAACTCCCCAAAAAAACCCCTTTAACGGGGAAAAAAAACGGTAGAAACCTCAGAATGAGTCCTAAGTTAGCATTTTTGCACTCCCGGTTCCCTCTCGGTTTTTTGTTCGATGCCTGAAATAAGGTCTGCGATTAACACAAGCTGAGGAGACTTTCAGGATTTGTTCTACAACATAAAAGACATCAGTAAATACCCCAGTTGTGAATATTGATATATTTATATATATTTATTATTTATGTGTCTTAAAAAAGGCGGTGGCTAACAAGCGGCTAAAGGAGACTGCAGAATGTCATCACCCTGAACATGGCTTCACAGCATCGTTGTGGTGGTGTGACTGTGGTGTAGTTTGTTTTCAGCCTAACATTAGCCTTTTACCTCTAGCGATTGCATTTATGCTTCAAAAATTATAAAAGTTTTGTTCATTTGTGAAGATAGTCTTGCTGAACAAAACGTGCAAGAACCATAAATGTATGTTTGCCACATACTTTTTGATGAGGGAACAAAAGCGATGCTAACTACTGTGTCTGCCTACAATAAAACATCATTCCTGCAGCGCTGTATTAACATGCTTCTGTTATTGGTCTCCAGCTTATCACTTTTGTTCAGATTTTGTCACTGTTTAGGTCCCTTACACCAGAGGGTCAAATGGCCCTACACACACTTGCGTTTATACTCTCATTAGCAGCTTGCTAGCATGCTCTCTAGTCAAGTTAACGGTTGACCAAATGAAAGAGGACCAAAAAAAATCTGAGAATTATCTCAAGAACATTAAAAACTCCTGTTATAGAGCGTTGTCACCAAAACATCCACCATGTCCTGCATGATAATGTAGTCCTTGTCGGGGACACATCAGAACTCATGAGCGTTTACACCACAAAAGATATGTAGTCAAATATGTCCCACGCCTCAGAAAGTGGTTTGAGTGATCAGATCACAATGTGTCTTGATGGTCATTTACACTTGTATTTAGCACTATTCACTTGTGATGGGATCACCAAGATGCAGGTTAATACCAGGTATAAACAAGCTCAATGTGTCCGCAATGCGTCTTGGGTGCATTAACACCTGTACCTAGAGCTGTCAACTTGTGCATGGCTCACCCAAGGCGTTAATGCCAGGTGTGAAAAGGGCCTTAATTTAGCTGACAGTTTAGCTCACAACTCTCTACCCCACTAATGGTAATGAGGTGTAAAGTTTTCTGTCTGTATTTCATCAAACAATTTCGTTTTTTGGTGTTTAACAAGCATTGCAGCCTGACAGGGCTGAGCCAGCATGGCTGTAGATTTCATATCTTGTTTCCACTGATGTTTGTGAAGTTATTACAAAATCTTACAGCAGTGAATGCTGACTTCACAAAACTCTGCATTGGTATGCCTCAGCACACCAGCTGAGAACCAGCCAAGTTTAACACATCAGACAGGCTTGGCCTCTGCAGAGGCTGATTGTGTTGTCTGTTTGGTGTCTGACAGCGGAGGGCCTTGCGGACTGCGTCAGAGAAGCTGAGGAGTCGGACGTCCTTCTCAGCCACCGCCGTGCAGCACTCGCCAGGAACACGAGTCAACCGCTACATCGGGCGGCTCATTGAAGCGCGGCAGACCGAGTCAGAGACAACAGACCTCAACTTCATCACTCTGTTCTACAGGAGCAGAGACAGGGAGCGCAGGGTGAGGACACACACACACACACGCATATACACTGAACATCTGCAGAGAAGCCAGCAGTAACTTGGATTTATATTTACAAAATGTTACAAATATATACTTTCCTCATCACACATAAGGTAACATGCTTCGTGACTGCCCCCCCAACCTTATTCTCTCACATAGGCTACACACCCTACACAGTCTCTAATTCTTTCTCCCCTTTCTCCCTCTCTCCCACGCCTGTTGTCTATGATGTCTGTGTGTGTGTGTGTGTGTGTGTGTGTGTGTGTGTGTGTGTGTATGAGGAATCCACCCACCCTCTCAGGAGGGGGTGCAGATAATGATTTGGGAACGTCTGAGCGGCACACGTGATAGCTTTCTCCTGTGCTTGCGTGGGTGAGCCATAAAGGAGACACAGAACGGGGACGGGCAAGTGTGTGTGTGTGTGTGTGTCACAGTATCTATGTCTGTGTCTTTGTCTGTGTGTGATCTAGACATCCAAACTGGTGGCAGAAGAATCATAGCCCCATACACAGTAAAAACTAGTTAATTATTACTCATTTTCAGAAGTCTCATCCATCAGGAAAATGCCACCAGCAGAAAAAAAAAAATCAAGGCTCAAATTAGTGTTTATTTACTCCCACGCAGCTACAGTAAAAATATTTCTTTCATAGGATGCTGGTAGAGTTCAGGACAAACCATTGTCCCTGAAGTATAGATCTAACTGCACATCGGATTTATAGAGCAAACGTTAGATTGTTTCATATCCAACTACAGAATTTAGATCCATTCAGTGTCATCTGCCTCTAAAACAGTTTTTTATCTCAGGCAGAAATAAAGAATAACTTCTAAGGTAGTGGCTCTCAACCTTTCTTGTGTCAAGGACCCTGAAATTGATACAAATTAGGTCATGACCCCCATTTGAGAAAATTTTGCTTCAAGGACCTCCGTCTGAAAAGATTTTGGTTGTTAGATATGATTACAACCAGAATTTTATAGCTGTAAACTACAGTTGTGGAGATAACTAAGGAGAAAGTGAGACCTATGATCAGAGTAGTCACTCAGATCTGAACTCATTAAAGATAAAAACAATAAAGCTGTCATATAACGTAGGCCTCTTCCACTTTATCATCCCTCATTTTCTCTTTTTCTCCAGAGGTTAGTCAGTAGTCGCTTGGTTGGTCTATTGCCATGATTCTTTAGGTCTTTGCACAATGAATCTGTATTTTTTTGTCCAAGTGTGTTGCCTGTTTAAAAATAAATCAATCACGTTTAAACGCAGACTTCAGACAAAAGTGGACAGCGGGTCAGCAAAAAAAAGAAGTGGAAATATTTGGAAGCAATTACCTTTTTGAAATCTTCCACGACAGAGACAATGTTATCTTAGCCTATCCAGAAATGCACAACAGCAATGATGATGCTTACAGCAGAGTGCAAAGCCACACAATATTGTTACATAATTCGATAACCAAATGCCTTCAGGGAGTGTCGACGGGGAGGTACCTTCAATGGAGAGAAGCAAGGGAAGCAAATGCTACTCTGCATTTTTGTATAGCGAACTTTCCCAACCAATGGAGTAATGAAATGCATCACACTCAATGTGCAAGATTTCTGTACATAACACAATCTATCAGATGACGGATCAAAACGCATGGGAAAAATACGGACTTGGTGTACAAAGGCCTTTAGCCTGTAACATATCTTGACAACCAGTGAATGGATTCTTTCCTTTATGGTCAGTGACCTTATTCTATGATGATGACAGCTGTATCAGGATTGGAGTTGCCATCCTTCTGGTTAGCTGCTGCCTCTCATAACTGAGATGCTGCCCTAAGTGAAGGAGTTAACAATTTTCAGGTCTTGTTCACAAGGGTTAGATGGAGCGTGAGAACAGCAGGTGGAATTAGCCTCTCTCAGGTGGCTTATGCTTGAGGCTGAGTCCAAAGGTGAAGCTCCACTGACACTCCAGATATCACCTGTGTTTCAGGAAGAAGGCTTTGGGTCCCAACCAGAAGGATGTGATGATGGAGGCAAGCAGGTGAAATTAACTTCCCTCTTGGTCTGTCTAAGCTCATTTTGAGGGAGAGAATAAGAGGCTCAAATAGAGAAGAGTGAGCTACTGCTTCTGCACAGTGGAAGGTGCCATTTCAGGTCAATTGTTGGAGGTATTCTGGGCATGCCAAACTTTAAGGACACCCAAAGCCAGAAGAGTCTGGAGGGATTCTGTAAATCAACAATCATGGAGGCACCTAATCTGTTTTTCATACCAAGCACACAAGCTTGCATAGTTTGTGTGAGGTTGAACATAAACTGAGAAGAGAGAATTATGTGTATTTTAAGCAAGACAATTACTAACCACAAAAGGTGGTGGTATTTTGGCCACAGAACTTGGCAGAAAATCAATGTGGTGTTTACTTCCATAGCTAAGGTGGAAATTATGATTCTCGGAAGACTCTTTAAATGTCTCAGCAGATCTACGCAGAGAAGGGTGGTATGGATAACTATACATGTAGCTCATCAAGTTTTGCAAAGGAGCTGATGTGATAAACTCAAAAAGTCTGAGTGTGAAAAAAGCTCTTGTTTTATCTGACTCCTGATGGTAGTTGGAGGAACCTTGAACAGCCATGCAACTCTCTTCCAAAGACCCCATGTATATTTGCTGCAGTCCAGAGAAACATATTCCAGCCTTAATAGGTAATTTAGGTATTCTTTAATCTGGGCCCTATTTTCCCATGTTTTTGAATCTAAGTGATTAATGGGAATGACAATATTTTAATAGGTCCATAATTGAGCCAGGCAGTACTGGCCAAACAGGCTGCATTGTAACCATTCAGGGCCTTTGTGCACTGTCAATTTACACTTTTGGTGGATGTAAACTGTCACAGCAAATATGCCCTCAGTGTTTACATTGTGGCCTGGCCACTGATCTTGCTCAATTTTGGACCAATTTCAAGTTGTTGTTCTCATTAGTCATATAAACCCCTTTCCAAATGCATAAAAACCCCACTAACACCGCTAACATCTGGCTTTTGTGTTTAATGGAGATTGTTACGATCGGCATTCACTCCCTGACAAATGACTCTGCAGTAGTCAGGGGTGTTTATCGGCTCCTGCTCTGATTGGCAGTGATGGCAATACAACAGCCTTGTGGATGCACTAATTGTAGCCCCTTTGTCGATGCGACCCACTGATCAACACCCACAGAATACCATCTGTCTCTGTCCGAGCAGCGCTTGAACACCAATGACAATGTAGTCTGCACCAAGTTTGAAAGACTGAAAAAGTAAGAGAAATGAGAAACAAAGTAACCACCGCAAAATTTTCACTGGCTTCCTCACTGCTCTCTACTGTTTACCAGCCTGTTTTCCAGTGTGCAACCCCTCTATGATGTCACACATGACACACCAGATAAAAAAAGGCACTTTATTCGCCATTTTTAGTGGGTTTACCGTGTTTAAACGTACATACATACATGCACTAATTTTGGTGGAAAAAAGGTCTTAGACACAAAAACATGCAAAATAGGGTCTGGATCAGAGCATGTGAGTGGAGCGGGAGCGGGAGGATTTTGTGTTGAGCGAGGAGCGGCTATTTTTTTTAAAAGGTAGAGTGGATCTCTTGCTCCAATTTCACTCCGGTCGCTCATGCCCCACCCAGAATACATCTTTGCACCTGTGCACACCCACACTATTTTCTTTCAAAACTATAGAGTTTACTGTGTACTTCAGAAAAGAAACTGAGAAGAGAAGCAGCGGTACCTTGGAGAACGGTCCCTAACTGCGGGAAGAGGCGAGAGGGCTTCAGAGGCCGCTTAACCTGGTTCGTCTCCTCCACACTTTGACTATTTCCACCCTGCCAGCGGTACCGTGTAGAACGGTCCCTAACTGCGGGGAGAGGGCTTCCCTGGAGAATCTACCAAGCTCATGTTTTATTGGTGCCGTAGCATTGTTCCGACCTCTCATTGTTCCGACCTCTCATTAGTCCGACATCCCGTTGTTCCGATATGTAATTATACTAGCATATACTGTATTTGTGTACCATAGAGGATCATTCAGCAACGCAACAAAAGTAGGCTACTGGTCGAGATACAAGTGTCATAGAGAGGAGAGAGTGAAACACCATAACCTCCTGTTATTAACTCTGGGGTCCGGGTTGTGTGGGGAGCTGTCCGCAGTGCTGAACGGCCTCCCGGCGGGCGTATTTCTGCCTTGGTGGTGCGCCATGACCAGCTCTGGGTCAGCTGGGAAAGGCTTGAGGTGAAGCAGGCTCACAACTTATGTGTTTGCCACTTTCTTTTTCATTTTAACCCACACCATGATCTTTTCCTGACCCTAACCCTAACCCCTTACCCCTAACCAAGTGGTTTTTGTGCCTAAACCTAACCAGACCTTAACCAGAGGGCATCATGATGATTTTGGAACAACGGGACTTCGGAACAATGGGTTTAATATGGTCGGAACAATGGGATGTCGGAAAAATGGGCAGACCCCATTTTATTTGTGAATAGAAGATTACAGGTTAGGGTAGTAGTCTACGACGCAGTTTTTTTGAGCAGAGTGGTGAGCGAGTGGAGCGGGATAAAATTTATGATGGAGCAGAGCAGAGTGAAGAATGCGCAGAACCAAGTGGAGCGGACGAGTGGCGCAAAGTGACAGGTCTGCGAGCGAGGAGCAGAAATTTTCAACTGCTCCGCTCTGCTCACATGCTCTGGTCCGGATTGAAAAATACTTAAGTTACTGTGTAACACAAACGTTTTAGAGAGCACAGATAAACTCTACACTGGAAAAAATGTCACACTTGTGCATTTGGTTTTAAAGCAGGGTAAAGATTCTCCACAGAAAAGTATATATGACCTGCTCCTACCTAGACCCAGATAAACATCTGAGTGGATGGATGAATGATTCTTATGTTGACTTTTTCCTCTCTGTTTTGTCCTTTCTTAGTATCACCAGGTGTATGACGACCATTTCATCAGTGCAGTGGTTCTCTCTCTGATCCTCGCTGCTCTGTTTGGCCTTATCTATTTGCTAATGATCCCACAGTACGTACACACACATACACACACACACTCTTCCACATTTGCAGCTTGTCCATTCGTGTAGCGTAATTGGATCGCTCTTGCTAGGGTGCAGTGAGACAATTAAAAAGGAAGGTGTTTTCACTGCAGTCAGTGGAAAAGTGGGGAAGCCCTTCTCACTCTGGTCTCTCCTCTCGTTTCTCAGGGGGATGCTGGTGCTGCTTCTGCTGGTGCTGTGTGTGTGTTTCCACGTGGCCTGTGTCATGTACCTGCATCTTACCAGTGTTCAGGTAGGACTCCCAGACCTCCTCCTTCAGGATGCAGCTCAGAAACCTGATTAAGATTATTCAAGATAACAAATTTATATATAGAAATCAACTAATAAATTACAATTTGTTATTATGGATAACCTACTGTAAGTAGTAGTAAAACATTAGTAGTAAAATTAGCTTCACCTTTTCCAGCGGCAATGTTAAAGTGATGAACACATTAATGCATCAGTATTTATAATCCAGTTGTATAATATTTATTGTTCTGAAATGAGCCATTCTGTACAATGAGTACTTTTATCAGTACAGAAGTACATACATTTTAACTGCAAGACTTCTACTTGTAACAGAATATTTCTACACTGTACTATTGCTACTTTTACTGAAGTAGAGCCTGTGTGCTTCTTCCTCCACCGCACACTTGTCAGGTTGTGAGTGACCACGCCAACTTATACCCTCTATATGACACTGTGGCATCATGCTACATTGAACTCTCATCATATCCTTTAAGCTTCTCTTCTAATAGGCCTGCATGTAATGAGCCACACCACAAAATGCACCCATTTCATTTCCACTCCTGGCTAATGATGTGTCCAAAATGCCATTGAAGTAGATAAACAGGTGCTTCATTTACTCACTCGTTCTATTTTCCAATCACTTCCCTTCTGTCTCCTCTGGTTTTAGTGCCAACCGGGCTGCCTCACCATCCAGATCCGAACAGTGCTGTGTGTCTTCCTTGTTCTGCTCACCTACTCTGTTACCCAGGCCTGTGTGGTAAGAGTGTAGAGTTATATAATAATTAGTTTAATTCAAGTTTAGGATTATTTGTAATGCACAATATAATGCTAAATCAATTTGAAGCGCTGTGCAGGGGGAAGCAAAAAACAATAAAAACAAATAAAAATAAAGTTAAGGGTGAAAGTTTGTTTTTGACCTAAGAGACAGCAGTTTGACAAAAAAAAAATCTTAACTCAAGCTATATGTGATTAAAACATACTTAAACAAAAACAAAAAAAACCCATGATAAACTAATTACAGGATACTGGTTTATACTGGCTTATAGCTATATATAGCGAATCATAAAGTATTTATAATGAATTTACTATCTTATTTATTATATGATTTCATTTATATTATAATAATATAATATGTGATCAACCTAGGTCAATCTCCATCAAGGACATGTCTGCAACATAGATGATCAGAAACACGTATGAATCATGTATGAGATATAATAACCATCTCTGTTTCGCATCATATCACTGTGAATGTAAACTGGTGACAAAGAATTTATTAACTGCTTATAAAAAAATAAAAACAGGGGTTCAAATGCTGATATCGTACAATGACTTAAAGGCCTAGGCTATGTAAAAATAATAGAACATTAAAGTACACAATGCAGAGCAAAGCAGTTGAGTTAGACACAGTGTCATCATTTCATTGTCATTTCAAGTCTCTGCAGTACACAAGTTGGCAGAGTTGCACCCGAGCAGATGGTGCCACAGAGTCTCAGAAGAATAAAACATTTATTGTCCAAGTGTAAAATACCCGTTAAAATATTTTAAACACAAACTGGTTGGTGTCACCATCAGCCCCAGAACTTGGTCAGGCTGGTGTGTGGGTGTGTGATTAGCCCACTGTAGGTGTAAAAATAAAATAAAGCAAAGGTGTAGCAGCAGGGATGTAGTGAAGGGATGGCCCCACTAGCTACAGACTTTGATCATTTCCTTTATTGAATAATCTAATTGTTTTCTTTTTTATCTAATTTCTTTCTTTTTTTTTTTTTAATATTTCAAGGTTACAAAATACCAAAGATGAACCAGAGCCTTAAGAGACGTTACATTGTAGCCTCTTTGCTGAGGCACAGCGCTCATTTGACCTAATTGCAAACATCACCATGCTACTATACTCACAATGTCAATGCTACCATATTGATGTTTAGCAGGTACATGTTTACAGTGTTGACCATCTTAGTTTAGTGTGTGACCATGCTGAATATTAGCATTGTTAGCGTGCTGACGTTAGCTGAAAGCACCACAATACAGCCTCACAGAGCTCCTAGTTTTAGATGTTTTTATATGGTTCGCACAGCTCCCTCTTCACCATAACATTCTGGTGCAGTGTCCGCATCACTGCAGACACCGCACCAAACCGCCTATCCATCTCAAGCTCCATTCTACCCTCAGTCATGAACAAGAGCCTGAGATACTTGAACTCTTGAGGCAGTGACTCTCTCTCAACCCAGAGGGGGCAATCCAGTATTTTCCAGCAGAGAACCATGGCCTCAGATTTAGAGGTGCTGACTCTCATCCCAGCTGCTTCATACTCAACTGCAAACCGCCCCAGTGCATGCTGGAGGTCACACTGTGATGAAGCCAACAGAACCACATCATCTGCAAAAGCAGAGAAACAATTCTGAGGTTCCCAAATCGGATCCCTTCCTCCCCCAGCTGTGCCTGGAGATCCTGTCCATGAATATCACAGACAGGAGTGGTGACGAGGGACAACCCTGGCGGAGGCCAACACCCACCGAGAACGTGTTTGACTTTATGCTGAGTATGCAAAGGCAACTCTCACTTGACTGCATGGCTCATATCAACGATCCTGGTGCCCTGTAACCCCACAGTAGCCCCATAAAACACCTCTATCTGTCTGTTAGGTCAAATATGAAGTTACAGCCAGGGTGCTATTAGCTTAGCTAGCATAAAAACTGGAAATGGGGAAGCAGAGTCACATGTAAAAATTCAATTTACACCTGAAATTGTTTTTTTTTTGTTTTGTTTGTTTTTTAAGTCTTGTCACTTGATTAATGACATAATCAGCCACCCAGTCAACTCATTTTGTTGATTGACTTAATTACTCAACTAACTGTTTTAGCACTAAGCCCACAGTTTTACTTAATATACATTTTTAGATGAATTAAATTCACTTCCCCAGCATCACACACAGTACTGTGTATCTTTTAAGTTTATTTCATTGTCATAAATTGCCTTATGTCTAACATAAAAGCATAAAAGGCATTATTAGTGGTTGTTTGTTTATCTAACCCACTTTCCTGTGATCTCTCCTTCCAGGTGGGATGTGTTCCTTGGGGGAGAGTTGGGACAAACTCCAGCCTCTTGGTGGAAGAGGTCTCCGCAGATGCCAACAGCACAGCAGCGGACAGAGCTTGTACAAACATGGCATACGCCCTACTGTCCTGTGTGGCTGGCACCCTCACTCTTGTCCCCTACCTCCGAGTCTCCTCACTCCCCAAGATCCTCCTGCTCCTCCTCCTCTCTGTCACCTACACTGTTGTCATGGAGACCAGTGGCTATCGCCAAGCTGTGGGGTGAGACTGAGCTACATGTGATGTGTAGTGTGGTGTGGAAAATATGTATGTTTGTGGCTCATGTTTGTGTTTTAAATTCATATTTCTTCTCAGTTTTTTTAATCTGCCTATCAGGATATTTAAAGGAGCAAACAACCCATTTTGTTTCTGTGTGTGTGTGTGTGTGTCTTTCAGGGGAGGGTTTCTCCACACACGGGGGTACGATCCTGTGTTGGCTGCCTTGCTGTTTTCTGGAGCGCTGGCTCTGCATTCAAGACAGCTGGACCTGAAGCTGCGGCTCGACTATCTCTGGGCCACTCAGGTACGTCTGTTTGTACAAGTAGCACATCGTTACTGCTCATGCATGCATAAGGCTTTGTATGTGCACACCCAGTTGCTCTTGCTCACTGCAAGAAAATCTGCTTAGGGTTATTAGTTTGATCCACAGCTCCTCCTCATTACAGCTCAAAGTGTCTTTGAGCAAAACACTGAACTCCAAAATTGCTCCTGTTGTGTTTAGGGGAAATTGTAAGTTGTGTATTTGATGAAAAACATACATAAATATCTGCAGTAAGAAAATCTCAACCAGTGCAGATTATTGATATGGATGATGATATTAATGTTATAAGTGTATCATAGTATGCACTCACAGATGATTCTAAATATTTAAAATCTATGTCAAATTGTGTAACTTTTGTTGGTCTCTATCTTCCTTTTTTTTTTTTTTTAAATGTATTTATCTTTTATGGTTTTGTATATTCACCTATTTCTATTGTAATTAATAAAAGAAAACTAAACAAAACACCATTCACAAAAAAGAAGATTTTCACATCTTGAAACAAGTTAATTTCTGGTGGAAACAAGATGAAATATTTTCACTTGACTGGCAGGTTTTCAAAACCCAAATTAGGATTCAGTTTCAGGCAGAAATGGCTTTGAATAATGCATATGTGCATAAGTGTGTGTGTTTGAATGGTATGTGTGTGTGTGTGTGTTTGCATGCACAGTCTTGTGCAGTCCCAGTGGATCATGAAAGTGTCCATGTTTCTATTTTAGGAATGACAGTGAGCGTTTGTCTTGTTTGCAAATCATTATCTCCCTCTAGTGATAAAGATAAGCAATTACATCTCCCTCTGAGCTTTGAGCTACAATAAAGGTTCATTGTATTGGGACAATAGAGTATCAGTTTCATTTTGGATCTACATATCACTGTCACTCTGTAAAGACTCACCACTCTTTCTCCTCCTGTGCGTTGTATTTATTGCTGATGGTGTCCAGGCGGAGGAGGAGAGAGGCGACATGGAGAAAGTGAAGCTGGATAACAAGAGAATCCTGTTCAATCTGCTGCCGGCTCATGTGGCTCAGCACTTCCTCATGTCAAACCCCAGGAACATGGTGAGCATCAACAGACATGTCCAGGCTTGTCCTACAAGCATTATCAGTCTAAAGGGAGGTAAGACCTCTCAAACCAGCAAACACTTTCCAGTGTTTCCTGACGCACCTGGGAGGAGCTGGTTTAGTGATTTACAGGTCAAAAGACACCCAGACATCTGGCTGAAAGGTGTTCTTTAGACATCAAGGTCAGTAGTTCCCTAAATTGACACATATTTACTGGTGACCCTTTGGCCCTGTTTACATCTGGTATTACCATGTGTCCTGGATGATTGGATCGCAAGTGGACAGCGTTATCTACAGGTGTGAAAGCATCCGATGTGTCCTCAATGCGTCCTGAGATCTGATCGCTCAGACAAAATTTGGACGTGGTCTGGGCCCCATATGGCCACATTTCCAGCAGTGTGCATGGTATTGTGTCCTGGGCCACATTAAAGGATGCCCTCTGCAGTGTCAATTCATTGACAAAAACTATGATAAAAAGTTTTTTGTCATCAAACTTTTTTCCATGACGAAAACGAGACAATAGCTATGTTTCCATCCAAAAGTGATTTGAATCATTGGGAAATGCGCATTAAAAGAAATACGAATCCTGTGTATTTCCATTAAATGTACAGACTATGAGAAAACTACGAACTCAAGCGAGTTTTCCACAGAACCGGAAACAAAACAAGTCTCGCATTCTTCTTCTTCTATGTTTTCTGGCGGTTGGCAACCAGCTTGTAAATGCATTACTGCCTTCCCGACCCGGAGTGTGGATATCACCATGGAGAGAGGTGTGCTACGTCAGACTTAATTTGAACATAACTGTTTCCTTCCCCCGTTTTGCGAATCAACATTTTTTTTCAAATCAACCAAAACCCGGCTAAAGCGAGCGTATTTTAGTTTGTGCAAATTTAATTTGAATTCTAGCGTTTCCATCATAATTTTCCGATGCAATACTTTTAGATGCACATCTAAACAGGCTGATGGAAACATGGCTAATGACAAGCTAAAAAGAGACCTTGAAAATAAAAAACTAAGATGAAATATATGTTTCATTTTTGTTGACGAGACCAGACGTGACGTAATGAAAATGTTAGTGGTGGACTATTGCACCTTGAAAGCCAAGAACAGCCGTGGTAGCAATTATCTTAAAATGGCGCATGACTGACAGGCTGGCAAACTCCATTAAATAGTCTGCACCAGGATATTTCACAAACACTCACACCAGAGCAGTGTCAGCCGTTGTTGCGAGTTATGAGCTGTAATTCAGCAGTAAATAATCAGCCATGTGTGTCTGACTGTGAATGGTAGAGCTGCTGAATGGATTTGAGGAGTTTGTTAGTTACAATGGTGGCTGTTAGCAGTTAGCTCCGCTTGTGAGCTGCTAAATGGCAGCGGAGCAAGGAGTCACCAGACTTCATAACTGTTGATCCCTGCAGGACTCCCCTCAGATCCGGACTACCTGGGGAAGGTTTATGACTTGATGCTGTCTGACAGGCAGGTAGGAGGCTCAGTTATCTGTGAGTGTAGCTGTGCTGTAAGTTAACAGTCTGAACTCAGATCAGTTTTCACCGACAGAGATAAAAATTTAGGTTTTTTTTTAGTTTTTTTAGTTTACTCTGTGAGACATGAATTTAAACTTCCAGACTTAGACGTTGAATAAGTTATTGTTAAAGCACTTGTGTTGCCCTTCTCTAGTCTTCTGACCACTTAGAACACTTTCTTACTATGTCACATTCATTCATTCACACACACACACACACACACACACACACACACACACACAGTTTGGAGCTCAGTATCTTGCCAGTATACTTTGCTGTGCAGGGATCAAACCGCCGATCCTCCCATTAGTGGACAATCCACTCTAACTCCTGAGCCACAGCTGCCCCAGAGTTATCCGCCTGGGATCGGATCAGCCAAGACGCATGTTAAAAGGTCTTAACAGGATCTGTGTTACAGGATGTATGTCTGAGGTGTGAGCAGTTTAATCAAAGAGTTATTTTTCCATTTCAGATTGTTTCATTTGAATGGCTTTTACTAACCAGGAAAGATAAAAAAATATAAAGATTAGGGATTAGGAAAAGTCTGAAAAATAAACAGAATCTTGCATCTTACTCATGTATTCCTCCCATGTAGCCTTCCTTAAAGTCATCTTCAGTCCCACTGGAAGATCCTGATCACACATAGAAACTGTTATAGGTTATGTATCCTACCATTGTTCCAACAGCATTTAAATGACTATATTACACTTAGCAGCCACCTCTAACTACATACTAAAACAAGCAATCTACTTCTGTTGTTTTAACTTGTTTTATTACCAACAGGGCCTTTAGTTTTAGAGCTATAAGCTGTCCATGATGACACAACAGTGTTTGCGTGCACACAAACACAGCCTGATTTAAGAGAAACATATTATAAACTCACTGTTAGCTGCAAGAAAATGCACGTCTACTATATGATAAATTAAATTAATTAGCGACAGACTTGTTAAAACGTAAGTGAACGGGCATACTTCAAGTGCAAAGTTAGTCCACTAAACAAGCTTTTTTCCACAAAGACCGCCTCATATCGTTAGGATAAATGTCAGAGAACATATAGAAAACGACATGTAAACATGTTGTCTTACCTTACTGGTGTGCTGCCATGTTTGTTTATCCCTCTAGCTCTCCTTTCCAAAGCGCAGCCGAATATATCTCGCCAGCTCTAGATAAAGCCCAGCTGGATACTAACGTTACTCCAGGTGGAGGTGTCTCGTCCTCGGTCACATCCAGACCTTGAAAATAAAGCTGCAACCGGTCCCATTCCTTGCAACAGAGGCATTCCTCTTCTGTGGGCATTGGGGCACAGCATTCACAGGTACACCACCAATCTCCAGAGCTACGCAGCCTTGCAGCAGCCATTCCTCCCCTCTCGTCCTCTAACGTTACCTGTTGCGTCTCTCTCTCTCTTCTCCTCCTCCTCCGTTCAGGCGACCGTCCGGTTCTGCCTTCCCGCTGTTGCTGCTTGTTCAGGCGCGCTATGAGACCGCTGCTTGTTCTCGCGATATTTCGGCTGCGCTTTGGAAAGCAGAGGTAAATGGTAAACAAACATGGCACCACACTGGTAAGGTAAGACAACACGTTTACATGTCATTTTCTATATGTTCTCTGACATTTATCCTAACGATATGAGGCGGTCTTTGTGGAAAAAAAGCTTGTTTAGTGGACTAACTTTGCACTTGAAGTATGCCCGTTCACTTACGTTTTAACAGGTCTGACGCTACGGCTGTATCTAGGCTAACGGCTAAGATGCTAACTATTATCTGTATGTCACTAGTCACTTGAACCAAATTTAGGACGATAGGAGACGGGTTGAAATAAACTGAAATTTCCCTTTAAGAAAAAACATTCAATACTGTTGACAGAAATTTAGCCAAGCAATATTATTATTTTATACTATGTAAAAACAAACTGAACCCTCCCAGATAACACAGGAATATTATACAGGGCCTGATAAAGGTACTTTGCCAGTCCAGACTGTTATTATTTTTCTCAGTACTTACCCACTCCATTTTTAACACAGTTGTGCTGAACAACATAATACTGTACATCTCCTGCTGTCTTAATGAAACATATTGTATTGAGTGTAATCAATAACAAACTTCTCATTTAGATTTATTATTTTCATGTACACAGAACTGGATTTGGCAAAATAACCCCGTAATGAAATGACATGGAGCGAGTGTTTCCTCCCAGTAGCTGGCGGTAAAATTTAGTTTGTGTAGCTCTCAGGGGTGAAAATTCTGCACACAGTAATGAAATGCATGATATCAGTAGCTGAGATGGCGGTTACAGGGACAACCAATGCAGATCATTATTTTTAATTAGTCCCACCTTTTCAGTCTCATCACTGCTCGCTTTGCACGTACTGCCACTGTTCTTAAAACCACTTTATACTGTCAGATCATACTGCTGTTAAACTTGAGGCCTAGATGTTTTGAAATGTCTCACTTTTCAGCCAAATTTAGCCGCTAGCAGTTTGACCAATGTATCAAGATGCCTCTTGACCCATAAATGACCAAATTAGTGCTTATTGGCTGGTGTGAAATCTAAACTTGCCATCTTGTGAACTTAATTTCAAGCTGGTAATCATCTGAAGGAATATATTCTGCTGATTAGAACATGAGCAGGTTACTGGCTTTGTGTTTAGTTTCCCCATTACAAAAAAAAAAAAAAAAAGTCCTGTGTGCCCTCAAAGCGTCGGGGGCTTAACGTGGAAAAATATCCCAGCTGTTTAGGACAATGGCACTACTTGACCTGACCATGTGTTGCGGTGGTAGAGTGTAAGTATGAGCTGACAGCCCTGTGAGTCTGTCTTCACTGATTGATGAACATCCCCTCCACTGATCTCTGTTCCTTCCTCAGCCCCCTCCTCCCTCTCTCAGGAAGTGATGAAAACATACATCCTTTCAGGAAATTCATAGCCCCTCAAGAGGACAAGTTTGGTTTGTAAACACAAAAGCTGTGTCCGAATTCTTATGCTACATATTTATTGTATTATAACATTTTTGTCAATTATTTACAATTTTTGTCCCTATTTCGCATGTAAAACTTCTGATTGCAGGGGCGTAATTTATGGCAGACACAAGGGACATGTCCTCTGCACTTTTTCAGATGGCAGTATTAGATCCTTCTACTTCTTACAGTCTGAAAACTGACATTATATTAAAAAAGGTGGAGGAGTTGGGATAGTGTTTGCATCTTGTAAGTTATAGAGATGAATGAAGAGTATAAAATTGAGAATAACCTAAAAATGAAAAAGAATTTCAAAAATCAGTGTAATATCTTTTAAAGTAGTAGCAGTATCTATTATAGTGGAGCTTGGAGTGTCTGGTGTAGACACTGTGAGAGGAGACACATTTTGTGATCTTGAGCTCTATCGGGTTCAATGGAACTGACATTTATTTTAGCATATTTTGTTACATATTAGCATGAAATAAATGCATTTTACTCCTCATTTTACACATTTTGTGTCTCTGCACCATGGCCTGAACTGTGCCAACAAACCATCATTTGTTTCCTTAAGTCAAAGTAACTTTCCTTTAAGTCAGTATATTGATCAGTTTCTTCACTTTTTGCTGTATTTTTGTTACGGCCAACCAATTTATGAAGGGGACATATCAATATCATGAGAAAAACATGGTCATATTTGTTCTACCTCAGGTTTGGGTATCTGAAATCAAAGCCTTTTTGAGTATTTGTGTATTACTATCATATGCAACCTGGACAGAAAAAGTTTGGAGCTGATGGTCCACAACTAGTAAAAATGTTGCAGCAATTCCTGTCAGGGGACATTTAAAAATTCACATAAAAGGCAACAAAGTGAAAGCAAACTTGCACTCTAAGCTTTTTTTTTTTTTTAACAAATCCTTCCATTAAAAAGTATATAAGCAGAAAACATGATGCAAACCCCTGCACTACCATTTCCTTCATTTTCTTCCTTATATATTATTCTTGTCTGTTTTACCATTGCAAAGTAGATAGAAAAGCAGCAAATGTTATTATGAAGGGTTACCTTCATTTGAATGGTAATTGTGTAATTTGTAATACTCTGTATAATACAAAGTATTCAGTGCATATTTTTGTGTAAATGGAAGAGAGCTACAATTTAGGACACTGCTTTGATGTCTCAATCCATAATTTAGCCTGTTTAGCATATGAGAAAGAAAAAAAAACAGGGCTAAATTGTAGCATAATGAGCTCAACAAGAACACTGACCACAGGGGGGTCTTTGACTGACATGCAAAATGACCATCTACAGACTAAAGGAGCCAAGCTTAAGACAGATTTAATGCAACTTAATAATGCACTTGAACACAGTTTTGGGAGTTGGCAGAGAGAGATTGAAAGAGTGGTCAAAACTGATGCAGCAGAAGCCAAGATATCCAGATGTGGGTCACACTCCAAAAATGCAGGAACCTACATTTCCCATAATGCGCACAGACAGCTTTTTTCATGACACCTGGTAGATGCTCTTATCTCTCAAACTCTGCATCTCCAGTTTGTAACTTGGATCTTCTGTTAAAAATTTAAAGTCTCTGATCCCAAGCTGAAAGAACCCAGATGACATCACAATTACATCATCCATCATCCAACTGACAAAGCACCTGCAGAGACATTTGTGAGGTGAATAACTGTTTCAAACATGACAGCATTATTTCATCTTTTTATTATCATCAGTAAACCCCTGAATAAATCAAAAACCAAATAGCTTACACTTTGTGTTTGAGTCCATAATTATTCCAAAACTAATAAAAACCCATAAAATAGCATTACTTGAATGAGCATGGTCATTGTAGTGTATTTGAAACTACCTCAGGACTGTGGCTAAGCTATGTGGTTACAGGCTGTGACCACACAGACAGCAGTGGTTAGTAGGTTAAATTCATTGTTGGTTTAGGTCTTGTCAAGGGATTTGCTAATAATAACAAAAAGCTAAAGTAACGGCGGCCTTATCCTTTAACAATCAGCAGGCTATGCGTCAGACAGCACAGGGATCATCTGAGGCTGAGACTAGTAAACACTGGGGGCAGGAAGTCAGGAAGTATGTTTCCGGCACATTGGTGACCCCTCGCAGCTACAGTGTATAGAAAGACTTCCTTTCTTTCCTCTGGGCTAAAGTTCACCCATACACTGTATTCATAACACAGCACAGTGGGACTCTGCAGCCTGGAATTCAAAGTTTCATTGCTCCAACATCAGCATTGAAAGATTGTCTTTGTTGCGTTGGGAGCTACAGTAGCCACATGTGAGCATACTGGTTTTATTTGCCCTTTATACATATAAACTTGATATATTTGTGCCTGAGTGTGTGCCACGACCTCAGTCAGTATTTAAATTGCAAACAATAAGTTCTCTTAGGTTGTTTTATGTCCTGTAGTGCAACTGCAGTTTAGCTGTGGGAAACAACATGACAGTAAAGCTCTCCTGAATCTTGAATGTGAACCAGCAGCTGCAATGCATCTGGCTTTTAAGTTCTTTAACATTTCTAACCACTGTGTATCCCATATGAAATCTATTTCTGTAAATTCATGAGGAGCATACTGTGTGTGCAAGTAATATTTTTTTTTAAAAATGAAATAGAGTGGATTTCCATTACAGTGTGAAATTGTGCAATATATTTCCAAATAACAAAAGGCATTTTTGAACACAAGTATAATTTTGCAAAACTAATGGAAAATGCATCATTAATTTGCCTACAGAGAAGTTACAGTGGGACACTGCCTCTAAAGGCAAAGCAAAATGTTCTGGTCTGGTTTCCACCAGTTAAAGTAAATGAAATATCACTTGAGGGTGTTCATGCAATAAGTATGGGTACTCATGTGGGCTAAGATCATATGCACTGAGAACAGTTCAAGCCTTGAGCCTGATACAATAAAAGTGAATAGACGTGTCTCTGTGATGCCCACACAGGGACAGTTTTTGCTATGGGCAATGTGGGCGACCGCCCAGGGCACAATCTATGTGAGGCCACACGAGCGCCCTCCAAAAAAAAAACAAAAAAACAAACAAAACTCGGCACTTTTCTAGACTACTGCTCATTTCCATGTCAAGTTAGTGGAATGGGCGCTGGGGCGCCCCTATTATCACGTTTCAACCAGCAGCAGAAAGGAAAGGCGAATCCTGGCGGTTGTGGGTTGAACGGGGGTCACAGACAGGAATACGGCGGAGGCTCATAGCGCTCTGCGGCGCAAGATAATGGCTTACCGGCGACAGAGAAGTCCGACTCCAGGTCCAGTAATTTCCTGTTTCGATGGTGTCATGACTGCCCAGTAGTACCTGGACAACCGAGCCGTGGCGATACACAGGTATGTGGCGTGTCAGAGGAGAAACGAGCCGTTCACATTTCTCTCGGCCCGCAAACCTCACCGCACTTTAGGGACTGTTCTTTACTTATGAAGGGACTGTTCTTTACTTGTCAGGGGAGGAGGGTGGCTGGTTGATTTTTATTTTATTTATTTATTTTATTTTGATCCCCCCTATGTTAATCACTTATTGATGCTGTTTTTGAAGTGTGAATAAGTCAATAATTAAATTATTCCTGTGAAATATCATTGATGTATTATAGAAAAGTGATTTATCTTTTTATAAACGACAAAAGGCACATCTGCCTCATTTTTGCTGTGGTATCGTGATACTACTCAGAACCGTGATACTTTCACTGGTATCATACTGGGGGGGGGGGGTTAAAACTAGCCAGGACCGCCTCTGTGCCCACAGCACTGGGAAAAATAATTTAGAAAAAGCACAGCAATGCATCTTTCCTGTTAGTCTGGATAATACAAAAAACCCAGTTATTAGTTTTTAAAGGGACTGTTTTCTCAGTGGAAAGTAGTACAGATGTTCACAGCAGTCAGTAAAAGTAATACTCTGTTAAAAGTAAAAGTCCTGTATCAAAAATGTTAGGAAAGCAAAAGTAAGTTTCAGTCGGAAAATGTACTTTACTCATGGCCCAGTTGTTCAAAAACGCGTGCTAAAGTGCCCTCTTGGAAGCCAAAACGCCTTCCTGGGAGCCAAAACACACGCTGAAGTGCCCTCTTGGGAGCCAAAATGCCTTCCTGGGAGCCAAAACACACGCTTAAGTGCCCTCTTGGCAGCCAAAATGCCCTCCTGGGAGCCAAAACGCACGCTAAAGTGCCCTCTTGGCAGCCAAAAAACACACTAAACTGCCCTCTTGGCTGGTTCAAACATGATAAACTGCCTTCTTGGGTGGTAAAAACATGATAAAATGCCCTCCTGGGAGCCAAAACATGCGCTAAAGTGCCCTCTTGGCAGCCAAAATGCCCTCCTGGGAACCAAAACGCACTAAAGTGCCCTCTTGGCAGCCAAAATGCCCTCCTGGGAGCCAAAACACGCGCTAAAGTGCCCTCTTGGCAGCCAAAATGTCCTCCTGGGAGCCAAAACGCACGCTAAATTGCACTCTTGGCAGCCAAAGTGCCCTCCTGGGAGCCAAATGCCTCTTGGCAGCCAAAATGCCCTCCTGGGAGCCAAAACACGTGCTAAACTTGCCCTCTTGGCAGCTAAAGTGCCCTCTTTGGAGCCAAAAAACACACTAAACTGCCCTTTTGGCTGGTTAAAACATGATAAACTGCCCTCTTGGGTGGTAAAAACATGATAAAATGCCCTCCTGGGAGCCAAAACACGTGCTAAAGTGCCCTCTTGGCAGCCAAAATGCCCTCCTGGGAGCCAAAACGCGCTAAAGTGCCCTCCTGGGAGCCAAAACGCATGCTAAAGTGCCTTCTTGGCAGCCAAAATGCCCTCCTGGGAGCCAAAACACGCGCTAAAGTGCCCTCTTGGCAGCCAAAATGCCCTCCTGGGAGCCAAAACACACGCTAAAGTGCCCTCCTGGGAGCCAAAACACACGCTAAAGTGCCCTCTTGGCAGCCAAAATGTCCTCCTGGGAGCCAAAACGCACGCTAAAATGCCCTCTTTGGAGCCAAAAAACACACTAAACTGCCCTTGTGGCTGGTTAAAACATGATAAACTGCCCTCTTGGGTGGTAAAAACATGATAAAATGCCCTCCTGGGAGCCAAAACACATGCTAAAGTGCCCTCTTGGCAGCCAAAATGCCCTCCTGGGAGCCAAAACATGCGCTAAAGTGCCCTCTTGGCAGCCAAAATGCCCTCCTGGGAGCCAAAACACATGCTAAAGTGCCTTCTTGGCAGCCAAGATGCCCTCCTGGGAGCCAAAACATGCGCTAAAGTGCCCTCTTGGCAGCCAAAATGCCCTCCTGGGAGCCAAAACGTGCTACAGTGCCCTCCTGGGAGCCAAAACACGCGCTAAAGTGCCCTCTTTGGAGCCAAAAAACATACTAAACTGCCCTCTTGGCTGGTTAAAACATGATAAAGTGCCCTCTTGGGTGGTTGAAACGTGATAAACTGCCCTCTTGGGTGGTAAAAACATGATAAATGCCCTCCTGGGAGCCAAAACATTACTGTTGCATGCTAAAGTGCCCTTGTTTGGCAGCCAACTATATGCCCTCCTGGGAGCCAAAACGCGCTAAAGTGCCCTCCTGGGAGCCAAAACACATGCTAAAGTGCCTTCTTGGCAGCCAAAATGCCCTCCTGGGAGCCAAAACATGCGCTAAAGTGCCCTCTTGGCAGCCAAAATGCCCTCCTGGGAGCCAAAACGTGCTACAGTGCCCTCCTGGGAGCCAAAACACGCGCTAAAGTGCCCTCTTTGGAGCCAAAAAACATACTAAACTGCCCTCTTGGCTGGTTAAAACATGATAAAGTGCCCTCTTGGGTGGTTGAAACGTGATAAACTGCCCTCTTGGGTGGTAAAAACATGATAAACTGCCCTCTTGGCTGGTAAAAACATTACTGTTGCAATGACTTTTATGTTGGGCCCTTGTTTGATTTATATTGAGCCAGAACTATATCTCACAGAACCAGTTTGGATTATCTGGTGCTAATATGGTGTTAAAATGCACTAGAATACAGGAAATGGCATCTACTACTTGAGATAATGTACTTAATTACATTCCACCACTGGTTCACAGTGAGGTCTGTGGATTAAAGGGGACACCTCACCTCCATTGTACTGGGATGAAGGCAGAAATGTCAAGGACAGATTTGAGCAAATTAGACCGAATTTATATTTATTATTACTAGAAACCAAAGGGTTTTCACCAAAACAAACAAACAAAAAAATCCCATGTTTTTCATTTGTTACAAAAAACAAAATGAACATATAAATCATTAAAGCTGAGCTCAACAGTCCACTTACTAGACTATGACATTCGATTGAAAGCTCTGGAAAAACTAGCATCTAAGTAAACTTTATTTCTATTCTGCCTTTCAAAACTGCAGTTAGAAGTTGCTTCTGTTTATGTGGTGAATTAAAAACCTTAACCAAACTACACCTACCACCTGTATCACCGTGCAGAAGGAAGTGTGCATCTACTCATGGATGAGAGGCTTGTGCTCGTGATAGCACGAGATGTAAACATTAATAGTGTCCTCCTCGGCTGAGCTGCTAGCTCAGTGGTGCCAGGTGAGCTAGCAGTAGATGCACGCTACTCTCTGTGCGGTGATGTGGTTGAGAAAATAGGAAAATAGTTCCTACATGAAACTGCTCACAATTTGAGTAACCAGGTCATGATTTTTGGAAAGAAACTTTGATGTTGAGTTTTTTTAAATGTATTTTTATGACGCTTTGAGCACCATCTAGTTCCATCATATTTGAGAGAAGGCAGACATCTCTGTGGCCGATATCTCCAACACTCATCAACTCACACCAAAACAATCTAGACCGAAAAATAGCACTCCAGGTAAGAGTATAAATATGTGTTTTTTTTATTTTGGGGTGAACTGTCCCTTTAAATGTTTTTTGTAATTTGGTTTAAGTGACCCTTAAAAGCCTTCTGAATTCTATGTCCTAACAGGACCTGTACTACCAGTCCTACGCTCAGGTTGGAGTGTTGTTCGCCTCCATCGCCAATTTCAACGACTTCTACATTGAACTGGACGGGAACAACATGGGCGTCGAGTGTCTCAGGCTGCTCAATGAGATCATCGCTGACTTTGATGAGGTGAGTAAATGTTTTGTTGCATCGTAAATCTGCAGTTTTTATTCAAACATATATTTTTTTGAGCAGTTTTCATTTCTGCCTCCCTCTGCCTTTGGAGAATTTGGGGTGAAGCTCTGGTGCAATGTGTCCTCCATAATGTCATTTTCAAAGATGACATTGTGGCCATGACTGAGGGTTTAAAAAAAATACTGTGTTTATTGACGCAATATAATAAGCAATGGTTGCGGTTGGGAAAGTTCTTCAAAATAAGGAATTACTTACAGATGACTTTCGGCCTGCTTGAATCTATAATCAGCAACATAAAGCATTAATTTACTCAAACACGCTAAAATAGTTCATTTTAAATTGCGTTTGGATTTGTTTGCCAACACAACCTATAATATATATGAGCTTAAACTGACAATTTACTCCAATTTGATTTGAAATTTGTAATAGTAGTAATGCTTTCCTCCTGTTTTTATCCCTGGTTTCTTTTTTTCTTTTTCCTACCAGCTGATGGACAGAGAGTGCTACAGGGATATTGAGAAAATCAAGACTATTGGCAGTACATACATGGCTGCAGTAGGGCTGGTTCCTACAACTGCCTCCAAGGTACACATGCAGCAGCTTTATTTAGATCCTGTATGAGTTTTTGTGTGTGTTTGCAGGGTATTAGCACATTTCGAAACTGTTCCGAACGCACACGGCAGTTTTGAGAGGCCCGGTGTTTGCAGGTAGCTATTTTCTGAGTGTTGATATTTAGAGCGCTGTCACGTTTCACTCCACAAATCCTCTGTGAGGGATTATGGGCCTCTGTGGCGTCAGCATATTCTGTGTTCATAAAGTTCCTTTAAATCCTGCAAAGCTGACAAACAATAGAGCCCTTTCTGCAACTTCTGCAAACATAACAACCAGTTGCAGGGGTGGTTTTGACTTTTTATGACTAATTATGTGTAAATCTGTGTTTTCCTGATAGTTGTGTGTTTCTCTGATTCACAGGTGAAGAAGTCGATCACCTCACATTTATGCACAGTGTCAGATTTTGCCATTGACATGTTCGACGTCCTGGATGCCATCAACTACCAGTCTTACAATGACTTTGTCCTAAGAGTAGGTGAGTGAAAAGACACACACATGCACACACACACACACACACACACATTGGTCTACGTAAACATTGGCGTTGGATGTTCTGACCTATTGCACTGGACAGAACTGACTCTCTGTGCCGGTAAAGTTGGAGGGAAATGCATCACAGAACGAGTGTTCCCTCCAGGAAGCTCGTCACAGCGAGACCTGAAGTTCTGGGTTCCATTGTGTTGGGTATCCTGTGGGGAGCCTGCAGCAGGAGCCCTTGTTTAATCCCAGCGTAACCTGGTGTACACAATGCCATCCTGTCTGCAGACTGTGGGACACCGTGTGTAAAAACTCCATGTGTTTGTGTGCTTGGCTGAACCCCCTCTGCAGAAAAGCAACTTTTGGTAATTTGCGTAATGCTGTATTTCCAGAAAGGGCAGAAAAACAAAGTTTGGCCTAGTTTCATTTGGTCTGCACATGTCATGTTGCTGTCTAACCTCTAAAACCTGCAGAGCTGTGGCTATAAAGATGAAGCAGAGCCTTGGATTTGCAGAGACATGCTGTCACAGTGGTGTAATTAGTAACATTGTTTTATTTGTTTTGCGATACTAAAAACAGAGATAGGTAGATTAATGTAGTAATCAAAAGGTAATTAGGAAAAGCTTATTACCTCCGCCAGGTATCACCCGAGAGGGGATCATGCATTTCATTGTGTGTGTGCATGCATGCGTTTATGTGTGTGCGTGTGTATTGTGTGTATCTGTCTGTCCGCAGCTAATCTTGCAAACTAGTGGATCAATCAGCCTAACAGTTTGTGTGCGTGTTTATGACTGTATGCTCAAGGATCTCTTGCTACGTGTTGGCCATTTTAATCTGTATTGCCACATAAAATAAAAGCATATTAATTTTTGCACAAACCCTACAGTGTGCCTTGAATTGTTTGTGAAGAAGACTTGCGTTTTTATATTTTTGATTGAGAGTTTACTTTACTCATGCAGTGAGTAACAAGATGGAGTAAACACATAGAAAACTGACTTCAATAGAAAAGTTTGGTCTAATATGAGCCCAGAGCATCTGCAGATTAATTCTATACCCAATATGTTATGGTCCACCAAAGTTAGGCATAATTAATACGAGATGAAAAAAAAGAGTTTAGTTCTCTTTGCCACCATCTTGACTATAAGGGAGCTGGGATTGACAATTCCATTGGATACAGCTGCACCACATATATTGCTACAATCAGCTCTGGCGGCTGTGTTGCAGCTAGAACACAGCTGCCTGGCAATGATCTGCACTGCACTGAGGGCACTTTTAGTTAATGATGCATTTACCCTATAAATCACAATTCTCTCCCCAACATGGAACTGCAGTAACAGCTTTTGAAGACTATCTGTATTTCTTCTCCTGGTGTAATTTAATTATTATTACATTATCTAATCTAGTACATTTGTAGAGCAAACAGGGAACTGCATTTGCTATACTCCTCATATAAGGCTTTGAAGGTGCACTGAACAAAACATAAGGCTCAATACATAACACAAAATTGTATTCATGATAGTTAAAAACAGATGAAAATTAGATAAATTTATTGTAATCTGACTGAGAGCACTTACAACTTGAGACTTGGGGCTCAAGTCAGACTCCAGTCACGAAAATGATTTTGATTCTGTAAAAACTGGTTCACATGAAACATAAAAGCAAAAACATGCAAGTCCTAAGCTTAAACCAGTGTTTTCATTGAAAATGAATGTTTTGTCCATGTGTCCAGGTATCAACGTGGGACCAGTGGTGGCAGGAGTGATCGGAGCCAGAAGACCACAGTATGACATTTGGGGAAACACAGTGAACGTAGCCAGCAGGATGGACAGCACTGGAGTACAAGGAAAGATACAGGTAGAGTCCTTCAGTCCACTGTGGTCTCCTTTGTTTTCCTTTATATCATCAGGTAAAAGTGTTAATAAGATTAGAATCTGTTTCAAGGGAGACCTGGTCAAAAGGAAAGCATAAAAACCGAAGAGCATTCAAACAGAAAAAACAACAATTTGTGCTTTTAGGGAGACGTCAGTTTAGTTTGAACTAGTTTACCTGGAACTGTTTCTTGGCAAAGAGCCTCTGTGTGCAGTGGCTGTGTGTAGCTTTCTGATGTCTTGTTATTATAGTAAAGTTGCCATGTTTGGTACCACTGTGACTGCACAAGGATCCAAAACCTGTCTCACACCATATCTGGCAGCCCGTGCTATAGTCTAAGACACTGTGCAGAAGTGCTGGGTGAATAAACTGTTATTTGTCAAGAAATAGTCCCAAATCTCAGCTCCCTGTAAAGCCACACATTTCTGTGCAGGTGCAGGTAAAAAAAAATAAACAAAATGTATCAGACAGAGCCAGGCTAGCTTTTTCCCTCTGTTTCCAGTCTTTATGCTAAGCTAAGCTAATGTCTGATGGTTGTAGTTTCATATTTAGCATACAGACATCTCCTTATCTAACTCTCAGACAGAAAGCAGACTTAAAAGCTTACTATAAGTCACCAGTAATAACCTCTGACAATGTCAAGTCCTTTTGTAGATTGTTTCACTGTGTCCTTGTCTTCAACTGTCTCCTAATATGAGGATCTGACATCTGTAAAACATCCTGAGAAACTTCATCCGCCCATGTTTCCTCTCCAGGTGACGGAGGATGTTCATCGTCTCATCACAGACTACTACAACTTTGTCTGCCGGGGCCAGGTCAGCGTGAAAGGCAAAGGTCAGATGCTCACGTACTTCCTTGAAGGCCGCAGACAAGGCAGCCGGCCATCTCAAATCCAGCAGCAGTCCAGCAACGCTGAGCGCCGGTCGAGCGCGTTCGCTCAGGGCAGTGTGTGCACAAGGCTGAGCCCTGCCCCTACCGTCACCACCTACGGCATCACCAGGACCCCGAGCCCGAGCACAGCCAAGCCGACCACCTCCACCAGCACCACCAGGTACCTGCCCTCTGTCCCCATGGCAACAGTGTGACGGATCTCCATGGTGAAATAAGAAAATAAGAATGGAGGTGGGGAAACAGTGTGGATGATCAACAAGGCAGCAGTAACACAGAGAGTTTATCAAAACAGGAAAAAGTAGAGCTGACCTCCACTCTTCTTCTACTGTCTGTGGGATGCAGCTGAGACACTGATTGTCCAATGGGAGGCCTGGACTCAGGCCTGGACTTTAGGACTGAGGCTGCCTCGGTGGGACTCTCCCTGCACACTCGAGCCCTGTTTGTTGTTTGATGCCGCGGGGTGTCGTGAACATGATACAGGATGCTTTAGCCACGTTGCTCTGTGAAACAATCAGAGTCGACTCCTAAAAAACTGTTTCCACAACTATAATGAACGAAATCAGCATCATAATCAAAACAATTGCACAATTGATAGTGTAGCACGCAAGCCTCTAGCAACAACAACCACATCCAGAAAATTCCTTTAAGTACTTTAGCTGACCCTTTTCTCTCAGTATAAAACCAAATCAGTGCTGTTGCCTTAGCGACCACTCCTCACAATGAGTTTCTTGCCATCTTTTTTGTTGCCTTTTAGATCCTCCATTGATTTATTGGACACCAATTCAGATGAATTAATTACAAGGGCATTGTTGTCCAGATATATGTTTTTAAAGTGGATGAAGCCAAATGTATAATTGTAAATGGCAGTTAATGGTATAAACTCGCCAAAATACGACAGGGCATTGACCTCAATCATTTCCTGGATGTTTATGCCCCTTCACTTTAACCCTGCGACGGCACATGAGGTAAACTCTTGATTCCCTGAGCCGAGCCGCTCAGTGTCTTTAAGTGCATGATGCCACTGCTGCATTTCAGTCATGTTTGCTGTCTGTTTCCCTGTGATGCTTGACTTCCAGATTCTTCCTCGTCAAAGTGTAGCAATAAATCAGTTCGTCTCCTATCTCAGCCCCTTGCATGCTGTAGCCAGCTGGATCCTATTTTGACCTGATAGTGTATGTAGCCAATAGAGTGTGCGTAGCTAGTCACACTGGTCTGTATCTCCGTGGAGTTGAAGCATGACTTAGAAAAACTTATTTTCTGTATTGTGTGAGTGTGATTTCCTTCCTCATGGAATTCTATTTAAAAAGAAGAAGAAGAAGAACATTTTTTCTGCGTGCTTGTTTATTAAGAAATATTTTCTATTGTTAAAATATTCAGTTCTACTATTTTTATGAACTAAAAGCTGCTTTGGTCGAGAGAAGAAAACTGCTGTTTATGAGGAGACACCCAAACCTCCGTGTCTGGCTTCCTCATACAAATCCAGATGATTTATTCCATGGTAGAGCATGCTACTCACAGTACGGCTTACCACAGCCATTAACTCTCCTCTAATCTGTTCTAGCATGCACTGCCTGCAAGCCTGTGGCTCTTACATGCATGCTTTGATGAAACATTCATACAGGCCGAGCAGTGGACACACAGTGACTCTGTTTTAATGTAGTCCTCATGCATGCGCTAAAGGTAGCGGTCCTCTTGAATGTAAGGTGCTTTTTTGACCCGTGTCTTCTTCATGAGCTTGGTGTGTGAAACCTTTTTCGAGGACATTTTCAGGACGGTTTGACATCAGGCCGGGGGATCCTCCTCCTCCCCGCTCCTGCTGTAGTCAACAGGTAGCTGGTTTTTCAAATGTGCCAACCTATTTTCATAAACATATCAAACTTTTGGTGTTGAGCTGTAGCACAACGGAATGTTTGGCTACGGTTATTGTGGATTTTTCTTTTTTGTCGAATGCCTGTATTTTTACTGTTTGAGCTGTTCCTTAATGGTTTTGTAACTCAATGATCAAATGATGGCAAGTGTTGATTTTTGGAGAGATTTATTTGGACACCATAACCTGACTGAAATGATGTTGTTGTACTTCTTATCATATTTCAAAAATAGATTTAAAGTCTATATAGTAGCTTGAATGCTTACTTTAAGTTTCTAAGAGATTAAAAATGAGGATTTTTATACACTTGCTTTAAACAGTTTGATGGAAAGTTGATGGAAAGGAGTTATGTACAATATTTTTTCCTGTAAATTGGATATTTTCATACTGTATGATACGGGTTTCAATTGTTACATGTAGGTATTACTTGCTATTATTGTACATTGTAAAGTCTTTTTTCAGAGATATATTACGAATGATCCGATATTTGTCAAGTTCTTTTGTTGAAGATGTATTTATTGAGATGTTTTATGTGAATGTAAATTTTGTTAAAGACGATATTTTATACTAAGTGTTTGCACTGCAATGATATTGACGTATTATGATTATAAAAATAAAGCCAGAGGGGACGTGTCTCCTGGAGTAAAAACAGCTCTTCCTGTGCTCATTCTTTTCACTTACACACACACACACACACACACACACACACAAACATGGTGCATACGGAAAGGCCATCAAAATCAGTTATAAAGTTACGTAACAGTAGAAAAACAGAGTAGCTGATGTAAGAAGTTTGGAGCAACATGCGAGTCAATGTCAGCCAGTTGTCCAGGAGGAGCCTCCTGCTGATCTTGTGAACACAACTGCTACCAGAAAAACATGACAGCAGAGATTGTGAAAGTGTAGAGAGCAGATCCTGTACGATAAGTGCAGATAAACACCACGAGTGTTGCAACATTGTGGGGAGCAAAAACACAATGAAATGTAATAGAGTACAAGTGATGAGGGCTGTAGTTTTTTTGTTTTTGTTGGGGTTTTTTTTTTTAATTTTAAAATAATAATTTAAACATTACGTAGTAGTAAAAGTAGTAGTAGTGGCAATAATAATAATAATAATAATCATGTATATATCACTTTTCAAAACAATGATTCAGGACAATACAAAGTTGAGGTTAAAAGTTACGTCAAGATAAATTAATGCGGAAATACAAGTTTATTCAAAAAATCAAAAAACAAAAAAGAAGTACAGATGTAAAGGTCCCGTATGTGGGATTAAGTACCATCTAGCAGTTAGTTTGCTGAAGTGAAAATGCCCTATCTAGAGTCAGTGTTAGGTTTGTCCGTTCTGGGCTACTGTACAGACAACACAACTCTATGGTTAAGGACCCGCTTCGTATGGAGATGTAAAGGTCTCATTTTAAAGTAACACAAACTCAACAATTCTTACTTTCAGGAGATTATACACTAATGAACATATGTGAATATAATGTTCCATCTCTGCCAATGGAGCCCACTAAATCCTAAATCTTTGACCTTAAAGAAAGGTCACTGTGGTAGTAAGATGGATTTCAACAAATGAAGAGCACAAAATAGAAGAACTTTGCACTGGCCCAATCTGACATCATTACATTTGCCCAACTAACCTCAAAATGGGTGCCTTCCTCGAGGAGTGGCTGTAAATTTGTCTTTTTAAGGAAAATGATTACCAGCATATCTGAAGAACAATTAATCACCTAACACGTGTACATGAAGGTAGACACATTAAAACAGGAATGTTGTGGCACTCAAAATGATATTTGTGCTGATGTCAGTCCATGCACATCAGGTTAACTGTAAAATAAGACACCAAAGTATATCAGTATGTAAGTCTCATCATGGCATAGTTTAAAATTAGCCTACATACTCCAGCACCATAATAGAATCCATAAAATTCAGTTATGACTTTTGGTTTTGGTGTGCCACCCCTCAGAATTTCCGTGGCCCCATCTGGCCACCACTATGAAACATTTGTGGAGGAGCAACTGTCCAAAATCCTAAGATATCATATAAACAGAGAAAAACAGCATATGTTCACATTTGAGTGTTGGATCAAGCAACTGTTTAAAGACACATTACACAAATTTCTTCCAAATGTTGCTTACACAGTATATTTAGTGTAATTGGAAATATCTCAAGTCTCTACAAAATTTGAAATTAGAGTTTCAAAAGTTTAAACAAAGCCTGACCAAACAACACAAGTTCATAAAGAGGAGCTGACAACAGCCAAGCAGTCTGTTACAGTTTAAGATGGTCAAACAAAACTTACAGAGATTTCCATTAATGTGAGACATGTGGTCTTTTTCACTGCAGACACTTTGGCTTTGAATAGCAGAAAAGGCACAGGTGGAATCAGTAACATCAATCATGGCTGCACATCATTCATGTAATTAATTACACCTGTGGAGGTCCTGAAACCTGAGCTCTGAAGCCCAGATTATGCACGTCACCTGAGTGCAGGAGTTGAAATGATTTTGTGGAATCATTTCAACTGGGCAGAGACATTTTGTGATCAGTATTTTAGACTGTATGTAGTTTAAAATGTTTGTAGTTTGCATCCTGTAAACAATACTGTTGGACCAAATCAATATATTTTGAAGTCACTGTTATGCTTCCCTGGAACGGCAACTGTATTCTCGAGAAAATCCATCTCACAGGCTTCATGTGATGCGTTTGTGTCTGAACCACCAATCAGCATCCTGTGGGGATCTACTGGCAGCTACGGGCACGGTATAGGTGTGTGTGACAACATTTATGATGTCTCCGCTGGTGGTGAAGAAAATCGGAAGTATGCAGAATCCCGTTTGTTGGTCTGACTGGTTGAAGTTAGCCCTTTGTCGAACAGTTTTCAATGACAGCTTCTTAGATAGTTCTGTGTAACAAACCATCTGGTGCGCCAGGTTACCGTTACGTGTGTTTGTTCACACAGAAATATAAACATTTCTTGTTGCTAACTCCTTCCAAGTTTGTTTGTTTCTTTTTCACTATGTGGAGTTTTACAGACATCATTCTCTTAAAGTCTTTACGCAGTGAGGATTATTCCCCTCGGCAGAGTCTGCAGAGCATAAAAAGTCAGCCAGAGACACCAGAGACACAGCCCTCTAACCTCATGTAAGGCCTCATGTAACCTCATGTAAGGCAGATAGCAGAAGCGGTCTAGCATCTGCCTTGCATAGGCATGATACAGCCCATATAAAATCAAAAATGGCACCTAAACATCAATGATTAAATGTAAACATGATTTGAACCTGATGTTGTCAGTTAAAGCATCAGACCTTTTATTGTCTGTACTGAACTACAGAGGAGAACAGCTTGGCAAGCCACAAGACTACTCTTGTCTCATAATTACCTGATTGTAAATCTAACCGTAACGGAAACTGGGAGAGGGGTGATGGGAAAATAAGCTGCAGAGCAGCCATAAAATGTTGGACCCTCCCCCTGATATCCAAAGCATTGAATCCAAAATAGCAAATCAGCTCTGATTCAAATAAAGCTCCAGTATCCTCAGATAGCCCAACAAGACTATAATACATCCTGGATCAGAGCTAGACAACCCCAAGACAGTAAATGACTTCACTTGGACATTTGACATTCTTGCCGTCAAACAGCTGCAAAAACCCACTGCCAATAGACCAGCATATAAACATCAAGACCACACCTGTTTTGGGGGGATAGAAAACACTACACATTCCCACTCCAACCTTGTCACATATCAACATTTGGTAATGGGCTTTTCACATCAAGATATGACATGCAAGGTACCCTCAGTGCATTGATTGTTGATGTTTTGAGGCGCCTTGTCAGCTTCAGCCTGTTACATGCATTGTCTGTCCTCAAAATACACTTCTGTTTTCACAGGAAATGTACAGACTGCATACAGTCTCTTTCAATGTAACAAAGTGTTTACATTTTGCCTACACATGCACATGATTAAGTTTAGTCAACAAAAGCACGTGGTTGGGTCTAGGAAAAGTGAACAGAGTTTGGTTTAAAATTACACAGGAAGAGAACATCGGCCTCCTGGGTGAAAGTCAGTGGTTGTTCAGCCTGTCCAGCACAACTCCCACCCACCCTACTCGGACTTTTCATTGTTGTCCCTCTGCTTTTCCCCCTGACATTGCCATTAAATAATAACTGTGACTGGCTGCGTATCATGCAGACGTGAAAGAACGGCATTTCCTTGGTGTCTAACACTGGAAGTCACTGACCAAGCGCCGGATTTTGACAACTTCGGTGTGTATTGGAAAACCAAAGATCTTACAGATGTCAATGCCTTTTGATGTGTTTGGATTATCATTTTGACATGTCTGTATGCATTCATTTCACTTTGAATACATATTTGTTTTATGGACACGTCTAATAATTATTTTGTGACGTTGCCTGAACCCGAGTCTTTGCGATCCCTTATCTAGTTAAGGTTGATGGCCGTCATGACCCATCAGTCTGCCCCTGTTCAAGTGAATCAATGAGTGTGTTTACAAGGTCTTTAGTATCCCGGTTTTGATTGGGTTTTTTAAGTATCCCGTTTTTGTGTTTGTGCATGTAAACATCATATCCCGAATTCAGAAACCGGGTTATGCCCTTTTCCCGGTTTCAAGAAACCCAGTTTTGCCACCTGGAGTACTCCGATAGAAGCCGGGATACTGGAGCATGTATACTCCTTATTCTGGTCTGTGACGGCTCTCCCGCCGTGTGCGAAGGCGCCAGAGTGACGCACCAGATATACAAGCAACATGGCGGCAACAAGCGCTTCCCATTTTTGGAGCGACGAAGAGACTGAATTTTGCCTGAAAATGATGAAAGAACTCAACATAACTACGTGTTTAGACGGAGGAAGACACAGAAATGCCGACCTATTCAAGTCTGTTGCGGACAAGCTACGTGACACTGGTTTTCCACCTCGCACCATTGAACAAGTTAGGTCGCGGTGGAAAATATTAATATTTATAATAATAATAATAATAATAAATAATGGAATATAATTAATAAATATATCACATTTCCCGCTCAATCTGTTGTAAACAAAAGACGTAAAAGACAACACACGCCTGTGCAAATAGGATATAGTGATCAGAAAACGGGTTACTGGTATTTATCATGTATACAGGGATATGAATAACCAGGTTTCTCTGTGTTCCATGTAACCATCATATCCCGGATATGCTCAAAGCCGAGATAAGCCTCAAAACCGGGATACTAAAGACCTTGTAAACCCAGTCAATGACTCAACAAACTGGTCAATGTGTATTATGTGATACCAGTGACATTACAACAGTCACACAGCACAGCACTAGATTTTAAATTAATAATACAAGGACCGTATTTTGTGTAACCAGGCCTGGAAAACAGTTTTCCTACTTTCAGAACCTTTCCAGGAGTTCCTTGACTGTGGGAACTAGTTCTTTTATACAAAACTAAACAAGAAAAAACATACAAAGCACAAACAATGATACAATGTCTGTCTGAACAAGGCCTAAAACATTTTGTTTAAAATGAACAAAGAATGACTGGAAACTCACTTTCTGGTGTAAAACCACCAGTTCTTTATTTTTCTGACGAGGGCAGTCTCTCTGTCTTACAGGACACTGCAGGAGTCAGGAATGTGAGCAAGGTGTCAGGACCTCAGTGGGTTAGACATGTTTCTGTTTCTCTCCTCACCCACCCACCCTCCTCTTCACCCCTCAGCAGAGGAACTGGGGGTTTTAGAAGGAAAAAGAAAGCAAAACAAATGTGGGGCCTCATCATTGTGTCTGTTTGTGTGTGGAGCTGAGTGTGAAGGGATGTTTCAAGTCCTGTTGCAGGAAGAACCGACTTCCAAACAATCATCAGTGATGTGACAGTGTGTGTTTGTTGCTGGTGTGTGTGTGTGTGTAGTTAAGCAGCTGGAAAGTGCTGTGGCATGCAGAGCATCCTGAGTGACAGGTTGTCATGGCAACACAACAAGACATGAAACCATCCAGGTTGTGTTTTTCAACGAGTAAATGATAAACCAGTCGGCCACCCTCTTTCTTCCTCTATTAGCTCTGTGATTCATGCTGATTGTGTGCAATCACTACAGAGGACGTCAATACTCCACTTTATGTTGATAACCCCAGAAATTAAAGGCCAGTGTGTTTGCGTGTGTGTTTACCACCTGCTGCACTCTCTGATAGCATCAAACAGGCTCGACTCTGGAGTGCCAACGTAAACACTCACACACTCAGATAAGCGAGCGGAAATGGGCCTTTTTACATCTGTGGTGCAGCAGAATGGCCGTCTATCAGCAGCCCGAGTCAGGAGCTGCTGAGGGGAGATCGGAGCAGTGACACAGCCGAGCAGGACACTCTGCAGGGTTAACAATAGTTTTACTGCCCCCATCCCTCCCTCGCACTGCTTACCCAATGACCCCGTGTGTCATAACATCCCTTACTGTAAACCCTGCTGGAATCTGGACACTAGAGCGTGGGAGGGAAAACACACCCCCAGTGCCTAAGTGTGTGTGTGTAACTTTGTAGACTTGCGTGCATGTTTGTATATCTCTGTTTGTATCCATGTTAAGTGGGTGCATTTTTTTGTGTGAGTGACGTCAAACACGAGGTAAACTTGCAGCTCAGCATCAAACATTTGGTACAAACTGAAGACTTTCTCGCCATGAAAATAAAGAAGCCCTGGTCCCCTGGATCAGTGGCTCCTAAACTGATGGCCAAGACCCCTTAAATGTGTCTGAAGATAAATCAGATGGGTCATGAGGTTATTAACAATAAGAAAGAAGAAGAAAGGAGTTTTTGGTAGACAACCATTATAGAGGGTTAATACGATGTAATTAATAGCTTTATCAGTGGTTAATAAATGATTTGGTAATGTTTTAATGGCTCTGCACACAAACTTCCATTCAAATTTACAAAAGCATAAACAACCAGAGACCATTTTGCAGTGGGATCACTCCAGCTGTGATACAGTGATCTATGACTTAAAACAAATTCAATCAGCAAGCGGAGCTGTCTGTCAAATGTAAGGCGGCAGATACTCCTAAAGTTGTTAAACATCACAGTCTCATATGATGAAACTGCAAAATCATCTGGTGTTCCTGCTGGTAACATTCTGCAGTTAGTCTGTTGATTGTTACTGGATGAATCTTCAGTTTTACAAGTATGAAAACTGCAAGGAGAGGAAGCGGGAGTGAGACAGCGCCTGGATGTGGCAATATATGTGATGAGTTTATCATAGTTTATAAACTACGAACACAGTTGATCACTGACAATACAGACATTTCATACACCAGAAATATGTGACACAGACTTACCAATGCCATTCAACCTGGGATGGACCCGTTCATATGAGTCAGCATCTTGTTTGTCACTGTTAGAAAAACTAAGCTAATTCATGCAATATAAAATATCATTCGCTTATGCTAATATCATTTGCATGTTATATTCCTGAGGAAAACCTGTCTAGCAAAAGACAGTTGTTTTGTCTGAACCAGGTGAGTTACAATGGGCCTGAATTTTGCACCTTTGTTTAATGTTGCTGCAATTATATGTGTTTAGGTGTGTTAGTTGACGTAATCAAAGGTGACTGTACTCAGTACACTTAATTTTAAGATGATATTAAAAAGTTTTCTTTTACACTATTTTATTAAACATTGGATGCTTAAAGACATTTGAACAAAGTTTTGTAATGGACTTGTGGAGTATTCTAAATTTTGACACTAAGATTTAAATTTTTACAGCAAATGATTTTCAGTTCCAAATATAGGTTATCAGTCTCTTTGATCACTAATAATTGACATTGCAATCAGACCTGAAAAAAACATACCTGACGATCTCTACTTCTCTACTTACAGCCCCCTTGCTTGCACTGCATCCAAGCTCGGCCTTCATTTTGATCTAAAGTACACACCTGTAAAGTTTTGTGACTGCATTTTACACGGTTGCAACAACTGCATTGGCAGACTCTGTCCAGAGACAGACAAACAGACATACCTGGCAAAATACTCAAAACAGCTTCTGTGGTAGCAGCTGCACTAATTGGTGTCACCAGGACCACATTTTGCCATGATGACACACACACACACACACACACACACACACACACACACATAGACTCAATGTGGAAACAATAGCAGCTGTCGTGACAGGCAGAGGGCAGACAAATGCACCAAAGTGTTGATAAAGAGGGATAACTTCTGTATGAGTCTATACATTTTTTTATAGGAAAACATTCCATAATATTCTATTAACATTTAACTTTGAAATCTTGGTCTGTTTGTCAAATCATGGAGATTTTTCGTGTTGCAAGTCCAAGAGTCTCAGGGCCAGTATTCTGGATCATCCAACACCAGCAGCGAGTTCAGGCGCACAGACTATTTGCTCTACTTTTCATTTCCCAAGGCCATACTGTCAGTCACAGATTACAGTTTTGGGTTAAAGCACATGATTCATTCTGAAGGACTGCATATTAGGTTTGATCAAGCCCATATGCAGGGATTAAGTGCTCATATGCTTTTAATGTACAGCTCTAAAAATGTTCTTCCAGGAAATTCTGGATCAAAACAGAGTTTCTGCGAAAGCAAAAAACAGAATGTCTCCAAGAGGTCTCCATCAAAAGCAAAAACACAAACTGCTCTTTTCTGATTAGTCAAGAAAAAACATCCTCTCACAAGATTGTTTTTCATCAAGGATTTCCCCAGCGCAGGAGTGTTATTCTCTGTCTTGTACGCTGTGTTTTCCCTGTTAGCACATCAGCACAGATACACACATGGTCAATGAACTCCATGTTGTGTAAGAACAGCAGTGACCCTTACTAACCTCTGGCTTCAGCTCCTGCATGTTTGGTCTCTTCTGAACGTCCACGCAGATGGAATGTGACGTACTGAGAGAAAACACCTCAAAACACGCAGAAAATGTTAAATAACCCCTGATCAAGGTGACCTGAGGTAAACTGATAAACCCTGTGAAAAACAGATCTGATCTGAAGAACAATACTTTGACAGATGTGGGACATCCCATTGTTACAATTACATAAAGACATATTTTTCCCTGTTAGTCCTGCTGGCATCTCATAACACAGATAGATATAGATACATATCTGCCACCATTCATATACAATAGAATATACTCAAAGTATTTAAACATTTTAAAAAACAAATGTTCACCTCCTTCTCTTACAGATGCACTTTATAAACTGCAGTCTGTCTTTAATATTTTGCAATCTCAGCTCAAGCTTTATTGAATGCAGACAAAACAAAGGCCATGTGATTCTCTCTAATGCAAGACATCTCTCCTCTAATGTCCCCCCTCCAGACACATGTTAAAGTATGTAAAAATACTCTGATGCTATGATTAACATTTTTGTTTAACATGGTTTTCCTCAAATAAAAAGTAATAATAATTTAAAAAAAAAAATCTACCCACCATTGCTGCTTGCAGTAGGTTTTGCTTTCGCTTTCCACTATATCCACTGTAGACACAGCACTACTTGGGTATAAACCCATGACAGTTGACCGGTGAAAGAGCAGTGCACATCAAAATGGCTAACTTTAGAGTTTTTGGAAACATTGGTGAAATTCAGCCATATATGTTGAGTCAGACCCAGACTCAGATAAGGAGTCTGCTGCGCATCAAAATTAAAGCTGTAGTGCGTAACTTCTACGTGTCCGTAAATGTCCGTTTCACCCAAGCCACTACTAGAGGAGATGACACAATGCTGATTAAGCCGATCGGCTCCTCTAACATCTCGCGGTATTTTTCAATATATATCATTTTTAGTATGCGTGTCAACCGGCGACATTCCCGCACTGGCGCACAGGAAATGCTTCCTCACAACAAGAAGGGAGGGGGAGGACGAGTCTCATAGCAAGAGGTAGAGCGCAGGTTGAAAGAGAAAGCAACAAAGAAGTGGCTGAGACACGGTTCAGAAGTGGATCCTACCACAAAGATAAAGCCTGGACGTTCGGCTGAAGGTCTATTAGCAAAGAAGGAAAGTGACCAACGGAGAAGGCAAACTAGGATTTGTATTGGCGTCGCTTTTCCTCGGTGGAGAGCCCTGAAGGAAGAAATTGGGCTGAGGGCAGTGTAGAAAAATAATTCAAATGGTCGGGAGCTGGGCCAGTTAGCTCGCGACCTCGCTCTTCTCCTCTCAAACGGACTTTCTTTGTCTTCCATTAGATATCAAAAACTCAAATACTCAGAGGTAAAAAAATCACTGGAGACACGTAGAATCAGATGCAACTGAGTTTAATGTGCCCAATGAGTCAAGCTCTGGAGCAAGACTGAAATTTCTTTGTTTGCGCTCGCTCTTTTATCGTAGAATTTCTGCTGTGTCTTAGTCCTTCCCCCTCTAGTGGCAGGCCTTTTTGCCCTTGTTCAGACAGTTCATGTCTGGACATGTCCGGACATGCCCAGACATGCCCCAATGGTGTATCACGGCCTACCACTACTGTCTACTATTACACTTCCAGGCAATACATGGTATGGTATGTGTGTGTTTTCAATATATGAATACATGGATACATAAAACATGGTTACATGAACTCCAACCTTAATCAACTTATGCAAAATGAAACATTTACCTGATTAGTGGTTAAATCTTACACTACAGCAGACATGGATGTTGCCTTGCTGCTGTTGGATAAGTAAGTGACTTGGTTTATAATTATATTATGAGTAGTATGTGTTGCTGTTACATGTACTGGACCTAGTACTTTATTGTTTTCTTGGAAATGGTGCTATGAACGTAATGTAATGTTAGCAGCCTGGTGTTCGGCACATTGTGTAGCATTGTGTACACGGTGTGAAGCGAGTGTTACTCTGTGTACATGGTGTGAAGCGAGTGTTACTTTGTGTACACGGTGTGTGGCTACTGGTGTTACTCTGTGTACGGTGTGTGGCGAGTGTTACTCTGTGTACAGTGTTACTCTGTGTACATGGAAGTGCCGGCTTATTTGTTGTAATAACGCTTTATCTGCTGGGAGGCGGCAGAAGTTACGCACTATAGCTTTAATGTCTAGCAGATGTATCAGAATGGTGAGTGTAGTTAGCATCTTTATTTGAATGGGGTTTTAGTAGATAGTGGAAGGAAGCTAAGGCTCTGCTTCACATCCCAAAAACTGCACACTCCATTTTTGCTGTCCAAACTTTCACTATGCTAATGTTAACTCTGCGCTCTGTACTGACAAGTCCGCTCTGCGCCAGAGGTTTCAGGTTTCTTTTGCTGGTGTTGTTTCAAAATCTTTCCCTCTGTCAGTATGTGTTTCCTGTGTTAGATAGCGATTGGCCTTCATATTCATGACATACCTAATCTAGCTCGGCATATGTTTGAATCTTAGATTTTAGGGGAGTGCCCAGACATTGCCCCCTTCAGGAGATGAATGTGAAAACACCTCTCTAGTGACAAAATCTACACAGATGCAAGTCAGTATAGTCAAGGTCAATCTTTTTAGGGGACATTAAAAGAAGAAAAACATTTTTGGGTGGAGGAGGACTATAAGCAAGATGTTGAACATAAGACACTGATACTGATGTATGTTTCTCTTCTGAAGCTAAGAAGCAAAAGGCTAGCCACTGTGATTTGTTGCACATGAATAAATCTGCAAAATTTATTCAGCAACAAACTTAATTCAGAGTTCTTCTTACAATTATCATCTCATATCACAAGATGCATATCTGTTGTCTTTTGTCTCTAAAGAACAGATACAACAGTCTGCAAAAAGAATTGAAAACAAATGTGGGGCAGGGGCATGAAGTGCTGGGTGTGGTGGAGGCAATGGCTCTTTCCCTGCTTCTTCACCCCATACTTCCAGTGCACTTGGTTGGACCACATCCATCTTTCAACTTGGCCTTCATTTTGATCTCAAATGCACACCTGTAAAGTTTTGTGACTGCATCTTGACATTGGCAAAACTGGCGTCAGGAGGGCCAGATTCTGCCATGATGGCAAACACACACAGACACACACACACACGCACGCACACACACACAAATGGACTGACAAGGTGAAAAGAATACCAGCTGTCTCGACATTGACGTTGCTAGTAAAGACCATATTTTTTTAGGGTAAAACTCTTTTTTATTAACTTCCATTCTTGGCTTTCTTGGCAGTCCTGATATTGCTGTCTGGTTTCATTATTGTTTAGTGTGCTGCCAGATTTTGTATTGTTTTGTATTAGTTTGTCTGCAACCTTTTATGATGCTGTCTTGGCCGGATGTCATTTGCAGAAGAGTTTTGATGTACAAATAATATTTCCGAAGGCATCGGAAATTCCCAATTTTAGAAGATAAAACTGAAACCATCTGCACAGCTAGACATCATTAGCAACATGTTCCCACTCCTAACTCGTCAGACATGGCAGCTTGGTCAGCAGCCCTACACCTCAAACTAGAACACTCTATGTACCCCGCTAATGTCAGCTTTGCACGTGTCAGTTTTGCACATCAGATTCAGCACCAGCATGCATACAGTGCCTTTTCAAAATGAATTTCTATGTTCACCCTCACAGGAAACAGCTAAATAAGAATAATGTCACCAATACGGTGTGAAACTGTTGCAGTTTGATAAGGTTTAGGCAACAAAACTACTTGTTGAGGTTTACGAAAAGATCATGGGTTGGGTTTTAACTATGTTTGCTACTTATACATAAGTTAAAATATCTCAAAGTTGACTTTTGGTTTCACAGAGGATATGAACAGCAGTCTCCTGTGTAAAAGTCCTGTGTTTCTTTAACTAACTCAGCCATTCCTCCCTATGCTGACTTTGTTGCTTTCTCATATTACATCATTTGATTTGCTCCTTTGCTCCCGCCATGTACAGCATCATAGTTTAAAGCGTAGGACCACCGACCAAGCTGCTGTATTTGATGAGTTGGAAGTGAGAACAGGCTGCCATTAGATGTGAGGAAAAATAAGTCTTTTTGTAATTTGCATGAACTGACTGAACTGCAGAAGACTTTTTTTTTTTACCTTTATGGGGGCTCAAAACATTCATCTGAAGCTCATTATGTGCTTGTTATGATCTGTGAAAAATGTTCTCTTCAGTACAAAAACACACTCCTCCTGCATACACTGTGCTGTAATTCCATGCTCCACAATTATCTGTCCCTCTTGGGGACAATGAAGTTGAAAGTGAAGTGAAGCGGAGCCAAAGAGAGTCAATCCAGTCAACATTACAAAGAGTGGCGACTGTAGCTCTTCCTCACTGTATATGATCTCTCAGTCTTTATTTACTGTGGAGAATCCTTTGATGTGTGGACAGACTGTTCTATTGTAAATGGGGAAAGGATCTTCAGACACAGATCTGATGGAAGGAAAGGGAGGGAGAGTAAAGTAACATTGAGTTTGGATGGAAAACTCCATTTTCTTGCATGGGGACATAATAATGTTAAATCCTACCAACACAGCTCCCCTGACCCATTCACGAGATTGTTTCCAGTTAACTTTGCCAAGTGCAATCCACTGGCTCGGACTTCCTCCTACTTCTCATTAGAGCCACAACGAGAGGGAAGCACTGCAGCTAAACACTCACACACACACATACACACTCAGAGAGAGAGAGAGAGAGAGAGGAGGAAACTAAACACAATGGATGCTGGCGCATGGGAGCCTAGATTTCCTGGGTTTCCCACACACAAGTGTACAATCACAAGCTCACAAACATATACACTTATTTGAAAACACACCAAAACAAACAGGCACACACACACACACATGTGAACCATCGCACAACATGCCAAGACGCTGGGGTCGAACGAATAAATCCATTTCCCCATTCACCATATTAAAGCAGTGAGAGCGTCCCGAGACTCCTCCACCATGAATGACCCCGGCTCTGTTTCAGTGTTTTTCTCCCAGACCTCGATCTATGATCTGCGTTGCCTGTTTAATAAGACATGGATTATCCGATTAAGGAAATCTTGTGAGAAGGAGGAGAGAAGAAAAAGAACAACTTTGCTGGGGATTAGCGTCATTGTGCCCACTCGCATCACATTCCTGGCTGCTGATTCTCAGCCCTGGGAGAGGACACTGGTTAACTAGACCACGCCACTGACGTGTCCTGGGACCGGAGACAACACTAGCTCACTCACAGAGACCAGAGTTCCCATCGGCACCAGTACAACAGCTTTAAATATTCATGTCTCTTCTGCATGATCTCTACACAATCATATACAAGTTTTGCGATTTAAATTAAATCCTGAAATAGGCTATTACACATTTTTGGCCAAGTTGCCCAACAAATCCTTGCTTTTCCTTAATAACCCATAAACCTGTCCTATCAGGGGCTTTTACTCAATTATAAATCTTATGATGCCAACCTTGTAACACCTGATCATTTAGACTTTATAAAAACAAATGTTCTAATGCTTTATAGATCACTGACATCAGTAACATCCCTTTAATGGACCATTCAATCATTCAGACCAAAGACCATTCAACTAATTACCAAATACAAATGAATTTAACTGCTGACCTGATGGCTTATGAAGTGAGAAACCTCTGAGCCTTTATTTGTGCATTATTTACACTCATGTTAACTTGCTAGCAGTTCTCTTCTTCACTGTCTTTGTTTACTTATTGCTACAGCAACAGGTCACTTAAAAAGCAACCAGATTTGGTGGCTAAAAAGTAGCTTGAAACACAGTGATGACTCGCTAAAACACAACTGTTTTTTGTTGTTTGTTGGTCTTGACAGTGGTCTGCAGCTTAGCAGGCGTCTTGCCGACATGACACTCCATCCACCACCCCCTCTACCTTCCAGATGACAAAGTCAGCTAACACATTACATCACTTTAAAAACATTGATATGATACCCATGTTATGTACTAATGTAACGTCTACATGGTTTGCAGAATTGTTTAACATTTTCTTCTGGTGACTGGGCTGGAAACCAATGGTAAGATGTGAATTGTGTATGTGCATCTTTGTGCGTGTGCATGATACAAAACTGGGACTCACTTATAAAAAGCACTGGTCTGTAATGCTGCTAGTGGTCACAAACTCCATGAAGTACCTTTAAAATTAATTTGGTACGAAAACATGAACATTTTTAATTTAAAATAACTATATTTTCTACGATGTGTGGATAGCACTGTAATGATTGTGCTCCTAAGTCTCAGGCAAAGTCAAATCTTCAGGACAACAAATCTCATACAAGTCAAGTCTCACAGCAGTCTGACTGAAGTCCAAGTCCCACGTCTGCAGCTCTAATAACTGCTGACCTAAAGACTTACTATTGCATAGTTTCCCAAAGTGCAGCCCTAATAAAAAACATTTTATGTGGGCCCCTGAATGTAACATGAAATTCATGCATTTCCCCATTCCCCCTAACAAATGTCTGTTAGGGTAGGAATAACAACTTGTAGGACTGGTCTGTCACAGAAATTACGTTCTGTCATCACTGCTAGTGCTGTTAGTTAAAGTTAGTGATTCGATTCCACTCTGCAGTTTAATGTAGAGGTGAGATGGAAAATATATTTTGTTTGATCTGTGCACTTTTTCGGCGTAGCCCTCTCCCAAGGCCCCTTCATTGCAATTGTCTACTTGTCCACCAGATGCCCTGACAATTTTCCACCTGTTTCAGTCACCTGACACACACATCCAGCCACTCCCTGCCCTGGAATAACCCTCCTTTCCTGCCATTCCCATCAACTGATCTCTCACTTGCACACCTGTCCTTATTTTATTAGTCTGTGAGTACATATACCAGCCCATTTCCTCCAGTGAGACTGTCATTGTTGTTTCAGACCTTTGCTTTCAAGCCACCAACCAACCTGCATCCTTAACCCTGGAACCTGCACTGGTAGACTCGGGGCAGTAGGGGTAGGGTTATGTTAAGGCGGGGGGGGGTGCCCTCTTGGTAGATAAAACATGATAAAGTGCCCTCCAGGATGCCTTTAAATTGAGAAAACATGCTGCAGTGCCATGTAGGCTGCCCCACATGCTAGAAAACTCTCTGCCCAGTGATGCCCCTTTTATTTTTTTCCACCCCTGCCTCTCAGACTGTCTGAGTGCGCCACTGGGAACAAGTTCCTGTACCTGAACCTGAACCTGACACCTTGACCTGGGAACCTGTACCTGCCTGCCTGTAAGCTTCCATATGTTCACTTCAACTCCCTGAACTGTTCCTGTGGTGTCTAATTGTTTGTGTTTATGTCCTCCTCTCCTTCTGTTGTCTCTGTTACCAGCTCTAACACTTGTTTAATAACCTCTTTAGTATTACACCTGACTGCGTTTAGTCAGGTGTAATACAAGTTGAACCTCTCCTGAGGAGTGACGGAGGTACATATGTATACGTTAACCTCAGATTGCCTCTGGGTGTCGGCCTGCGTAGTATTCACACAGGTGTGCATTCTTTCTGTAGGTGTGATTTCAAACAACTCTGTTTTTCTGAGCTCATCTGTCGTAGATACCCCTCTTTCGACGCCCACCAAAGGGCAAGGTTTAAATCATCATAACTAGAACCTGGAGAGTGTGTATGTATGTGCGTGTGCATGTGTGTGTGTGGGTGTGAGCAGCTTCTGAGACAACAAGACTGTTTTTCCCAGCGCTCTTGTCAAAGGTAAACATTCCAGTCTTGGGACGTTCGTTCACCGTTTGATCTCCATCATGTGACATCTGAAAGAGATGGAACACCCCCCCGCCCCCCCTTATCTTCACTCTCCCAAACACAAACCCTGCAGCAGCCACACAAGGGCTTTGTGGTTTTGCTGTCAGGGTCTTGGGGCTCGAATGGATCCTGCTGTGTACATGTGTTTTTGAAAAAGTGGGTCTGTCCCTGACCTGAGATAACTCTGTTCTGTTTGACCACTCTGCTGCACTGATCTGACAGCACAAAAAAAACCTGTCAGCTACCACATGTGGCTTTTCCAAGAGTACTTCATGTTTTAATCCCTCATGTCTGTCTGTCTTTACATCAACCTGCTAATTACACACACACAGACGATCCAGTGCTGTGCTTTACATAATCAGCCAGTCAGCCATATGAGGCCATATCATAAGATATCACAGACAGACCGGCTTTTCACAGGAGTGAAGGCCTTTAAAAACTCATTTTAGAGTTAAGGAGCGTGGTCTATAAAAAGTAGAGCTGAACATATGGGTGAAATGAGAATAAATGTCCTGCCATGCAGCGCCAAATCCGCATTTCAGCTCCCAGCGGTCACAGAGTCCACATTTCCTCACAAGGACACAGAGTGCATCCTCAAATCACAGTTCAGCTGAGGACAGACTGAGTCAAATACACTGCATGTTATACCACATATACATCAGGAAACCTGTCACTGATAGCTGTGAAATTAAACTTAACACTTCAGTGACAGTCCACGATTTAAGCAGATAAATTAGTGGTAGAACAAGTATTTTGGTTCTTTACTTAAAGGGGACAGTTCATGCCCAAATCAAAAATACACATTTTTTCTCTTACCTGTAGTGCTGTTTATCAGTCTAGAATGTTTAGGTGTTAGTTGCTGAGTGTTGGAGATATCGTTCGTAGAGATGTCTGCCTTCTCTCCAGTGTAATGGAACTAGATGGCACTCAGCTTGTGGTGCTCAAATCACCAAGAAATACATTTGAAAAACCACACAGTACTGTAATGTCTCTTTCCAGAAATCATGACACAGTTACTCAAGATAATCCACAGACCTTGTTGTGAGCAGTTTCATGTAGGAACTATTTCCTTTCTTTTAAACTACACCCACCAACTCTATCACTGTGCAGAGGGAGGCATGCCTCTACTCATGCACAAGAGGCTCGTGCTCATGACATCGGAAAATGTAAACATAAATAGCATCCTCCTCGGCTGAGCTGTAATGCTAACTAGCTCAGTGGTGCTAGGTGAGCTAGCTGTAGATGTACACTTCCTTCCTGCACAGTAATGCTGTTGTTGGGTGCAGTTCGGTAGAAAGAAAATAGTTCTTGCATGAAACTGCTCACAACAAGGCCTGTGGATTATCTTGAGTAACCAGGCCATGGTCTCTGGAGAGAGACATTGCTGTTGACTTTGTCTGTTTTTTTGGTGCTTTTTTTAGTGCCATCTAGTTCCATTATATTAGAGAGAAGGCCACTGTTATTTCCAACACTCAGCAGCTCACAGCAAAATAATCTAGACTGATAAATAGCACAACAGATAAGAGGAAAATATGTATTTTTGATTTTGTGAACTGGGTGAACTGTCCCTTTAAGAAAAGTAGCTGCATCACAATGTAAAAATACTCCTTTGAAGATAAAACTCATGCTTTCAAAGTTTTATACATAAAAGGATGCAGACTTGGATGCTACAGAGCACAGTGGTGTAAAGTAACAATGAAAATTTAAAGGTACTTGTACTTAAATTAAATATTCCCATTTTATGGTTACTTGCTTCTACTTGACAATATTTAGGAGGAAAAAAACATACTTTGTATTAATCTGACAGCGAGCTATTAGTTATTACACTGTATTTTTGCTACTTTTACTTATAAGTAAAAGATCTGGGATACTGTCAGAGTGTTAGTCATTAAATTAAATAGTATTTAATTGAAATACAAGTACCTCTTACTCCTCCTACTCCTCTTACGCCTGTTCAGTTATGCACTTTAGGACTTCCTGTTCAGTGAGAGTGAGAAAAAAACAAACACTGGGACATCCTGTAGGGACATGCTGTCTTGACTGCATATGTGCATCCATCACATGAATTATTTATAGACTGGACTAAATAAAACCCTTCAACTCAACTGTCATTACAGACATTACAAACTTGTGCCGTGCAGAAAAACTTTGTTCACACCCAAACAGCTTCATTCTACATTTCAGTGGAGAATACACCAGATTAAGTTTTGGGGAAATGTGAGTAAAATTATGCACAAAATAAAAATGTAAAAATGTAAGGACCTTTTACCTTACTTAAGCATTTCTACTTTACTTTTACTTGATAACAGTCATTTGCTAAAAAATAAAAAGAAAGTACTCATTATGCAGACTAGCCCCTTACAGAGTTCAATGGTAGAAAGTTACCACAGTATGATACGATAAAAAATTTGGAGACAGATATATATTTCTAGTAAAATTCATGATTCAAAATGGAATTAAAGCCAAAGAAAATCTATATAAAATATCAATATAATAATAAATATCTAAATATTTATAAAATATTGCAAAAGCTCACCATCTTAGATAACAAAGTAAAAGAGAAACAGAATTAGAAATGAACATATCAGCAGAAGACTGGAAAGACTCCATAAGTGGAAACTTTCAGACTTCAGAATCAAAATACTGGAGGGAATTAGCTTGGAAAGTGAGCACAAGATATTTCATTACACCCTATAAGAGAAGTGTTCCCTCTGAACAGGGATTAGCTGCTGGAGAGGATGAGGGGAACGAGTACACACACTTTCTTTACATGTCCAATATCGATACCTTTTTGGGAGGAGGTTGAAAAAAACCTAAAGTGCATGAAAGAACCTCTGAAACTGTAATAACACCCATTTTGGGTATTAATTTATGAGGACAGATCAAATCAGGTGACATGCATTTCTTTAATGTATTGTGTGTGATGGGTGACAAGGACATGGAAACAGTTAAATCCATCAAAACTAAATCAAGGCTATTAAGGATAGAACAAATGTTGGACATGGAAGAATTAACCTTAACAATCTGAGATCACATTAAAACATTGAATGAGAAATACCCCAAAGATAGACTCCATAAAATAACATATTTATGCAACGTAGCCCAAGACCTGCAAAAATGAGCACGCCTTCCACATCCTAAAGCCCTCTTTTGCTGTTGTCTTTGGGGTGGAGGTTATTTTAATCACCTTATAAGACACATCAAGTCAATAGTAATGTATCATATTTTATTAAGCGATCAGGTCTTTTAAATGAAAATCAGAATCTACAAAGTAACTAAGATGAATGTGAAGGGTTCGGCCTCTCTTTCCCTCTGAGTTATAGTGGAATAGAAGAAGGCCTCGAAAATGGTCGAAAATGAGAATTCTCAAGTTAAGCAAGTGCCTATAGCCTACTCAAATAAATATACTTATTTACTCTATACCACTTTTAGTAACTGCACAACCTGCACTATTGTTGTGTAACTAGACTGCATACACCTTAACACACATATGGAGATGCCAGCATGCCTTAAGGGGCATAGGGGGAATGCTCTCACGCCACATCAGATTACACTATAAGCTTTATTTAGCTCGGGGCTTTGAGGAATACAAATCTGAGCATCACGTGAGAGTGACTGTTAACACTAGTTGACAGATGATGCAATACTATAACGATATTGCATGGAGCCGATCACACTGCGGCCCATTGCATCAGAAATAGTCGAGGTCATTGTTTAAAATGCAAGTGGAGATAAGTGGAGGGATGGAAATGAGAAAAGTGGAATGCACTGAGATAAGAGTTCACAGAGTCTTTTTTGAGTCCTTTTGCAAATGAAGGGAACATTGTCACATACCCGCCTGGGGTCAGCAGTGACAGGACGCCAAATGCTTTGCAGCAAGCCGCGAAAACGTGCATGTTGCATGTTGTCCTGCGTGGGACCATCAAAGCCCCCGGAGAGTGGCGAGGCAGAGGGACGTGTCTGTGCTCATGTCAGCTCAGCCCCCATTCAAAGCTGTGTTCTATAATTAACCCAGGAAACGGGTAATTACAACGGGACATCTCCTGGACTGAGCCCAAAGCCGGCTTCAGTGTGCGCGCGCGAGGGACACAGAGGGATCACATCCCACAGAGAGAGCCCCGAGCCCTTCACTCGGTGGCGTAAACGGTGAACCTCATTTGCGCAGCTATTTCTGAAAGTTTGTTTTTATGATCCCTCTGCAAAGTACGGATGCTTCCTCAAGTCAAACTGGGGGCCGCTGGTTCGCTCTCAGCGGGCCCACGCTCTCTGCACGCGGCGTGGGCGTGCGTAATTTGCGCTCATTATTAGTTTTCCAAAAAGTTGTGTAAGGAGTCCGGGAAGGACAATGAATGGAGAAAACCGTCATGAATAGACAACGTTGTTCCTAAAGAGGGAAGCTCATTTGTGTCAGCACAGAAAACAATGAAGGAGCCGGTTCACCTCTGAAATCGATTAAATCAGCTCCAGTGATGCTGTGTGGACTTATTCTCATCTCAACTCATGGAGGCAAGCAGAGAGAGAGTCGCTGCCTCTGCTGTTACTGTAGCTGGCAGTGTGGGGCAAAGTAGTTTAGTGTAGCACCCGGGTGAGAAGAGGGGGGTCCTTGTTTGCAACATCAAACACTAGTGTCGTCACTCATCGGCGATACGTGCAGGGACCGCCTATTCCAAAATAAATATTGACGTGCTTGTTGTATTGAAATGAGCTGCCTGACCGGACATACGCGAGCCAATCAGAGCCTATCGTATCATCACACCTTCTTTTCAGAAATCATTCATAACGCCGATGCGTCAAACACTCACAGAGCACCCGGCTATAAATACGGCTGCGCGCAGCGCACAGTTAGACATTTTCCCAAAATCAAACGAAAGACACAACTGAGCAAGAACCGTGGGAATCTGGCTTCTGCCTTTGATAATCCTCTCTACCTTGCTCTACATTTTATAGCCTGTATTTAGTATCCAGCTCACTATGCTGGCCATGGGTGGATTATATTTGAAGCACGTCGTGGTCGCAGCGGTGTGCTCCGTGCTGGCCACAGGGACGCTGGGGTCTCCGGTGGTGGGACCAGAGCCGATCCGATGCGCCCAGTGTTCTCCGGAGAAGCTGAGCCAGTGTCCAGCGGTGGCGCCCGGATGCGCCGAGGTGTTGCGGGAACCCGGCTGTGGATGCTGCCTCGCCTGCGCCCTGAAGGCTGATGAGCTGTGCGGGATCTACACGGCGCCGTGTGGCTCCGGACTGAGGTGCACTCCGAGACCCGGCGACCCCCGACCGCTGCACTCCCTCACCCGGGGACAAGCCCTGTGCACGGCGAGCACTGCGCCCGAGCCGACCCCCGAGCCCCAGACACAAGGTAGGCCCATCACCTCCACATTTATACATGTGCTCCACCACATCCAGCAAATCCTCATTCTTAAAATCCTCCAAACACATGACAGATCTAAAGACAGTTACATTCAGTCAGTCCCGCTTCACGTTCATTCATTTTCTTTCTCCAGATCAGGGAGAGCCAGAGGCTGAGATGGAGAACACAGCCATCGTCTCGGACCCCGGCTCCAGCCACTACCTCGCCGGCCACAGTAAGCCCTACGACCCGACACGGGCTGCAGCCGACGCTCAGGAGAGCATGAAAGCCAAACTCGTCGCCATCCGCAAGAAACTGACGGAACAGGTGAGACCCAAATGCTGTACTGGCATCAATGTGGGAATTCTGTGAAATCCCCCGTGTGATATGTTAGTAAAAGTTTTTGGGGAGGTTTAGGGGGAGAGGACACGTGCACCACAAGGGGGAGCTCGTGTGCTGTTTGAGAAGAGGATGTAGAGAGAGAGAGAGAGAGAGAGAGAGAGAGAGAGAGAGAGAATGGGGATGCTTGTTATTACAAGTTTTGATGTCAGCCCACGTGCTTGCTGATAAAAAGCAATGTTGATTATTATTTCTGTGTGTTGGCACCGTGCAAGCACAGAGCTCAGTTAACCCTTCTCTCACCTGTTTCCTCTCCACAGGGGCCCTGTCACGTGGAGCTGCAGAGGGCCTTGGACAAGATTGCCAAATCCCAGCAGAAATTAGGAGACAAATTAACCAGATTCTACCTCCCCAACTGTGACAAACACGGGCTTTATAAACCCAAACAGGTTGGTATCTTCAGCAAAATGTGTCCTGAGTGTGTGTAGGATTCATGAAAGACTCTCACCAAGTTGTGTGTATGTGTGAGCCAAGATGAGGTCAAATGTATGTTGCAGGCAGGGATTTGTTCTGCAGTGTTTCATTGGTGTGTGATGTCACACAGTCAGTGCTGCATGACCGTACATGTGTGCATGACATATGGAATGAAAATAAAAGCAGTTTCATAATAATAAAAAAAACTTTATCTGTTCTCCCTGCAGTGTGAATCTTCTCTAGACGGACAGAGGGGTCGATGCTGGTGTGTGAGCTTCTGGAACGGCAAGAAGATTTTAGGTTCGACCGACTTGCCTGCAGATGCCGAGTGCCCTTAAAGAGATCAACCACTGATGCAGTTCTCACAAAAAGAAGAAGCAAGCCACTGATTTTTTTTCCTTTTTGATAGCTGTTTATTTATTGATCTTGTCCATGGTGGTGTTTTATTCAGGTACACTGTCATTGCAGGGCCTCTGGGGCCCAACCACCCCACACCCCTCCCTCCTCTTCAAAACACCCGTCCCAAAGAGAAAAATATCTATTTTTGTTTTTCTGAAACAATTTTAATATTGATGCATTTACTTCTACTCTTCAGCCTTATTTATTTCAAGTTTATTTCATTTTATGTTATTTGTAATTATTTTTTAAGTATTTATATAATTTTTTGCCTTATTGTTATTATATTATTATTTTTTATGGATGTATAAAGTGTACATATGTATCTTGGCCCTGAGTAACTCCACTGCTGAGTTGAGCTCGCTCTACCCTTAAAGGAGTTGTCTGGAGGTTTGGTTTGTGACAAACCAAGCAAGAACAAAAGCACTGAGTGACCAAATGTCATTTAGAAGTATTTCTAAATGTTGTTTTTATGATTCCTTTTTTATATTGTTGCCATTCTTATGTCTTTTTTTGGTTACTGTCCTTTTTTTCCTGATGTGACACATGATCAGCTTTTGTCAGTGAATGCAAAACTCTCAGTCGGGAATCCTTACACAGTACTCAGAAAACATTTCCCATGGTTCCATGGGGTTACAGATAACAGGCGCCTCTCAGACGGGTATTTCTACATTTACCTACCTCCAATATTTATGTGTCTACTGTCACATGTGTTGATGTATCTGTCAAAAAAAAGACTTGCTATTTTACTTTACATGTTGCTGTTCTCTCTGACCAAGAACACATGACCACAAAGAGCGAGTCCCACCGTGAACCATGACGTGCAACGCCTCTGCTCTATCTACGTGCTGCTGTTGGAGGGAGAATTATTGTTTATGTGAGTCTATTCCAAAGTGACCAACTGCTCACATGTGTGTATGTATACTTTTGTAATTGAGATGTAATGTAAGAAGAAAAAAAGGTGATATATTTAATAAAAACATTAATCTCAGCTATGTGGTCCTGGCCTCCCTTTCACCTCAAGCAGGTTTACTTTGTGCACAAACATCCATAGGTGGCAAAACACAAGAATCATAACAGCTTCATCTGGACGTGATTATGAAAGCCTGTGTGTAGATGCAACTCCTGCACCGCGTCTTTCTATATTGGGTGTGTTTGTGTGCAGTGTTATCACGGTGATCTAAAGTGGAGGTCCTTGTCTAACTTTAGGCGGCTCGTGGGGACATGCAGCTTCGCGCTGCCTTTTGACCCGCTCTCTGTTTGCCTTGGTCGGGCACAGGAATTCGCCTCAACCTCTCGTGCCCACTGCCAGCCTGCCTGGCACCACCAGATTTATTTTTATTCTTTACAAATTGAACCTTTGCTTTATCCTTATTGACACATTCCAAGACTGAGGGGAGCCTGATTGCATTCAAGGACTTCAGCAGGAGCAAATTTGTGTCCTGATTGTGCTGCACAAATGAAGCCCAGATGATCGGGCCTATTAGCTGCTGATGACAACACAAGCCTGTTCCTTCACAGTGATTTAAAAGTCATGGGAGAGACAAAAACAAACATCTGGGACAGTATCTTAAAATGTGTTCACTTTTTATTTAAAAAAAGACATTAAATACAAATAATATTTTGAATCAAAATCATTTCCTTTCTCAGAGAAAATAATAGCTGTGTGATTTCTAGTTTATATCATGAAGAGCTTGAATCAAAAAAGAAAAAACTCTTTGAAAGATAAACTTGAAAAGAAAAACAAAAGACATTTACCCGTGAACAGAGAGATTCTTAACGTGACCAGCAGGGAAAAAGAATGATAAAAAGTAAAAAGTGACATTACAGAAGTGTGACCCTGGCTCTGCACTAACAGACTGAGGCGGGATGGCTGGGTGTGCATGGAGAGAAGTGACTTACTGAGAGGTGAGAGGTTCACTGGCATTAAGAAGCAGTAAACTAAGATGACCAGAGACCTGAGTGCCTGACTGACACAGATCTTTTGGCCCAAGGCTGAAACTCGCCTGCTGGGCACAGAGCTTACAAATGACCCTGCTGTGCAACAGAAGGAAAAGGTTCATTAAAAAATAAAACATTCATTAGTGATTATATTCCCCAAAATACACTGAATCAAATAGACTTTGCTGTGCAATCGGTGAGTCACTGAATTGTTCATAAGAAAACCTAGTTTGGATCAGCTTATAATTCTTTCTTAGATAAATAATTTTTAGTTTTAAGTACTGTACATGATGTCTAGTCAGACACATAGCTGGCCAGGAAATAATAATAATAATAATAATAATATTAATAATAATAATTATAATAATAATATATAAAAAGACACACTTACAAATAATAGGGAGGGAATAGCTTAAACATATTTGTATGTATGTTCCTCCCCGTACATCAAGTCTTTGAATAGATGGGATATAGCACCAACAGGTTGGTTGTAAGTTGCTGCTCTCTATTAAAGGAAGTGTACAGCCGATTTCATGCTACCAAGCTACTGGGCAAGCATTCTTTGTCGGCACTCTCTCCACTTTTCAAGTCTTTACACAGGATGTGGGAGAGCATCGGGCAGGAAGCTCCTCGGGGAGGACCCCGCCTCCTCCCTCAGACCCCCTACCACTTGTGTGAATGCATATTTGGTGCTGTGTCCACCTTGTGGAGATTTGTTGGCATACGATCATACAAGCATTTTTCAAAGAAACAAAAACAACAACAACAAAAAAGAAAATATTTGCATTGAATGGAAAATTTCTGAGGGGTATTTGCTAAGTTTGCTGTCAGAAGTCCTGGTGTAGCTTCGTTTTTTTTTTTTTCTTGTTCTTTCTGTTTTTCTTTTCCCTCCTCCCTGGGTTATTATTGTTTTCATACAGTATCACACTGTTTCATCTGACATTACCTCTGAGGAAAGGTATGCAGATCCAGATAGGTCCAATTGTCTTTAACTGCATGCATTGACGAGTAGCTGCGCAGCTAAAGTGCTTTAAGTGCTTGTGCTTGAGCTTGAAGCATAGGGGCAGCTGGCACCTGCGGCAGGGCGGGCGGGCGGTCACACCGGGCTCGCCCCGTTCAAACAAGCCTACACCAGGTTGCACCACTGACAGTAAGAGGACCGGAGATGGGGCAGGGTGCTTGGGTGGGAACTGACAGCTTGGGTTAGTGGGTTGTAGACGGGGACGGGATCAGGCACATAGACAAAGACAAAGATTCAGACAGGGTGAAGACAAGTAGGATTGGAAGACCTTAGCACTGCATGACAGACAAGGACAGGGATGAGGACACAGGAGAGCAGGTTAGAGTTACAGTGGGACAGGGACACGGATGTGGACAGAAACAGTAGGTGGTGGGAAGGAGACAATAGACTAAACTAATCCCTAAGACACCAGGGTGGCATGTGAGCACCTCATAATGATACTCCACCAGGAATCTATCCTGTGAGTTTAAAATACTTGCCCCCTGTCAGCTTAAAAAAGGCTCAGAAAAGGTTGGAATTGCTTTTTTTCACTCAGAATGACAGCTGTCTAGAGTCACACAAAAGTATTAAAATGTCCATGGAAACTTCTCGTACCACTGCAGAAGCATAAGCCACCTTTCCCCTGTCTGTCTGTACTGGTGTGTTCCATACATTCATATTGTTTTCAAAATATGGCTAAATACACAGGCCAAAAAACAAAAATCCAAGTAGTGGTCAAATAAAAATTATAATGGTTTCTGTCATTTTAGGTTGTTTTTATGAAGCTGACGTATGTTCAAGTGATTGTTTTTCTAATAGGCTTGCAACTATTATTTTGGCACATTTTGCATCTTAATCTCCAATGTTGATCTGTTCAAAACACATATAGTTTCTCCAGAATATAGCTAAATACACAATTTTCATTTCACAGTCTCCCTACCTCTTGGCTCAGAATGTCTGCAGGGAGTGGATTATATGCTGGAGGAGTGGTTTCAGAAGTTTCTTTAGATGATTTCATGCTGTTTTTGCAATATCACCCTTCAGATCTTCTGTAGCTATTGTTAATCCAAGTTAAATACAGCTGCTGTTCACCACAAAGGTGTAAGCACATTTTTCAGAGCCATATTTCAAAGCTGCGGGAGATGAGTATCTCATACTCAAAAGGTCGATTTTCAGTGAAGTGCTCCTTTAATTGAGGACTACAGGGGGTGAAGGGGAGGGGAGGCATGGAAAGTACTGTTTTAAGGCACTGAGACTGCATGGTTTGCCTCCATTTCCTTCCCAATAGCAGGAGCAAGGAGCAACCCAGAGGCAGCAAGAAGGGGCCCTTGGTGCTGGATAAAAGTCAAAGACCTGCCATCCCATAATCCTTCACTTCAAAATGGACCCTGAGCCAGAGAGTGTTTTTTTTCTTTTCTGCATTTTTAATTGAGCAGGGGCTGGGGACGGGCAGTCTGACATCGCTAAACTGAGCTTCGTGACATACAGTATTTACACAAATAAACACTTTTGGGAAAGCACTCACTCGCACGGCGTCCTGCACAGACATGCAGCTGTGCACACGTATGTTATGCAGGTGCTCACACATTAAGATACACACACAGACTCGCGGCTACACACTCACAGACAGACACACACAATAGAAATGGTGGTGGTGCGGTTTTTCGGGTCACAGTCACAAATGAGTCCTCTTTAAAGTGAGTGGAAAAGTCCCTCCTTCCTCTCTCTCTAAAAGAATAGTGCAGATGGTAGGATTCTCTCTTTCGTCCCATTCTCTCAGCTTTCAGCTTAATTGTTTTTTTTTAAAGAAAGGATAAAGGTTCCCTAAGCACAGGACAGATAGCTGTGATGGACAGGAGGCTTGGCCGGTCGCTGAGGCTGTGCTCCACCCCTTTCCCCTCCCCTCCCCCTTGTTCTCGCCCTAACTCTCTGACAGAAATGGGACCTGAAATCAAAGGTCCAGAGCCCGTTCAAATGTTTACATAAAACTACATGCAAGAGCAAAGTAGGCTTTCTCTCTCTGTCTTCTCCCCCCGCCCCCCTTTTTATTCTGTCTTCCTCTCTCCGTCCACTCGTTGTTTCTCCATTTTCTCATTTGCTCTCCAGGTTGTAGCACTGTGTCTCGCCCCGCTCCCTGCCGTCATAGCCGGGCAGAGGTTGCCCGTATTTGTCAACGCACCAGCAGTACCCCCGCCTCCTGCCTTTGGATGGACGGCACTGCAAAAAGAGGTTGGGAAAAAGAATTAGTGTGATGCTTGTTATCTTTCACTAAACACTATGCAAAGATTAACATGTGCAGCCTTCCACAGGAACACAGACAGGTGGCACCAGCAGGACATGGACAACTAGCTCTGACTTCCATCTTTAGTTTACAGACTGCAGGAAGAGAAGAATGGAAGGCAGCAGAGGACTCATCACTTTGAGACACATTGTGAAAACAGATTAGGGTTTCCAAGGCGAGGAATTACCCTGACACAGCTTTATCAACACCATCTTCAAGGTGTATGTGTATATTATAATAAGACTCTATCTCTCTCTGTTGGCTTTTAGATTTTGGATGCTTGTCAGGAGGCCAAGTCATGCCTCAGCAGAACATCTCATCGATCATGGAGAGGAATGCCCTGCTGTCTGGAGCTGCCTCTCAGTTCTTATGTGCAGAAATGATCAGAGATAAACACTGCAGATGATGCAGCTGCTCGCCTCGCCAAAGATGATAATAAATGTGTTACAATCAGAGTGGGAGAGCCTCGCTCAGGCATCCACGTGCAGCCAGCATGGTGTAGAGTTTGTCCCATCTATGAGCTGTTTATTTATCAGGCTTATGCGCTCCTGACCAGAGGGGGTGAAGGATGAAAAAGCAGATTATTTTCGATAGACAGGGGTAGGGAATGAGGGACGCAGTGAGTGAGTGAGAGTGAAGGAGTGTGAAGGTAAACATGGAGTTGCTAAAATATTTGCCAAGGCCAGTTGGAGGGCTGCAAGGAAACCAGCGCTGCTATTCTGGGAAACTGGCAGACACTCAAAATCATCTGGAGCTGATTATGGCCTGCGCGTGCACAAGCGCACATGCATGTGCACACGTAAACAGACAACAGCAAACATGTAGGCGCACAAACAAGAGTTGTATCTACTGTAGGTACACATACCCCCCACCTGTTTACACACACACACACACACACACACACACACACACACACACAGTACTATCAGATGTCCCACAGGGGGCCGGCCTTTGTAGAGTGGCAACTTTATGAGCTCCATTTGGGGTACACATGAAACGACATAATCAGTCAGGCCAGGCTAAACTCTGGCTCAGAATACTCCTCCTACCCATCACCTCCCCCCAAGTAGTGACAGAGCGGCGAGGTGACTAGCCAGGGCCGAGACACGCCTGTCTGTCTCTCTAGCGGTGTAGTCCGAAAGTGGAGGTCATGCAGTCCATGAATACATATACAGCCTATACTATATTTGGCTCTCTCCATTGAAATAATGGCTCAGAGGTTTAAATTTGAACATGATAGAACCAAACTAGAGGTTTGGCATTACTTTAGCCCATTTACTACAAACCAGCGAATGACTTTGGAAATTTGTAAGTACTTTTTCAGCCATCGGTTGCCATTATTCATGTACAATATGAAAATGAATAAGCAGACTCTTTAAATGTGCCAGAGTTCTACAGTCCATAAAACTGAACATCAAGTTCACATTAATTTTTTCTGCTACCTTATTGTTATTCAGTGCAGGCCTTTCAATGACAATCTAAGGCCCCGTTCACATCTGGCATTGACATGCGTCTTGGGTGATCTGATCACAGGTGAACAGCTCTAAGAAAAGGTGTGAATGCAAGGACGCACTGAGCCTGTTTACACATTGTATCAACATGCATTTCAGTAATCCTGTTTCTATCATGCGTCTCCAGCTGACAACTTGTGTTCAGATTTTATAACTCCCTATGTCACTCATGCTAGAAGGTCAAAGGGCCCAAGGCACAGTCATTACTTCCACATTTTCACTAGCATGCTTGTTAGTCACATAAGTGGTTGTGTTGGTACAGCTGGAGATATCACTGTTGGCAGATTTTAACACATCTCCTTCCATCGGGCAAAATGATGGACGGTCATGCAACAAATACAAAAATAAAATGGTCAAGTTATAGAGCATTGACACACTGTCACCAAAACATCTACCACGTCCTGCACTGATGATGTAGTCCTTGTCAGGGTACAAATTAGCAGGCATGAGCATTTAAACCACATAAGATAAGATGTCAAATGCGTCCCAGACCAAATCGGCAAGTGGTTTGAGTGATCAAAGCATTTACCAGTGTTCACATAACATCACTCAAAATGCATGTTAATACCAGGGCCATAAAGGACCCATTGAGATCTTACCGCTCAGACTACATTTGAAAGGGATCTGGGCCACATACGGCCACATCCTTTAGCAGTGTATGTACTCATTTGCATGCCAATGGCATCAAAGTGTGACAAGAAACAAAAACAGTAGAATCTCGTTGATGGAGTACACACAAAACATACTTTCTTATTTCCATTTGGGCTGAAAAAAACATCTCAGGCAATTTGGTTTGACTGGAACACACCAAGAAATAGCCCCAGTCTGTATTGATATGATTTCTTCTTCTTTTAATTTCCAGCAGACAAGTCATGGGAAATGCATTGTCCATTTGTGATTGCATCTCCCAAGACACATGTTATTGCCAGGTGTACACAGGGACTAACACTGACTTGATTGTTTAATAGAACAGTTCAAGCAAGTTTTATGCAAATACTTAATTTTCATATACTACAAAAATGAAGGGGAACCACTGGCTGCCAGGGATGGTAAGAAAAAAATATCAAAAATCTTGAGGTGTACATTATGCATTTGAAAATGAGCAAAAATTTAATGCAAATATGATTTTCAGGTAAGGGTCTAAAACCTGCACACCACTGGCATGTATGGTCCTATTTAGGGTATCTGGTCATGTTGACATCCATGTCAAGACTGTCAGTCGTTTACAAACGACTTTATTATAATGCAACCTGTATTTACATTATTATTTGCCTAACCTATTGTGGTTGAGCAAATAATGTTGGTTCTCTTTACATTACATTAATTTGCAAGCTTTTGTCCACAGTGCATTATTTTTACTTTGTCGTTTACTTAAATTGGGAGCAATATGATTCAGTGTCATGCTCAAGAAAACTCCCCCCGTGGAAAGGAGGAGCCTCGCTGGGAAGTAGGACAGTGGTTCATATCGACACTATCGTGTGTCCTGGCATTTACGGGAGTAAGTCTGGGTGAATGGTTGGGCGTGATGCATCAATCTCCAACATCTGAGACTGATGCATTTTCTATTTACAGTCAACATCTTCTTCTTTTGGTTTTTGCTTTCTTTCAGTTACACAAGATTCATATGACTCTGATGTCTGTACGTTAAGTCACATGGAGACTACTAACCTAGCTTAGCATAAAGACTAAACAGCTAGCTTGACATTTCCAAGGTAACATCTCTAAAGGCCCTGACACACCAAGCTGATGGTCAGCCATCGGTGAGCATCTGGTAAGATTCTTTTTCTTTTAGCACTAAGCTCTTTAGCAGAAACATTTGTGATGGTTTGTGTTATTCTTCACTGGCGCCAGGTAAATTTGCTCTGTTCTTTCAACACTGCATTCTGTTTTTAATGTGCTAACTGGCTAACTAGTGTCAAGATGTTCTTCCAGTTTCCCTGCGTTAATTACAATTACAGATTACCACTGTCTGATGGTGTGGAGAATTACTTCCTCTCACGCAGGCACAAAGCGTATGTGGTGGTTTGCCGTCAGCTGTAGTCTTTGCGGTGTGTTCATGTGCAATGCTAGTTTAGTATTGCAATATTTTGCACAGCGATATTGTATCGATACACAGATTCTAAGTATCGATCTTTTATTATATACATTCTTAATTTTTGCAAATACACATTTAGATACAACTTGAGAGACTACAATAATAAAAGCAATTGCTTTTACAGTCCACTAGATGGTGCTGATGTGTTTTTTTCTGGTGAGGTCAGCTGCATTTGGTAGGAAGTTCATCAAAACAAAGATGGAGGCACCGAAGAAAGAAATCAGAAATGCACTGTCAGCATTTGAATCAAACATCTGGACTTATTTTGTTGTTTTTTTTAACATGAAAGCAAAGGAGGACTTATGATACATGCAATTTGCAAGCAGTGTCATATGAGAAAATACTTTGGGAATACTGCAAACACGCGTTCTCACCTCCAACACCACTATCCAGAGATAGCGTTAAGCTAACGCTGTCAAGCTAACGCTAAACCTACTCCGTTGAAAATCAACCGACAGTGGACACACTTAGCTTGAAACTAAAACTACCATCAAACTCTGAGAGAGCGAAGAAAATAACACAGTCATCACCTACTTCATGTGCAGAGATCTGTGTCCATACAGTGCTCTTTAAAACAAAGGCTTTTGTTACATGCTAAAAACACTAGAACCCAGGTACGTGACTCCATCGCAACATTATTTCACTGACACAGCTGTTCCAAAGCTCTACATAGAAGTGAAGCATAAAGTTGAGGAGTCTTTGAGGAAACTTGTGACGCCTGGACTTCAAGATCAGTGGATTCATATGTGACTATAACGGCACATTATCTAACAGAGGACTTGCAACTGCTGTCTCACGTTTACCAAACTAAGGCAGTACATGAAAGTCACACCGGAGCAAACATTGCAGACCTCCTGCAAAATGCAGCACAAGAATGGGGTTTGGCAGACAAAAACCTTGTCGTTGTCACGGAAAATGCTTCTAATTAATTACAACCTGTACAACAGTGTAGGATTCATAGTACCTTTTACGTTAAAAGGACTATGATTTCTACACAGCTTATAAAATGTGAATGTAAACACGTTCCAAGTAAATCTGAAAATCAGCACTTTAATCCCAGTCATTTTTTCTCAATTAAATTGCAACACTGAAGTATGCAGAGCCAAGACAAAACTCTCCTAATACTTACAAACTGCAGCAATGGCTGTGCAGCAACACAGAGGCAGACAGACAGACAGGCTTTAGAGTGTGACCAGGTGTCTGTTTCCGGCATAGTCAACATCCACGTGCAGCCTGAGTGCATGATCAAAGGCAGCTTTATAGAGACAGAGGCCTATTAAAATACCTCGCCAACAACTACCACGACAGTCTGGGGCAAGTACGCAGCCCAGCACGCCCCATTCTCACACACTAACATCATCGAGGGATTCTTTTCGGTTTTCCTCCTACCTACCTCTTCCTCCTCCTCCTCCTCCTCCTCCACTGTCTTACTCTGTTTTCTGTCTCTCTCTCTCTCCTCTCCTCCCTCCATTCCCCCTCACGGTGCCATCGTCTGAGTCTGCGGCCAGCTTCTATTTTAGCCCTGACCCAGTGGACGAGACTGCGGAGAGAAGCTTAACATTGTGTTCCTCTGCTCTGGTTAATGATGATGGAGTCCAGTATGTGCCTGGTGTGTGTGTGTGTGTGTGTGTGTGTGTGTGGGAGAGTTGAAAAGCCAAAGGAGAGGCGGAAGGGAGAGGAAGAGCAAAATGTGCATGTGTGCATTCCCCTGTTGCTTGGCTACCTTTGAATTTCCGCTCAGTCCCTCTTTCATCTGTGAACTATTAGCAGTCATCTCAAGCAATCCTTTCTTTACTGCTTCAATCTACACACACACAAACGCACGTCCACATGCATGCGTGCGCACACACACACTCTAGGAGAATGTCATAGACAGCCAAATGCCTGCTGAGGACTGGATGTCACTTTACAGCCACCTAAGACAGATAGATTTCAGTGTTTTACAAAAGTCTTTGTTGAAAAAAATATTTTTTGCATTGGTTTTCTTTTACAAACTAATCCTGGTAGCTTAAAGGAATAATCCACCAAAAATTTGCCTTCTCTCACCACCTGTGGACTTGTTAGGTGGCTCGGATAAGTTTGTAGCCCACTTTGATTCATAATGACTACAATGGATTCCAACAGTAATCCAATTTCACAGGGAAAAAAAAGGATGACAGCAACAGTAGAAACGTTTTAAACCATCAGTGCAGCATATTGCACTTCCCCTCTGCATATTTGTCTCTTCACTGTGTCCAGAACATTCATGGTTACACCAAAATATGGCTATATATCCAGAGTCTGTTTGTTGCTAGCAGCTAGCACTTGAAACTATGCTAAACTGCTAACCATGCTAGTTACAGACGGAAGCTGTGTTTTCAACCATACTTGGCATATTTGGGGGAAAATGTCAGAATATGGCTAAATACACAACTTTCATTTGTCACTAGCTTGACATAATCTCAAATGACATATTTATATGGCTAACTGCGTTAAGCTTGACATATGCTTGTTACACTTGCAAATGTCCCCAGGGCCAAAGGGACGTCACATCATAAGACACGCCCCTTTGCAGGGAGTCCTGTGCAGTGCCATGGATGTATAAAGAGACCTGGATGCAGCACTGGGGGTGGGCCTGAATTCATTCCTATCAAAGTTGCTCAGTGGCACATGATGCCTGCTCAATTTCCACAGTATGAAATTACCTGGAGCTTCCTCACTGTGGGGCCCACATAGCAAGTGCAGTAAGTAGAGACATTTGGCAGTCGAGTGTGGCCGAGTGGCTAACTTCCACTGGCCAAACAGCTAACTTCCATGTAAGCAGTCTGCTAACTTGAATGGGGATAAAATGATTTAATCATGCAGCTTTTCTAGACTCTCAAAATGTTATTGGACTAAATGGATCAAATACTGATAGTGAAATGGGTCATTTTGCAGGGACTGTCACACTAAAAAATGTCACTGCTGATTTTCTTTCACAAGGTAACTTTTAGGCATTCAAGTGAAAATTTAAATGTTTGGAAGCAAAGCCCAATCTGTCGAAGTGTTTAAAACAAGAGAGTATAAAATATTTCATGACAATATTTAGACCATTCGTACTCTTCTTTAAAATTTCACAGAAACACACAATCATACATTTTTGATCTTTTAAGGGTCTTTTAAACTGACCAAGAGATGTAGGAGGATATCTAAACCTAAGACATATTTTTCCTGTTGCGTCCATCTTAAATCCAAGCTGACTTAAGTTGGTGTCCTCCATGAAAAACAAGCTACAAACCTTTCAGAGCACCCTTAAAGCACAGTTAGGTGAGTAGTTGATACTAAAAACAGAAGTTTGTGGAGAGGTGTTCACTAATCCTAGCACGCTGAACCACAGAGCCTGAACCTCTGCTCCTGGGGTCAGCTCAGACCTTGTGCCCCATATTCCCAGCCTCACAGCCCTAACACTGGCTCTGCGTGATCCACATGGCCTTCACTAAAAAAGCCCATTTCACCCACCCCGCACATTTATAATGCTACCTTTATGGGGTGTGTATGCGTGTGTGTTGTACGTATGAATGTGTGCTCTTGTGATGCCGGTCTTTATAGCTAATAGCAGCACCGCTGGGCTTCACGGACATTAAAAAGAGCCTGGTCTGACCACAGGATAAACACAAGCTCATAAAATGTAATGTGTGTGTGTATAGGGGCGCACGTATATGTATTTGTGTAGAGAGGATGCCATCTATGTGTGTTTGTAAGTGTATTGGGAGTAGCTGCAGGATATTGCTTTTTCTAAAAAAAATAGTTTAATGAGAGACCCAGTGAATTCAACTCCAAAATAATTTGTGTTTGTTTTAGAAGAATGAAGCCACACAAACTTTAAATTAGGGGCCTAAAGAATCAATGTAGGCAGTGAATGTGGTGAAAGATGTTGGAAAGAGAGACTTCATGACATATTTAGTCAATTATCTATTAACAGTAAAATGTATCTATGGCAAATCTGATTACCACCTAGCCATTTATTAACTAAAAACGTAACTACCAGTTTCCAAATGTTAGCATGTTGAAAATAATCGAATATAAATTGCTTTGCTCAATTTTGTATTACTTTAAGTGGAATACCTTTTAGGCTTATCAACAAAAAGGACAAAAAACCATAAAACAATTTGAAGACATGAATTTGGTATCCACTAACTTGTTAAGAGCATTTTTGTGACATTGTAGAGATTATAGAGGCTCAAATACATAGTCAAATATGTGTCTTTTTATACTGCACTGGGTGTTTGCATACATGGACCAGAGGTTGCATTAGACTTTCTCTTTGTCTGTCATTTTTATAGACAGAGTTGTATAAAATTCTGTCTTAATCTTTACATGTAATTTTAATTTTAGCTGCCACTGGCTGATAAATGTTATCGGTGTTACCTGCTTGACCTTCATCCTCCACTGCAACAATGCCTTTTTTAGATTATTTTTTCAACAGCGATTTATCATGAGACTGCTCCAGGTGTGTGAGCTCTGCGACAGGGACAATTTGTGAGAGTCTGGCCACATGCACACAGTGACAGGGTTAACTGTAAGCAACACACAGCTAACATTACCTAACGGTTATTACCCAGCTTGAGACAGAGTCGAGCCTTTTTGGTGTCAGTGTGAGTTTGTTGGGACTACAGACTTTATCATTTGACAGCTCTTTGGCGGATGTTAGCCGCTGTTAGCTTACTGTGTTAACTCGTGCTATCCAGGCAAAAGTTGAACTGATCAATCCCACTTTTTCACCTCATTTATCAATGCCATTACAATTATTGGGCTTTATAAAGAAACTTAAGACACTTAGCTGCCGTGATATTTTGCAACGGTATGTAGCGATATGGCCTATCAATGCAATGACTAAAGCAAAGAGGCAACCCTAGGTAATCTCTTTAACTAAAGCCAGCTAGACAATGAGGTCATGTACATGAGATAAACGACAAGACTGGACAATAGCTAATTAATATGCACATGCCACCAACTGGACAGGGGTGCGAATTACTTAAAGATATGGTAGATCTACTAAAATGATGGACTGCCTTCAGATTTTTTTTGTCATTGTTCAAAAAATCAGTCAGCGATGGAAAATATTTGGTAACTGCTACCTCTGACACTGACATGTTCACACAGTTGTCATGTCAGCTATAGCGCAAACCCTTGTGGACATCATCAGATTAAGACAGTACATGAATCCTTGCAGCCACACTGGCGCGGAAGTATAATCTGGGGTCAAATGACTGTAAGAAATAAACAACAGATTAATCAATAATGACTGATTATTAGCCGAAGCCATAAATACTTCATGATGGAGTATCTATACTGCTTGGATATACACTAAAATATGTCTGTAAAATCAAGTATTGAATCAGTATCAAAAGTTGAAACTAAATGCTTGGCAAGAACTAATTCTTTGTTGATAAGATATTTCCTGATCTAAATCATGATTTTTCTTTTTTAAGTCCTTGCACAGTTGTTTGCGTTGCGATTATACAGAGATGCATTGCAGTTTGCTCAATTAAAAAATGTTTTTTTTTTATAGAAAACCTGTTTTTTAAATAAGGTATTGACATCATATAATGTTGTTATCAATTCCAAAACTTAGGTACAAAATTGGCACCAGCGCTGAAAAAATACTCTACGTATTATGCAACAGCAATACCAAAAAAAAAAAGAGTTTATATCCCCAAGTGAGAAGGAAGGCAATGTGGATTAGAAATCCAGAGAGGGAACAGAATGAGGGAGAGAGACAGAGTTAAAATAGCTGTCTGGGTCCCCGAAGGTTGACCAGTTATTATAAAGCCATTGTGGTCAGTGTGTACGTTTCCACAGATCCTTCTGAGTCACGCTCAATAAGTCAGTCCTTATGGGCCTGGCACTGTCAGGACCCAGTGAGGGAGGAGGTATAAGGGTACGCAGGCACCTGGCTCACATCCTTAACCCACTGCCTCTTCCTCCTCCTCCTCTTCCTCTCAACACACACACTAAACTCTGAAAGAGTACACAGAGAGACGCAGACACTGTCGTCCCATTCACAACCCTCTGCGGGGTGATTCCTGGCCAGACAAGGAAGGAAAAGCCAGGTGGGCGGAAGGGCAGGATGGACAGAATGATGGAGCGGGCAGGCAGAACAAAAGATGGGTGGATGAGTGTAGGCAGGGCACAATGGGGGTAATGATGGGTGGGTGAAATGATGAATAAGAGAGAGAGAGCCTGAAAGTGACAGTGAGAGAGAGAGAGAGAGAGAGAGAGGTGGAAAGTGAGTTAGACTTTGATGGGGTGCAGTGAGTGGGTCAGTGTTGGGCATGCATGGCCTGAACTGGGATACTGGGCCAATTCATATAACTGCTGCTAAAAATAGGTTTCTCTGTAGCCGAGGTAGGGCTAACATGGCTCAACCTTCTCCGACAGTGCTAGTGCACTCATATTACCAGCAACATCTACTCTGAAAAAAAACACGCATACATACTTGTGACTTTTTCCTCGTGATAGTTGACCCGTAAAACAATATTCTACCCCTAATCACTCTCTTTAGACTGCAGTCTTAAAACATTTTTGGTTCAAAGTCAGGACTTTTGCTGATTCTAATGGATTCCAATCGTGACAAGTATTCTGAGCAATGGGTTATCTCTGGTTCTGAAAAGTGAAGTCTAGGCCCAAGTGCCTTAAACCTACATTCTTTCTATTGGCCAGCAGGGGGCAACTCCACTGGATGCAAAAACAAGTTTGGTCATATAAAAGTCAACGAGAAAATGACCCAACTTCTCACTTGATTTATTACCTCAGTGAACATTTTCCATATGCGTTTATGGTCTCAGTTGCTAGTTTCAAATCATCTCCAGTACAACATGTTAAATATGTAAATTATGGTCCCATTTAGAGTAAAATAGACAGTAAAACAGAGTATGATTGGGCGTGGCTATCTTGCGATTGACAAGTTGCTACCATGGCGATGTCCTAAAATGCCAAAATGCCAAACTGGAGGCTTCAAAACTTTGGTTCACAAACCAATGGGTGATGTCAAGGTGGCCACATACACTTCTTTGATATAATCCATTGTTCTCGGGAGACAAGCATCAGGCAATTCCATAACTTTCCAAAACCAACAATCATGTCCACTACACAAAATCATAGATCAGCTAAAAAACCCTTATCACTTCAGATGTGGTCAGACGACACATAGTACGAACTAGTTCTTTCATACACCAGCCTTCATCCACTTCTCCACAATCCATCTGTTAGCTCAATGTGTTCAAAAAGTCATTTTTCCCCAAAGCATGGCTGTATAAATGCGTGCGCAGTTAGCAGCTTAATGACCCATGTAGCCTACATTGTAACAAGTGCCAAATGTGCTTGAGCTACAAATGACAGCAGTGTGTGTACAGCCACATTTTGGCAGAACATGATATGTTTGCAACATACTGAGCATAGCATGTTGAGGGGACAGTGTTGCATGAGAGGTTTCAAAAGTTCCTATGGTCATTTTGATCCTCTTCTTCAGCTGTGAAAACCTATCATCACTGGAATCCATTGTAACTGACATGAATCTAAACTGACCACAGTTTCTGTTCTTTTGAATAGTAGAGACTTTTCCAGGAACCAAGAGATCTTTCTAGGAACTCAGAAACTTTTTCTGCTTTTCAACCAGAAAAACCTGTTTCCAGGCTTTGTCCCTACTGCCAAAAGTTCTTTCTCCAGAGTATTTTCTAGTGGGCCTGTAACTATCGTTGCATAGTCTGCAGAACTTAATATTCCGCACTGGTCTCCCTGATCAAACACAAGCCTCAAATCTGCTTCAGCATCTGGAATGTATTCATACAAAGTAAAAGCAAGAAGTGGCTGTTGCTAATATCACCAACTGGTATAGGGATGTGACTAAAACAATGGTATCTGATTGTCTGATTTCCTAAAGGTACCCTAAAAACGACCAAAGGTTTTCCACTTCTGCATGTCTCACACAATATCTCTATGTTATTGCATCTCTGTGTGTGAAAACTGTTACCTGTTATCTACTGAGCAATTCCATGTGGCACTGTCAGGTTCTATTCTGCAAAACACCTTTTGCTCAAGACAGCCTTTTCTGTGAAAGGCACAAAGTCCTGAAACTCGCTACCTGATCACTTGAAAATTGCTGCCAGGGTCATTACTTTTAAGAAAGCCACCAAATTCCGGTTAATTCTGCAACACAGGTTTTATTTCTAGTTTTAAATGCACTGTTTTAAATGTGTGCTTTATGGTATTTTCATGTAATCATTTTACCTTTCTTTACCTCACTAGTCTAATCTCTATTTTCTATGAAAGCCTTCGAGGGAAGGCTGTTACACACTAGCATCCACTAAAAACACTATGATACTTGCACTTGATAGTTTTCATATTGTTTTTGTATACTATATCCTCTCCTAAAAAACAGACAAAAAAACTAAACTATATTGAACCAAAGGGATTTAAATATCTTTCTTATTTTACTTCCTATTGATCCTTCATTCCTGGAAGTACTTGGTTGAAAAGCTGTGTTAGTTCCAGTTTAATTCCTGTAAGCATCTGGAAGAAAAGGTTCACCTGGAAGATGAAACTACCAGCCACATTTCAACAGTTCCTGAGAATTTGATATTAGAAGATTTCAGGTGGGGCATTTCTTCAAGATGCTAAGACAGCGTGTGTATCATGTGCATGGTTATGCCCTTTTTTCCTCTGCTTAGCCCTTCACCCATCCACCTCCTCACCCCTCCCTCCCACCTCGCCCCCCCCTTGCTCCCTTCTTTTCACAGTATTGTCACCCTAGACGGTTCACACGGTCTCCTCTTCGCTGTGTTTCCGGTCATAAATCTCTGCAACACACCGTGAAGGCACATCCCCTCCGATGGATTTAACACAACACCCTGCACCCCACCGGCCCTCTGAGAAAAGGGCAACAAGGGCTGGCACACTGCTGCACACACACACACACACACACACACACACACACACACACACACACACACACACATTTATACACACACACACACACACACACACACTTAGACCAGAACTGACACTTCCCTGGTTGGTATTTGTTGATGAAATCCAGGAAAAGAACAAGGAAGAGTCTGATTTTAATAACAGTAACAATGAAAACCGCACTTTGGGGAAAGACTGAGGTAAGAATCTGAGAGGATGATTTTATTCTGTGTGTGTGTGTGTGTGTGTGTGTGTGTGTGTGTGTTATGGCTCGAGTTGGTCTCTGACTCATGGTGCTTGTCGGGGGGGGTTTGGTGACTCATGCGTTTCTCAGAACAGGCTCTAGTTCCGTGGAATTCCTTCGATAAGGCGCACAACCTCAGGAAATGGGATGGTGGTATTTATTTGATATGCCGTATGTCTCAGCAGTGTCCCACAACACCTACCATCCATCACCCAGCTTCCCCACCTCACCCGTCCTCTCCTAAGGTCAGTTTATCACCAACCGAACTACTCCAAATGAAATTTAGTTTCCTCATTTTTTTCCCCCTCTTACAAATGAGCAGGCCATGGGTGGCCTGAGTTTGCTGTACCACGGACAAGAAAAACTAAACCAGTGACAGCCTGTTTGTTTTTTTTACCTCACCAACAGCACCCCACACCTACACACCCTCACCAAAACTACCGCCATCAAACAAGTGCCATACATACACTCCCTTGCCGCCACATCTACCGTGCCACACACACTCCCAGACCACATTCTTACATCCCTACCCCCCACATTCTCCCACACCACACACCCACAAACACACCTGACCGACTTCATTTCCTGTGAGGCATGAGTCAGACGGCTGCAGTGCATTTACTGGAGTAATACATAGTTATTAGCCATTCTGATAATATAGTGTTGATGTGGCTGTCAAGGCAACCCAAGCTGCAAAAAAAGGGGGATTGTGCATGTGTGGGTGGGTGGGATGAGTCGGTGAGGATTCTTTGGAAGTGTTCAGGCATGCGGTGGGTCTATCTGCATGTCCGCAGGTGTGTGGGTGTTTAAGTGTGTGAAAGAAAAAGAGAGATGAAACAGCAGGGAGAGCCATTCACCTGTTTTTTCTTGTAGAAGCCCTTTCTGTCACAGTTGGGTATGCGGAAGCCTCTCGGGTTGAGCACGTTGCTGATTTTAAGACTGCTCAGGATGCTCTCCATCTCCCGCCGACATGGCCCCTAGCAACACGGCAAACACACCCCAGCGACGCCAGTATTACACACGCATCCTTACACAATCACAAACATGAAAAACATGAGGAGTATTCATGCAGTTATAGAAGTTCATGATCAACATCAGAAAAGTTAAGTCCCAAAATGAGACGTCAACTTTCTGGAAAAATTGGTACATTCTTTTACAAAATGTTTGATAGCATACAACCAAAATTATGTTGTTTACATGATAGAAGACAACTTGAAGGTACCCTAAGGTGTGTTTGACCACAAAGTGCTCTGCAGAGTAATGTTGTGTTGAGAGATTCCCCAACTGTTTGTATCTTGTGTTTCTTCTGCACGTGCATGAGGCTGCACATGCATACCACCTACCACAGGTTGACAGCAATATGCATTCTTGCCAAATGCATCCTTGTGCCAAAGAGAGGCAGCAGTCTGTAGGGTTTAATTTCAATAAATTGCCTCAGCAGGTGATTTCCCCATTGAGCATTCACTTTACTGGAGTGCTAATCAGTGAGTTGGTGGAATATTGGACTGAACTAAAAAAAAACCCTGAAGACTGATTCACTCCTGTGGATTTATAATTAAGACATTGACCATGAACTGCAACACCAGCCAGAGACCTTTATTCCCCATCTCTCTCCCCAAACTTCCTGTCATTTCTTTACCATTAGCTTTTGAACATTGAGGCGTCAAATGAAAAGTTGCAGACTGCTGTCTTTCCATTGCAAATGGTGATGCTGCCTATCAACAGAGGTTGGTGGTAATTAGAGGGGAGAAAAGGAATAATAAAGTAGGCAGTAGCTATGTTTCCATCCAAAAGTGATTTGAATCATTGGGAAATGCGCATTAAAAGAAATACGAATCCTGTGTGTTTCCATTAAATGTACGGACTTTGGTGAAAACTAAAGTTTTCCGCAGAACCGGAAACAGAACAAGTCTCGCATTCTTCTTCTTCTACGTTTCTGGCGGTTGGCAACCAGCATGTAAATGCATTACCGCCTTCCCGACCCGGAGTGTGGATATCACCATGGAGAGAGGTGCGCTACATCAGACTTAATTCGAACATAACTGTTTCCTTCCCCCGTTTTGCGAATCAACATTTTTTCTAATTAATCAAAACTCGGCTAAAGCGAGCGTATTTTAGTTTGTGCGAATCAGGGGATTTTAATTAGAATTTTGGCGTTTCCATCAGAATTTTCCGATGCGATACTTCTAGATGCACATCTAAACAGTCTGATGGAAACATGGCTACTGATAAAGATATTGGCCAAACTGCTGTTAAAAAGCTTTGAAAATGTTTTATGAGACAGATAATGTACTCAATATGCTTGTTTCAATGGTTCATATAGGCATCATACAATTGTTTTGAGATGACAAATTGTGAACAAGGTGTCTTTACAATTAAATCACCACTGGGTACCTTTAAGTAGGTGTTTGAAATAAGACAACACTAGCAACATGTTCAACTTTCATAGCAGAGATTCATGAAGACAGTTTAATCTGGTTAATTGGAATCCAAACAAGGTCACACAGTTAGTTCAAAAACAACAGACTCTTTTTAAAGCAGGTGACATGTCATAGTAGGAAAAGCACAGGTGTATTCAATAATGTTAACGAGAACTGCATTCCACTTAGGGGAAACCCTGGTGTTGTCCATGTTAGCTCATGAGAATAGCTTACTGGGACACTAAATGGAACTGAGTCATTGGTAATTTTAACAATTTCACCTGTGCTTTTCCTACCATGACAAGTCAAAACATCTGTTGTATAAAAGGTTTGTAGTGGTTTCTCTGTATCCTGACAAGACACAAAGACACAAGGCTGCACCGGGTAAGTGTCACTCTAAACAGCTAACAATTTTGAAAGTGGCTGCCAAAACTTCAGGTAACAAACTAGAACTTGTCCAAAGCCTAAAACTGTATACAAAGTACAAGTTAGCCAACGAGCAAACTAGCTAACAAGCAAGCTAACTAGTTAGCTGGCTTGCTGACTTTGTCCAAATTTGGTGAGTTCTGACAGCAAGTGAACTCACTAATTAGCAAACAACAAGGCAAACACCTCAATGACAGACTCGATTTTTCACTGAACTATGTATTGACAAATTCAACTTAAGTTTAACATTTGAATTTGTCAAAAGATAAATATTGTGGACAAGATACAAGGTAGCCAGAGAGCTAGCGTTTAGCCTCCAAATAGACCTTTTTTACAGACCTGACTTGTCATAGTAGGAAAAGCACAGGTGAAATTGATATCATTAATGATGGCTCAGTTCCGCTAAGTGTCCCAGGAAGTTATTCCAATGAGTCAGCATGCACAACACCAGGGCCTGCACTAAATGGAATGCAGCTCTGCATAATGTTATTAAAATACACTGTGCTTGTTCGACAATGACATTGCAAATGCCTGCTGTGAAAAAGGTTGATGACTCTCTTCTTCTCCTTGGGTATGTTATTCTCTATATTTTTAGTTTTTAAGTGGCCAGCTTTATTAACTTTTAAATTTAAATTTTACTTTGTCCAAAGATAAATACTATGCTCAAAATGCAATGTCAATAGAGCGCTAAGTAGTTAGCTAGCAAAAAAAAACCCTAATGCTAACCTAAGCTAACGATTTTAGCTGCTCAATGCCTGTATTCTTTTCTCGTTTGTGTGTAGTAGGCCTAATGGTTATGATTTCTGTTTTCAAAAGGCTAACAAAATAAAGCTCAAATGTACAGTAGTATCTATTGTCAATAAGATATCTTAGAAATATTATTAACAAAGTGCAAAGGAGCTAGTCAGATAGTTAGTTAGCTAGCTAGCAAACAAAAAAGAAAGCAAGCTAAAAGTTTTCACCCAAGACATACTCTCTTCTTCATTTGGTTGGTTCATGGCATTAAAAACGTGGTTGCCAGCCTGCATAACAGTATATTTTTTATAGAAAGCAGGTCATTTATTATTATTTGTAAGGGACCATAGAAAATGTAACATTAAACGGAAATGTTACTATTAGAGGAAACGTACCAGAGGTAACGTTAGCTTAAATGTAGCTACAGTCATGGGGGTTCACTGTCTTTCTAAACCTCTGCCACTAACCACTAACACAGTTTTTTCTCCAATTAATGTAGTAACATTGTAACATTTTTACAGAAATCTCATTGCCTCTGGATGTGACTTACATACTCGGTCTCCCTCTTGTTCTCCAGGGAGAAGTTGTGCATGTCCATATTGGCTCCTCCTGACACTGATTCCACCTTGTAGCTCTGCGTCTTCCTGTTCTGATCTTTCTGGATCAGCTTGTTGTGCAGTGGAGGCCTGGTGTCCATTGACCCCCGACTGTGCCCACCCTTCACGGTTGCCACGCCAGGCAACACTGTCATTGCCACAGTCACGTTGGCAAAGCCGTCTTCTACCTGATTTCCAGCGTTCTCTGGAGGGGTAAAAGTAAGTCATCAGTTTTCAAATGAAGAAGGATTGTTAAAACAGCATCTGATTTGTAGCTGAAATTTAGTGGTTGATTATCCGTTTTTGCACCACTTGCAGTTGTGAAAACATGTTATATATCACATTTAAAGAATAAAAGATAAAAGGAAAGGCCTTTTGAAACCCACTCCTAGATTTGTGAAACATTTATTTTATTTCTTTGGACAAAATGGGGATATTTTTCCATTTATATACATTAAGACTGTAAAACCAGGTCTAGATAAAAACTAGTATAATTACACTTGTCAAAACTGGAATAGCCTAGATCCAGAGACTGCTTTTATACGTGTTTCTGTCTTATGTGATGTGAATGTAGGAAACACAGAGGAATCACCTTTTTTCCCCAAAAAGAATAAAGGTTTTACAAATATGAAACTGTGTTTTACACAGTCTCTGGAGTCTAATTGTTATCAAGTCCAGGTTTGAGAAGTGTAAGTGTAGTGGTTTTTAAGTTAGACTCGGTCTTATGTGGTCTTGATGCAGAAACATAAATGATATCATCCTTTTTTGTTTTCATAGATAAAATAAAGCTTTCACAAATGCTAAAATGGGTTTGAAAGGGCCTTAAATATATACTATGCCGGATGATCCTTAAAAAACAAACAAACAAAAATAACACAATACCTCTCACTCATCACTGATGACCCATTAGAAGTGTGTGTCAGTGAGACCCTGCCCTCTACTTATATTTTCTTATTTTCCTCTTTTTTTGTTCTGTTTTTATTTTTTTATTTTTCTCAATGTGGATTAGTTTACTATACTGAGAAGACATTGCAATGCCAGCAGTGCCTGCTTCTCTTAATCCAACAGAGAGTTCCCGACTGTCTAAGTGAGGCCTGTTTAAAAGAGACAAAATAAAGTTAGCTCATTGCCTTGTGGGCTGTTTGGAGACAGAGCTGAAGCCAAGTAATAAACAGAAACATGACGATTTCATATCCACAAATTTCCACAGCATGCAGACCAAGAGATAGTCACAGAGAGGAACTGAGTGTAAACAAGACTTTTTAAGGACGCTGTGTAGAAGAAAATGTTGTGTATGTGTTTATATGTTTAGGGTGGGGGAATAGGGTATTGGAGCTAAAAGAGGAGGAGGTTAGGGCAATAAGAGGTAAAGTGGGAGATGAGGGAGCCGATATATTAATAGCGTGTGGTGCTGGCAAAGATTTCTGTCAAATCGTTAAAGACAGAGTGGGGACCATCTGACTGAGAGGAAGAGAGGAGGGGGCTCCAAACACTCCCTAATATAGGAAAGGACCAAACTACCCGCCATGTGCCACCCGGTCGGCCACACCACCACAAGGCCACAGTCGGAGAAGCTAACTGAGCTTGGAGACGTCCTGAAGAGGCAGAGGGACGATGGGAACACACATGCAGCGGCTCACACACACCCAAACACAGTTTTAAACCGTTAACTCAAAGCAGATTTTGTGTTCGAGAGCTGCGGTGAGGGTGGCGGACGGGCATGTAGGGGTGTAGCTCGTGCGGGCAGGCAGGCTGGCAGCCCACCCTTTCTCTGTGACCACCTGATCAATTAGTGACGTGGTGGGGCTCCACAGTCTCTCAGGCTCTCCAGAACTTAGAATAACAACATGGATGTCACCAGCAGCATCAACTGGAACAAGACAACGTCAGAAACCAACAGATGCTCTTTAACCTGATACGACCTCCATGTATGTTTTCTGATCTCTGCAAAAATGTCCATGAATGTCCATAAATGTTCATAACCAAGGACAAAAATATGGAGCCCTTTTTAAGATTCCTGCAAGCATTAATTTTTATTGTCAATATAAACTTTTATATAACCTTTCTAGGAAGTCTGGGGCGTTTTAGATAAACACATTACGCAATTTGTTTGTATAATGGCACAGGGGTAAACAGCACAAACTGCGGTGAGGAGAGCTTGTTAATGTCTGGGAGGAGAGGCTGCTCTGGAGCTGGGGACTGATGGTGGTGGAAACCACTGGGCTGCATGTACATATTCTCTCCAACAGGGGCGCTTGGGCACATTTTTTTTCTCCAGTGAAGATACTGGAAATAAGCAATCACTGATACACTGATACCTGTCTCACTGCTGTTATCTACTGCATTCTGCTTTACAAGGTTAAGAAGTGGTATAACATGGATCTCTTTGCTCTCACATTGGATACAATATCAGTTTTGTCTTAAATCTGCAAATAAATAAAGATAAGCTTATACAAAATGACAGAGACAGAGAGAAGGAGAGGAAATTAAGAGAGCCATATATAGGCTAAGTGACAGGAAGTTAGAAAGTAATAGGCTACTGTGTGTGTGTGTGTGTGTGTGTGTGTGTGTGTGTGTGTGTGTGTGTGTGTGTGTGTGTGTGTGTGTGTGTGTGTGTGTGTGTGTGTGTGACAATGTGTATGCTGAGTGCTTGCACACCACACATTACTGTGGCCAAACCAAATAACCAGGAAGAAGAAAACACACACAGAGGCTCCTGGAGGCCTGACGTCAGCAGTGCCTAAACACACACCAGTGTGTATTCACATGTAGGTGGCATGTGTGCCATTTAGCCGGTGTGAGCAGCGTGCATCCATTCACACAAAACACCATACAGTCAGATAATATGAGGTCTCCCATTATTAGCAGAGGCACTAGCATGCAGTAAGGTGATATCCTCCAGTTTGGGCTCATTGATAATGATGTCTTTGCTTGAGTGTTGGTTGCTTGTAGGGAACTCAGAGATACGACCCCCCACCCCCTTAGCCACACACCCGAGATGTTTTGGCCCACATCCTGGGCAGCAGCAGCACATATTTTCATGCTGTGTACAAAAATCCATGAGCTTTACTTGAAGGAAAATAAGGACATTACAGAAGACAAGGACAAGGTCTGCGCTCAGCCTCAGCTAAATACTGTATACTTACAGTATGTATGTGGCATTCCTTAACTATTGGTTTGAGGGAGCCAGGCTGTGTGTGTGTGTGTGTGTGTGTGTGTGTGTGTGTGTTAGGGAGAAAGAGAGAAGGAACCGTGTTGTGATTTTCTTAAAACAAACAATGTGCAAACCCCAAAACGACAATCTTTTAATTCCTTAAATTTTATTTTGCATTTTACTCATGATGGTCCAAATCTGTGCGCACATGGAAAAAGAAGTGGCCGCCTGGTGGGAAAGCAACGATTAATTGCTGCGTAAACCTCCAACCCATAGCTGGTGTTATCCACTCAAACTTTCAGGAGCCTATGGGATTTGTTAAACACAGGCGCGCACATCACTGTGCAATGTCCAACTTCCACTCTAAAACCCCACGGCTAGAAATTATGTTTTACATTTTGGCAAGCTGCATAACAGCACACAGACTACATTTTGCGCATTATACTTGCCGTGCCGTTTATCTCCAGTAGATCAGTCTTTACAGCATCTTTATCTCATCCACTTCCAATACAACGCACTTCATCGTTTTTTCCATGACCAGGGAACTCCCCGGTCAGCACAGAGCAACACCCCATGGGGTGAGCGCCTGTCAAAACCTCTACATAACACATGCACAAAAAAGCAACAACACTGGCTCCAAATCATTGAAAGCGCAAATAACCCCCTGCTTCTTACCTTGTTTTTGCGGCGGTATGAGAATGCTGTTGAGCTTTTTGGACGCGGCCCTGGAGCACACTCCCCGTCCCTCCAGAAGAGCTTGCAGGGGTCGGTTCTCCCCCGGCTGGTGCTGGCAGGTCAAACCGGAGCCACAGCGCGCCGTATACACTCCACACGCCAGTCCCTCGCCGAGGGCGCACGTCATGCAGCAGCCGCAGCCGGGCTCCCTCACCCGCTCCGCACAGTCCTTCGGCAGCGGCTTGCACTGCAGGAGCGCCCCGGCATCGCACGGCTCGCATCGGACCACCGGCCCCACGGTGCCGGCGAGCCGGGTGAACGCAGCCAGCGCGGCGGCGAGACAAAGCACGCAGAGACCGGGCATTCTGCCGATTAAGCTAGTCACAAAGGGACAGTATGTGAGTTGTCACGTAGGCTTAAGGGGACTCTCTGTGACACAGCGAGCCGGCTAGCCTTCTCCATCTGTATTTTCTTTTACGCGAACTTCTCGTTTTATACAGGCGGAAAAAAGAGCCAACAAGTCACACCCTCCTCCGTATGAATAATGTAAACGGAGAGCCCCGATACGAGGGACCGCTACATCCAGTCTGAAAAGAGAGCTGCTCAAACGTTCAGCTTTTTTAATCCCTTACACTAATTTACTGAGCACTGTTCATCTTTCACCCTCGCCCTGTTCTGACAAAAATGCAAAGGTGTTTGTCTGGAAATGTGGCCTCTTGTCAAAAGAAAAGCAAGTAAAGTGAGCTGCAGATGGCATGTAGCACACATGTGTTGATTGGTTTCATTCACAGTAATATTAATATGTAATATCTTACAGATAAGATGCACAGATGCAGATTTCCAACAGAAGAGAAATGTGCCGCACCAGGGGAGATTTCTTCTGTGTTGACTGTTCTCAAACCTGTGGAGGTTTCCACACCACTGGCCACATCCCCTGCTGGCATCAAAGGTATGTGAGTGAATGCCATTGGCGGTACCCCCCACATGCAACACTGATAAAACATTCCTCTGGGCAGGTGTGTAGGTGGCCTCCATGTTAACCCACTAAAACAATAATTTCTTTGCATATAACTTGTGTGTTTGTGTGTAAAACCACGTGCTCAGTGGTGGGTGCAGCCAAAGTGGTATTGCTTTACTGTTCTGGGTTGTAGAAGCTGCAGCGTTTGGATGCACATGTCAGTCAGAACACCAACCACAGCTACAGCGCACGTGCAGGCCAGACTGCATACCTGACCCTTTCACCCAAGTAGTTTCAGAAGCCTGCTCACCTTTCACATACCCCAAGCAGACCTGGTGATCTGGCACTTTGCACCCCCCAATCCCCCCTTCTATGAGTCCCACCGGCAAGCATCCAGACCCCTTGCACTTTCCCTCCTGTATGCACCCCCTCGACCCCGCAGGATTTCAAATTATTAGAAAGAAAATGTTGAGATTCTGCAGGCTCAGCATCGCTCCCCCTGTCCGGCATATCCTCCTGTTCTGCAATAACAAACGCAAGAGGGGGGTACACATTGAGAAAATAAAGCAATCAGTATCGGCCATTGTGTGATTTCCACCACAGAAGCAGAAAAAGTGTTGAGACTGCATTATGAAAAACAAGCAGAGGGTAAGGAAACACCCCCGGAATAGCAAGAAAACGTCTCCAGCTAAGATTACTTTTCGTATTACTTGACGTTTTTTTCTCTTTCTGCATTTTTTCATGTCTGAAATGTTCAGCGTATGACCTTTGGCTTGTTTATTGTCTGCCTGTCCGTCCAGGGTATGATTTACCTAAAGCACCCTTACCGTTGAAACTAATTCAGCAAAAAGACACTTTTGGGAAACTGTGCCCCCTTTGTGTGAATACAGTGCAATCACAGTTTATTTTGTCATACCATAAAGGTGACAGAGTTCATCCTGATGAGCTGTAATTGTTTCCCTCCCTCAAGATAGCTGCTAAACTGGTCTGCAGACAATATATAAGCAGCCTAAATGGATGTGACATTCTCAAGTCTTATGACATTATTTGCTTGTTCAGATATCATGCAAAGCAGACGCAACAGCATGTGGTAAAAATTAACCACTGGGGACACAACAAAACATTCACCTTGTCCTGCACATCCACTGGGATCCCTCAGATTTCAGTGTCAGGACAAGGTGTCCTGTAATTTCCCTTAGGACAGTCTGGGTATTATACAAAGATAAAATGAAACCAGGCAGCTGCTGGTTCAAACCTACACGTCTCAGTTCCCAGACCACGTGTTTAACCCATCTGTGTTGCAGTCTCAGCGAACTGCAATAAGAGATACTATTTGTCTTGCTCAACGATCTTGTCATTGTTACGCGTGTGCACCTTTGTCTTTCACCCTCTCTGTCCTCTCCCCCTCAAGGAAACTGATATTCTCTAGTTATTAATCTCATCTTTGTTACAGCATCATTCTCCCAACATTTCAACATTCATCTGCGTTACATTCCCACAATGCAGCACATTTCAGGCCATAAATCATTAATTGGAAACCCAAAGTCGATGACGGTCCTCAGTAACACTGGCACAATGCACTTTATAATTTGAGGTTTTGTGGGAACGAAAGGATCTGGACAGATTTATTTGTTTCCTTCCTCCACAAGTGATTCGAGCAGCAAATTTTCTTGCTGTCAACATATGTTGTATTCATATGTGAGCTATAGCCTAGCATCGGCACGCGCCACGCTCACTGACCACGTCATGAACTGCATATCCCTTCATACAAAAACCAGGCATTTTACATGCTACACACCATGCATCATGTTGACAGCACTGTTATTTAGTGTTTAGTCAGTTGGACGACTTTCAAGTTTACCACAATGTGCTACAGTTGGTCTACAGTGTGCTTACAGTGGATCTAGCTTTGGTGTTTTATATTATATATATATATATATATATATATATATATATATATACACTGACTTAATAACTTATATATATATCTATAAGTTATTAAGTCAGTGTTAATTCATTAGTCAACTGACAGAAATTACAACAAAACTGTTTTATTGATGTTTTGTGGGTCATATGGTTGTAGTTTTGGCCATAATTGCTATATTTGAACCTGAAAATCTCAAATCAAGGTCTATTAGCATTTTCCAGAGCTTTTAACCACATCTCATGGTCTTCATCAATGGACAGAGTTTGCTCTGTTGTCATGGAAATAGCTCAGTTGTCATGTGGCCTAACTGCAGCCTAAAATAGACAACTGAGCAAACTCAATCTGCTGATGAGCACTGTGACATGAGGTCAGAGATGGGGACTCAAGTCATTGTGACTTGGACTCGAGTCGACTCGAGTCACTGTTTTGATGACTTGACTTGACAAAAAATAAAAGACTTGAGACTTGACTCGGACTTGGAAGTTAAAGACTCGGGACTTGACTTGACTTGAGACACGATGACTTGAATGACTTGAGTGTTATTCACATCATGTTTTCGGTTAGAATATAAAATTAATAAATTAATTTAAAAAATAATGTCGATTACCCGGTAGGAGCGCAGGCTGAGAATGGCGTTGTCATGATTGGATCACTACCCTGTCAATCAGTCATGCCCTCTCTATGTACCTTACGTGTTTATTGGAGAAACAGGCCCTCTTATATCAGATAGGCATCAACATGTCAGCGGGAGGGGTACCAAGAGGCATTGTCTTCAGCTTTCGGAATTACCATTATGACGGCAAAAGATGAACAACACAGTGCAAGACATGCGGCATAAACATCTCGGACAGCCAGGTGACAACTTCAAAGTTTGTTTGTCGTTTGAAGAGCCATTCTGCCCAGTAAGTGCTTGTCAATTAGTTAATATTATCTGGTTAGTCGGTAGTTAGCTAATGTTAGCTTGATACGATACGGGGGTGGGGGGGCGGGTCGATTTTGTGGAACTTGTTTTTCAATTTATTTGCCAACATTAACCCCAGAAACGTGAGCAAACATTCCGACCGGTTCATCACAAGACCGGCTGTACGTTTTATGAACGAGCAACACAGGGTTAAATGAGCTAAATGGGTGATTTTGGCCGCTGTCTTGGTTAGTGTGTGTGTGTGTGTGTGTGTGTGCGCGCGCTCGCGAGCACGCACGCACATGGGGGTCGTCCCTGCAAAGTAAACATTGCAGCGATGAAGTCAATGTTTACTGACAGTTACTTATATCTTGTCTTTTCACTTTATTAAGATCAGATTCTGCAGGTAAAATTACAATAATAAGGTGACTTGACTTGGACTTGACTTGACCTATTACAGGACTTGACTTGGCATAACCTGTGACTTGACTTGACTCGACTTGCCCAAGAAAAAATGACTTGGGACTTACTTGAGACTTGAAGGTTAAGACTTAAGACTTACTTGAGACTTGCACATGTGTGACTTGGTCCCATCTCTGCATGAGGTTACAAAACAAAGCTAGTAAATGGGCATATGCAGGAATTGTGGCTTTTGTTTTGTTTGTAAACAGTATTGCCAGCGAAAGTGAAAACAAAACCCAGCTTTTTCTGCTTGGTGTTTCGCCTTGCTATATTTGCTTTATTCATTTTTTTGGTGCTGTGTCCACGACAACCTTTTTATAAAGTCACTACCTCAACTGTGTGCTGTGCCCAGAAACGTCTTGAACACAGCAGAATAAAACAATACAGGCAGAGGGTGGGGTCTCTGCAGATAAAACACCACAACACAGTTCTTGTTGGTCATAAGTGATGATTTAAAGGAATTACTTTTGTGTGAGTCTATCAAGCGGTAACCTCTGCGGCTGCACAATGATGCAACGCAGAAGTGCCAAAAACTTCAGTTCCTCAAATGGCCGCTTGAGGCTGCTTTCAAAAGCAAGTCGATCCTCGTGGACCCCCATGTTAAATGCCCAACTTTACAGCAGAAATAAACATGTTTATAGCCTGGTACAAAAAATGGTTTTGGTCTCCACAGCAGTTCATAACAGCTGTAGAGGTGTTGAATTTTTATAAAACTCACCCAATTACATTTTATTTAGGCTTTAATTTATGCATTATTAAGGGCATGGATGCCTAAAATGACAGGTGGGCGCTGTCTGTTGACAAATTGCTACCACAGCGACAGTGTTGATTATGTAACCATTATGTAACCCCAGAGTCAACTAGTATAGGTGTAGCCATAGTTGTCACTATTTCACTGGCCTAAAATGTCTATTTTTTTCCAGGTAAATGCATTTGTTTGAATGGATTTAAGTGTGTTTGTTGTCAGAGAAAATTAGCATTAGCATTATCACAGTTAACCCTGGACTGTAAATACACCATGCTAACCAAGTTAGCAGCGAGTATTAGGGTTATCTCCACCCTCTCATTTTGGCTGCAAAAATCAAAGATGGTGAAGGCCAAAATGTCAAACTGAAGACTTCAAAACGGGGGTCCACAAACCAATAGGTGACTCACAGTGGCTACGTCCATTATTTTTTATACAAGCTACAGAGTCTATACATAGTATGGGGAAAATCTGGCATAGTAAACCTTTAAAGGAATACTTCAACCACAAAGTGACTATTTCTTATTCAGTTAGTCATGTCAAATGGCCCTGAACTTGTGAAGAAAAATTAGTTCTTCTTGCATACCTTCACAGAAAATTGTGAACATATTGATTTACTGATTGAGAGGAGCACCATGTTAAACAACAGCAAAACTACATCAAAATATCCACTTACATGGTGATCTCACTTAAAGGAAGTTTGATTAAACAATTGTATTACAAATTAAACTCTACGGCTAATTTAAAAAAGTGTATACCCAAAAGGTCAAATATAGTGTACAGGAACACTGTATACACAACTACGGTAATAGCAGTCGGAGTTGAAGCAGGAAGCGGCTCCATAAGCTTTGATGGATGCTCACAATTGAACAACAAAATTGTTGACTGCTTCATCATATGTTTTCTTTTAAAGATATTTCCGTACAGGATTCAGCACATTCCAAGGGGCTGACAGATTTGTAATTAATTAAACATTCCTTTCAGCAGCCAAATGAAGGCTTTTCTTATCAACAGAATCCATTTCAACTTAGTAAACATCCTCATAACGCAGCCCAAATGTTTTAAGATAGTCTGCTTTGTGTCTCACTGCTTTTATTGTACACAGTTGGGTTGCTTTTCCTATCAGGAGAATGATTAAAATGTAATTTTGTTGAATGATGTTGACTGTGGCTTATGAGGGAAAAAAGCATAAATAATGTGTACTGTCAGCTTCGTGTTGAGAAAAATCATTTGGTGCTCTTTAACTCAGCCGGAGTGCTGACAGCGAGGACAGGCCTCGTCCGTCATGGGGGAACATGAAGACCGGCTAATGAAGCGGGGTTCATTTCTGAAGGCTGATAATTGCATCTGGGATGTTTTAGGGCCTTTAAACAACAAGACTGTATGCCGTAGTAGAATCTGGTAAACGTGCAGTACAAAAATATAGGGATAACTTGATGGATGGTGGAAATCTGCTACTTCCATCATTGTCAGAATTGACATCTAGCATTACCACCTAATGCTTTAGACTGTTTTTTTCTGCTTGAGTAGAGCAAAGAAGATGGGATGCAACCATATGTAGGATGCCAACTTGGGTGGTAGACATCTGCCTTGTTAACCACCATCCTCAGACCCCATTAATTTGGCTGTTTTGAGGTTAGGACTGACAGTTGAATCATTTTCCAGAAAGTTCAAGGCCTATAGTTGTTGTTGTTGTTGTAACTGTGTCTGAAATAGTTAGAATTTCACTTTAGGTTTTCTGTGGATATGAAACAGGTAAACAACTGTGTCAATACAGTCTTGTTTAATTTTTATGTGTTTTCCAACTTGGCTAAACCTGAAAGTTTCCATATTTTCCTCAGTGACGGTCATACTGACATGGGTATGTACTTTCTTGGAAAGCACAGGACTGATGTTTGACTAAATGATCCAGAAATGATAAATGTTCTCTTTATAATATTAAAGACTTATACAGTGCATGCTGTCATCATTTTTCCAGAGATAATGGTGCAGCTTTTATTGAAATCTATTAAATGCCACACACGCTTTTAAAACCACCCGTTCTTTATTGATTGCTATAATGGGGGGCTGCTCTACAGGAATGAACTCTTCCTGTTATATCTGTTTTCAATAAATTGATGGAATGAACATGGCCTGACCACTCTCTGTCACTGTCTGCATGACATGGTTAGAGAAACATCTGGAGGCAAGGAGAGGAAGACAGAGGGAGGAATGTGTTGAGCTAAATAGGTGAAGAGAGAGGAAAAAAAAAGTTAACTGTAGTTAGCTGTAGGTTTTTAATCAAGACAGCTGCATGTGGGAGCAAAGAGAAGCAAAGAGGTTTGGGTTCGTGCATGTGTTATGATGTGTTTGTGGTGAAGCCTGTGCCGTTTGTTTGGGCTGCAGTAAGATATGTCTGGCAGCTGTCAGCAGGAGGCCTGAGCCCTGCCCAGCAGAGGCTCACTCTAATTGGTCAAACAGGCAGTGTGGCACCTTGGACTGAACTCATGCCTGGAGGCCAGGTACGGCATACTTAGCAGCATACTGACAAAAGATCACAGTCATGTGCCCGCAGTCCCAGACTGTCTTTAGGTCAGCACTCCTCGCACGGCTGGCAGGGCTGAGGAGGAGGCTGCTACGGGAAGGAGATACAAGGCTAGACAATCTCGCCTGGCACTCTCAGGTTGACCAACTCAAGTGACACTTTCCTGAGAGTGGGCCAATTCCAGGCTGCTAAGAGGATCAGTTTCCCTTCCTGTCCTGACACACATACCCAGCTAGCGCCACTCAGAAGTCTTCAGGGCCGCTGCTCACTAGGCACAGCCGCTTCTGATACTCTTCCACGCTTTCTAAAAGCCACGCGGCCCTGCAGCGTGGACAGGATCAGAGAGAGTTTTGCTGCAAAGACAAAGTCCTCACTAAGAGGATTGAGATCTTAAACCTAACTCTCACAAAGTCTAACTGTAACCACAGGTAGGCAGTAGGAAAAGGCCAGTAGTGTAGTCCATACAACTTTAAACAGACTAGAATAGATCCATCCATCCATTTTCTGTGCTTGGGGCCGGGTCATGGTGGCTATTTGACTAGAATAGATTGTATAGAGATGACTTTCGAGGGAATGTAGTGGGATTGAGATTAAGAAAAGACTGAAGGAAGAAGAGCAGACAGAAGAAAAGCATGACACAGTGGGGGAGAGACACACAGAGAGGTGTCTAATCTTGGAGTGATGAGGGCCTGCACCTGATGTCACCTCCGGAGAGCTGGACATTTACTCTAAGTCAATAGATCCTGTATTGGCATTACATTTCACAGATAGACAGAGAATTGGACTTGAGTCAGACTTAAAGCTGCTCCAGTATATATACAGACAAACACACACACACACACACACACACACACACACACACACACTATGGGCCCTATTTAGATGGTCTAAAGCGGATGGCGAAGGGCGCATAATCCATGTCACAAGTGTCATTGCTATTTAGATGCAGGCGCAGTTGTCATTTTCACGCCCTGCGCCCTCTTCGTCTAACTAGCAAATGAACTTGCGCTTCTCTGAGTGTGTTGGTCTAAAAATGAGGAGTGGCCAGGCGCAGTCATGGTGCGTAGCCAGTTAGATGACGTATAAAGCAAATGCGCCAGTGACCAACAAAAACCTGGTCTAAAGTCAACAGCGCAGTATTTCACTGTTAAACAAGTAAGTAATATGTGTATCTAGGCGGGTGCACAACGCACGTGCACTCTGCTCAGACACACACGGAGCAGCCACACATATGCAAAAGATAACAAATAAAAATATGATTACAATGTGAAAGGTTATTATTGTGCACATTAAAATATTTATCAGAAACATGTCTTAATGGTCAGTAATTAATCAGAATGATCTAATCGCTATAATAATGGTCATCATAATTTGTAATAATGACAAATGAAATTGTGAAATCCTCTGGGAGCTTGGGTGCCTGTCTGCTGGCCCCGTAGATCTGGTTCTGACGGGCCTTCACCTCCCGCACGAGGAGATCCGTCTCCTCAGCTGTAAAACGCTCACTCTTTCCAGTTGGTGTGCTATCTAACTAGCTCTCCGCCATGCGCTCCAATCGCGCATAAAGGGGATGAGAGGTGACACTCTGATTGGCTTATTGAATGATACGCCCAAAACACACCCATGACTAATTCACAGAGTAAGTCCAACCCTTTTAGACTCTTCGCCATGGCGGACAATCTAAAAACACGCTGTCTAACTAGCAAGTGACTGGGACACGCCCATGTGCCGCACGCCTGGCGCTTCGCGTTTTAGACCATCTAAAAAGGGCCCACACACACACACACACACACACACACACACACACACACACACACACACACACACACAGACACACTTTGGCCCTGTGTACACTTTGTATTAATAAGCACCTTGGGTGATCAAATCTCAAGTGGACAGTTCTAAGCACAGGTGTGAATGCACCCAGTAAGTCCTCAATGTGTCTCGGAATCCGACTGCTCAGACATCATTTGGAGAAGTCACTACTGAAAAAATGTGGCCACATTCTTTCAGCAGTGTGAATGTTAATGTGTCCTGGTCCATACCAAAGAACCGTATACTTAGCTGATGACTTTGCATATCTGACTCTCCACTGGATAAGAAAACTCTGTTAAACCGGAGCAACCGTTAAATGGTCCCAACTAAATCATGAGACAGCTTGACTTGGTTGTCAAAACTGTTAATAACCAATAAGTAATGTTAGCTGTGGGATGCTAACAGTTAGTCCAAACTCCCAGGAGTGTGACCACAGGGACCCCAGGATGCGCTTGTCTCATGATAAAGAGAGAGAGAGCGGGGAAAGGAGGGGCTGTGAGTTAGTGTGCTGTGCGCAGCTCTGCAATGGGATAAGATTTTACCCATTTTAAAAAAGGTTATAAGTACATATGGCATGACAAACTTCCTGTCAGTCAAAAACGAATTTGGTCTTTGCAAATGGAGCTGATGTATGTGTTTATTTGCATGTAGAGCAGGGAAGTGAGATCTGAGCACAGGTGGTCACTTGAAATACATAAGGAGACACATTCTTTTTTTTTAAAGATATGTTTTGGGGCATTTTGCCTTTAATGGATAGGACAGCCAAGTGTGAAGGGGGGAGAGAGAGAGAGAGGGGATGACATGCAGCAAAGGGCCATAGGCTGGACTCGAACCTGGGCCGCTGCGGCAACGGCCTTGTATATGGGGCACCTGCTCTACCACTAAGCCACCGACACCCCAAGGAGACACATTCTGATGCTAGGTGTAAACACATGTTAAGTTGTCCACTTGTGATTGAATTGCCCAACACGCATGGTACTACCAGGTGTAAACAGGCTCTTTCTGCTCTCCGTCAAGCACCAAAAGGCAAACAGACAAAGTTAACAATTAGCTAGTGAACATAGTGTAGCACTTAGCAGCTAAAGAACCTGATATTTCCTTAAGCGTTGGCAGAGACCAAAACAGGGATAAAAGCTGAGTGAGTAGGTGGACAGAAACAAGACCTCAAATAAATGCTAATGTTGGTCCATGTTAATTGGATGTGTAAATATGGAATGGTGTGCCCTCATGCTCACAGTAACAACTTTAAGTGATAATGTTTCCAAATGGCCCAGGAAAAAAGTAAAGTAATGTAAGTGTAAGTCACAAAGATTTGGACCTGAACACATGAACTTGACTGCTGTAAGAGTAACTTGAGACTTTTTACCCTGAAACGTGTCTTGATTTGAGAACTGAGAGCAAAAAACATTGCTGTTAAGTATTAATCTAATAAATACAAAATTAAAAAAAAATATATATATATTTTTATTTAAAACTTGCATGATTCTTGCAGTTTAATGTTGTATCCATGTGGATGACTGCTGTTATTATAAGTCCTTTGTGTAGAAGCGTCAGCTAAATAAATGTAATGTAAAAATGTTATTACAGGGAGATGATGAAAAGCAAAGGGAGCTTATGGATTTGAAATCAAAAGATGAAAGCCAAAAAAAAAACTTTCTCCCTGATAAAGGGACAGGTGTTAGAGCTGCAGAGAGCGCTGCCAAAAAGGCCAGAGTACAGCCCATTATGTATGAATGTAACCCCTGTATATTTTGACACATGTTGGAGCCTGACCTGACACTGAGCAGGTGTGTGCCAGAATGGGCTAAAAGGCAGCATGTCCTGCACACCAGCTGCAGAGTGGCTCTGGCTGAACCCTGCTGCCTGCTAAACCTGTGCGCCTGACGTGCTGTTTGGATTGTGGGTGACTGATTAGGTCGTGATGTGGAGCCCTTTAGCCACAACACGCCTTAGCTGCTGCACTCAGGCAGCTAAGAGCTGCTCCAAGCAGCACCTAGCTGTGGCCTAATGGATGGCTTCTGTGTTGTACATGTGGAGGGGCTGACAGGCTGTATAGGAAAATTTAGGTGTGGCCATGATGTTCGACATGTAAGATGGTGTATGGAGCTACCTTTCAGGCCCCCAATTTATCAGCTCCTGCTGTTAAAGCAGTATGTACGTTATGAACAGGGCTGCAGCGAATATTTTCCATATTGGTTAATCTATAAATGTCAACGGTGAATAACCATAACATGCTACAAGAGCTTAAATTGCTTGTTTTACCCAACAGCACACAACTCAAAGCATATTATTCTCTGTAACATGGTACAAAATGGACTAAAGCAGCAGAAACTTATTTGAGAAGATCAAGCGGCAAATCTTTTGCATTTCTGCTTGATAAGATAAGCAAAATTGGTTAGTCAATTAGTTTTCTGTTGATCCTTACAGACAGATATCTGCATATGTGTGCAGAAAATGTAGGCAACAGGACAAAATTTTGACATCAAAAGTGTTATGTTTACATTTGTAGTCCAAGTAGTACTGACCAATCAAGTTTTAGTAGGCTTTGGTTGCTGGCAGGTAAATAGTCCTTGAGGAGAGCAAAAGAGGCAGAATGCATTGGCCTAAAAAAAATCTTGTAACCCACTGGCTATCATCTGACAACACTTATTAGCTTTTTTTATCTGCATCGTGCAGATATGTCTTAATAGCGATTAGTAGAAATGTTGTCTGGACCTGTCTCAAGTCGCTAACTGAACGTTGCCCACAGAGCCTTTATTGTCATCAGACAATAGCTGGTGAATATCAATACTGGTTTTCTTTTGATCAATAAATTCTTCAGCTGACTACTTGTCTCAGTGCTACTGTAGTTTTGGGCATCCAATACTCAACCCTTGTGGATTTGAGAAGTTAGAAGCCTCAGTGTGAGAGTCATGTAAAAAAAAAAAAAGGGGAAGGTCCAAAACAAAACAAAAAAAGATTTAAAACCACTAGCAGCATAATCTAGTTCTTCACTGTCTCTATATGTGCGTATATCTGTATATATATATATATATATATATATATATATATATATAGTATGCACACATTTTTATATATGCACACATTTTTCTGCTAAAATATGTCAAAAAAATGGCTAAACACATAGTTTTGGCTTTGTCATCAGCAATGTTAGTATTTTATCTCTGTTGATATATATCTACCAACTTAGGTGTGTTTTGTTGAAATATGACAAATACAGTATATTGTTCATGTATAAATGTTTGGAACATACTGCTTTAAATCACACTAAAAAGCTTACCAAGTCAGTGATAATTTTGGAGCTCTGTATGTTGCTGTATTTAGACAACAATCTGAGCATTTGGGATATAATGAACATACAAATAGACAAAGGAGAAGTGGAAACTTTTCAGAGACCTTTTGGTGAGTGTTTAACTCTAGAAAATAGGCTTATAGTAAATTATTCTTAGAAATTACCCAATGTATGTGTGTGCTCACTGTATGTGCATACTTACACACATGTAACTGTGCTCCTCAAATGAGTGATTCTGTAAAGGGCATGTTGAGCTCTGCAGATTGTTTAAGTAAAGAGAGAGAACGAGGATATGTGGGGGGAGAAATTAATGGCTCCCCCTGCTTATCGCTGAGAGAAGCAGAGTGAGGCGGTGGTGGTGAGGTGGTGGGGGGAGTGGCAGTAAAGTAGGTTGGTAAAGTAAATACACACTGCTCCTCTTTCAACAGTGGAAAAAGAGAGAAGAATAAAAATGTGATCTCGCTCCAGCTTTTAAATCTGTCCCTCCCTGCAAGACGGTGAGAACAACACGTTTCCCATCAAACAGCAGATTAATCTTGTGTAACTCATGCGTGGTCACATCCCGGTTCTCTCACAGTGCCGGGAAGGCTGTGTGGGAGTCCGGCGGCAGAGGGATGACAGGGGGAGACGGGAGGAAGGGCTCAGTGCGTGCATCATATCATCTGATTTGTGGGGAGTGGGGGGAGCAATAATAGAGATGCCTGGAGTGAAAGCAATATCACCATCTGGGCGGACATCTCTCTGAAGAGCTGCCTCCTCCTATAGGCTGTGTTTCCATGCCACCTGCTCTGCATTACAAGGCTCCAGAGCTGCTGACAAGGAAGGAAGTCCGTTGGCTGGTGTTTTTGCAAACCCTGTAGAACACATTTCTGATTGAGATGTCAGTGCAGACATGTCACTGAACAAACTGATGCACATACGTTTAATAGACAACAAACCTGAGCAGATTAGTAGCACTGTCAAAACAAAGCAGAAACTTCCAGAGTGTAACAATGACTAAAGAAAACATTCAAGATTTAAAGTCCTGTTAATTTTGGAGAAAGAAACAATAGTTGTTAAGTCTCATTCTGAGGTTGTCATATAGAGATGCTTTGGGATAGTGGTTCAGTCTGACTATAAACCAAGGTTGTCAAAATTTGCATTGTCAAAAAAAGTATGCTATATTCCACAGTTTATAGTCAAGAAAAATTCAAAAAGTTGGTTGCACTGTGCTCACATTGCAGTGTGATATTCATTCCATTGAAAAGTTAAGACAATCCTCAAGGCATCCGTATGCTTTGAATAAACTAAATCATACAATGCACACAGTATACACACAAATCAAACTCTTATAAACTTGTATCTTTTGCGTTTTTTGTTAAGTTGTACAACTGGGGATAATGGTGGACCCTTTGAGAGTCTCTCTTTGAAGGACTTCCCTCGGTTGAAGATGCAAAAAGTGGTAGGGGTAGTTGTGTGATAAATATAAGGGTTAGAGGACAAATATTGCAGAAAACAGCCCCACACTCAATTCCAGCATCTTTGAAAAGGAATTTCTTACTCTGTTGGACGATTTGTCAAGCACTTCATTTGAAGCATTGAGGGCTGCCCGGGACACCATACACAACTTGGACTGAAAAAAAACAATGGACGTCACCCATTGGTTTGTGGACTCCTGTTTTGGAGCCTCTAGTTTGGCATTCCAGCTGGTTGACCATATTTGGATAAGAGGCTGGTGCTGTGGAGGAGCGAGGGGTCGACAGACAACCTGTCGCTCAAAGCCCTTAACTATGCGTAACTTTAAAATGTAAATGAGTTCTATGAAAATTTACCCCTTGTGTAGTTGTCCTGAAAGGGGAAATTAGCTGTATAGACCAAAACAGTTTTTATACCAGGCTGTAAACACACTTATTTCCAATATAAGGTTGGGCATACTAATGCAGGGATTAATGGGGATTGACTGGCTTTTGGAACCAGCTTCAAGTGGCCATTTAAAGAACTGTTGTTTTTAGACCTTCCATGTTGGCTTTGTCTTTCAGCCCCAGGGTTTGCCACATCGGAACACCTGTGTTTACAGGTTTCAGTTCAAAATGGGTTAAATGTGTTGACCACTGGGGACAGCAAACACACCTTGAGCAGTCAGAAAAGCAACAGATGAAGAGCAACTTGAGAATGTCTTCATATCGTGTTGTTTTAATAAAGAATAGACAGGCAGGTCAAATGGCCTGTGTCAGCTGTCATCTTCCACAATATGTGAAATGCGCATTTGCTCTGATTTCACATCCAGTATGTTTGTAAAAAAAATTGTCTTTTGTGTTAAAAATTTCAGCATGAAATTTCATGATTGCAAATGCACCTGCAGCTGAGGTTACACATACAGTGGATAACTATACTTTGCAGTTAGAAAACCCGAGTGCTTCTTTTCGTGTTGAACAACTGGTTCATGTCAGATTCATATTTCCTGACCATATAGTCTAATGTATTTTTTCCACGACCACCTGTGAAATTCCTCATGTGAACTTTATTTCTGACACAAAATATTTGGAAGCTACTTGACATAATGAAGAAGAGAAACTGAGTGAGTGAGAGAGAGAGAGAGAGAGAGAGAGAGAGAGAAAAAACATACTGTCATGTACTCTTACACACACACACACACACACACACACACACACATATCCTTTCTTGGAAAGCCACAAGTTTCTAATTATATCCTGGGTTTCAAATAAAAAGCGTTTACAGCCAATTCGTTTGCGTAAATGCCATTCCTGTCTGTGTGGAGAGATGTAACCATTTCTACCCCCGAGACAATAAATAGTTTATTGCTTTTATTTGTCATGGCTTTATGTTGTATTGCCAAGCCCTCGAAAGAATAGAAAAAAAGCATATTTTCCCACTAATGACTGTGTGTGATTTATAGAGTCTGCCTTTGACATAGGGGTGTCTGTGCTTTCAAACCGAGCATAATTAGACCTCTGGAGCTGCATGCAGCGCAAAACACATTGGACAGAAACGCTTCGCTTCCCAGAGGGACTCTGCAGTGCGGTTTTGGTATGATGCTGAACAGTCGGTGCATGAGAAAAACGCCTGGAGCTTCCAAACACATGCACGGATATGCGCGCGCACACACAGAGGTCAATGATATCTGAAACAAACATAATGATTGGCTTTGACACACTTTCAGAATCAGATACAAGGGGAGAAGAAAGAGCATATAGATTGGCTCGGTGGGGATCCAAAGAGTTAGTCAAGCATGAGCTGTTCCCTGCCGAGTGGAGAAAGAACGGATTCCCCTCCCTCCTTCGTCCTCACTGACCCTGAATGCTCACTGAGTGATTTTAACAGGTCACAAAGGAGCAGGAGTTCACACTTTTTTTGACACCCCTCACCCCCTCTTACTCCTCCGCCTTCTTCTCCTCTCCTCTCCTTCTTCCTGTCTCTCTATGCCTTTGTCTGTCTCTGTTTCCCCCTGTGTGGATGAGAAGAAAGAGTAAGGAGACATTTCTGTTTTGGGTGTCCCTGTCAAGTGATTTCTAATGACACACTGCTCTCGTACCCACAACATGTATTTTGGAGTAAATGAATCAGGCAGTACATGGCCTCATTAAGTTGAAAGTGCCGCTCAGTGCCGCAAAAGTACATGGTGCTCTGGAGCCGAGCCGTTCACACCAAAAGGCCGAGCTGCAACGTCAACATAACGCGTGCAAGCAGAGAATGTCTCTGTGTGTGTGTGTGTGTTTGGTGGTGTACTCACTGGAGAGGCAGGAAGCGTGACCGAGTATTGAGCAATAGGGTAAATCAACCAAGAATTAACTTAAGATTTTCACACAACACTTAAGCTCCCCATTCAAAACCAAAGTGACTTGACTTGATGTGTTCAAGGCCTGGTACACCATGCCGATGGGCTGCCGTTCAGCGTCTGTGGCTGTCGACCATCACTTGACGTTTTTGCGGCATCTCTGACGACTTTGGCTGTAGCTGGCCCTCACCACTTGCTTATTCACTCATTTTGTGTGGTTTCTATTTTGTTCCTTTGACGCTTCATTTCGTTTTCCGCAAGCAAATAGACTGTGGGCTGCAAATACAAAAAAACCAAAAACAAAACAAAACAAACAAACAAACAAAAAAAAACACAAAGTAAAAAATCTTAAGTATCAGTTGCAATTTTTTTATCAAACATGTTCTTCGTCAACATTTTGGATTGCAAAGACACATCGGCACAGAACGTGCAGGCAGCTGGTGCAGTCATTGATTGTGGTCTGTGCAGTGTCTTCAAATGCATCTTCTAAAGGATGAGATGAGATATTTGATCAAATTTTGGTCTGCTTTTGTCAACACTTCATCTTCAAGTTGTGCCCAGCCTGTGCAGGGATCTAACCTTTATTATATTAAAGGAATACTTCACCCACATGAAGACCATTTATAAATCAATTAGTCTTGCCGTTTGTAAATGGATGTTTTGATATAGCTTTGCTGTTGTTAAACGTGACCCCCAATCAATCAACGAGTCAACATGTATGCAAGGGAGGAAAAATGTTTTCTTCATAATCTTGAGGTGTAACGGCATGAGTATTTGATTTACAAACGGTCATTTTGTGGGTAAGTATTCCTTTGTATGAAAATTTCAGTTTTTCTCAATGTTAAAAAAATCTGTTAATATTTCACATACTGACCTGGAGTGGAATTATGGTTCTCTGTAGACACAAGTAAACATCTTAGATTTTAACAGATATGTTATGGACAATTGTAGGTCACAGAAGCCGGCAAAGGAGAAGACACACACACCTCCCAAAGAAACCCTTCAACGAAAATCAAGTTTTAACCCTGTTAACATCCCCATATGGTGTTTTTTACAGGGTACATTACATATCATGAACTGGTGATCAGGAACAAGGGGTATCTAACATTAGCATTAGCTGTTTGATAACATAGTCAAGCTGATGGTTCATGTTATCTATTAGTGTTGCGCTTCTAACGTTGTAGAAAGGAATGAGTCAAAGGTGAGCAGATGTGCTTGAATTTGCAGTTGAGCGACTGAGGGATCGATGAAGATAGAGACAATGACTAATTTGCATATCCACACATACTAAATGAGGCAAAGGTGTAGCGTTACATCAAGCCTTTTTACAGCAAGAAAAGATTTTTTTCATGGAAAATACTTTTAAACGGGTCATTTTACTGAACAGCAATAGGTTTTTGGGCGTAATAGATTCCAGGAGAGGCACTTTAACAATGCATCATGCTGACCTAAAGGGTTGCCAGACATGTTTTTTTCAGTTGTCTGTCTTACACACATGTGACTCAGGCCATATAACAGCATGCATTTCACTTGTGCTGTACCTGCATAGCCATGACCTGAATTTTTATCTTTACACCTAAAGTCTATTTTCCTCTATTTTATGCATGTAACTATGGTGATTGTGTATTGACTCTGGTCATTTCAAGTATTTGTACTTTTCTTTTCAGACCTATGCATAGTCTTATATTATTATCATGTTATTGGAGAACTGAGGTGACAGGTTAACTTCAGATACACCAGTGCTCTGTGTGTGTGTGTGTGTGTGTGTGTGTGTGTGTGTGTGTGTGTGTGAGTCAGTGCAGAGGGGTATAAACAATACATGAGGTCTGACGAACACAGATGTCTAAATGTGATAAAACATTGTCTACATTTTTCAAGTAACCACAAATTCTGCAGAATCAGGATGTGACAAAGGATGTTTAATGCCACCAATTACGCACATAGACACAAATTCAAATACTCAAGCCTAAACAGGTGCAGATTCATTTCCCGTCAAGTTGTGTCAAAACAACATTACTTACAAGGTACTTTAGCTTTGTTAGGCTTAATTCTGCTGACAAAAGACAATAGACAGGAGAAAGAGCGTCATCTGATGACGTCTGAGAGCCAGATTGAAATTAGAGTCATCAGAAACCCTGCAGTTTGTGCCTCAGCAGTGCTTAGTAATGATCATTTATGTCCAATAATGATTCAGTGTTTATGAGGCCAAGAGGTAAGAGGAAACATAAACAGCTTTTTCCTAAAGGAGAGACAGAGGAAATATTTATTGCATTGATACATTTCATCTCTCCATTAGCAGTGTTCCTGTTGATTGTGAGGGTAGATTGATAACATTGATTTTGCAGCGTGTCACAGTCACCTGACCAGCAAAGACTGGTGGAGACAGATCAGGAGGTTTCAGCAGCGAATCACCGCTCAGCTGTGCAGTCTATCAATCAGCTAACCACAACCAATGGTCTGTTCTGCAGCTGTGCTGAAGCCCTGCCTCCTGAGCTGTGCAGTCAAAGGGTTAAAAAGAAATTCATAATGGTCAAATGATCTGGTAGCTTAATCGAACAGAAAACAGCCAGGCTTATTTTACTCCTCACTTGTGTCCCCCAAAATGCAACACCGGAGATGAACTGTCACCATGCATCTTAGATTATGTAGCTAAATATTACATGTTGCATTTATTTGTTTATTTGATATATTTGATCTTTATTTACATGGTTGCATGAGATTTACTAGATATTTTTTCTTGAGGGAGTCCTGCCAGCTGCAGTGATGTTAAATTCACCAATACAGACACTAAATAAAGAAAAAGAAAATGGACAAAATGTTTTAAAACTAATTGATGGCTGATGGATTAAAATGGGGGGAAAAGTTTAGAATACAGTGGCACTTATTTATTTGAGCATACATTTTTACCAGGCTCGGTTTTCACCTGTTAGATTTAGATCTTTTGACATGAAACAATATAGAGAAAAAATAAAGAAGAGAAAGAAAAAAAGAGGAAAGGTCTAGAAAGATCCAAGTCATCCAGTCATTAGCAACCTGAATAGTGGGAAAAGGGAAATTCAAGTTCATAAATCAACAAAAAGAAAGAAAGAACAATTAAAGAATGAAATAAAAATGTATGGCTGCCTCGAATGATCGGCAAGTTGTATTTGAATTTGTGAATGATATAAGTAATTTATTTAACCATTCACTTGAACTGGATGATCTCTTGAGATGTAAATTTCCTTTTAGAGTGCCGTGCCCAGCACAATTATATTGCAAAAACCAATACAGGCATGAAATAAGAAAATGAAATAAGGGAGAAAGAAAAAACTTTGAAAGAATTGAAAGTAATGACTGGAAACGAATGGCTGCCTACAAGGGTAGAAAAAGTAGTCTTCAAATTTATAAAACACAGTCGCCTTAATTTATGTAACCATGAATTTAACAAGGGTTGTCTCTTGAGATTTCTTTCTTTCTTTCTTTCTTTTTCTGAGATTGCCGTGGTTAAAATGGCAGCATGACTATGTTCCACAAACCAAAACAAACAGAACCACACATTAAAAAAAAAGAATAAGAAAAAAGATTAGAGAAAGGAACAAAGCAGAAGAAAAAGAAAAAAATATTGAACCACATATGAAACAGAGAAGGAGGGAAAAAAACATAGAGTACATTTAAAACATATTAGAACACCATTTCTAGAAAACACAAAGTTGCCAGAGTTGTATCTACAGTACCAGTAGATACAAAGGGAAGGGCTCTCCATGCATCCCCCAGTTTGTGGCTCCTGCTCTCCCAGTTCAAGGACAGTTGGGGACATGGTTCTAAGCTCTGATGAGATGATGCAACTTCTTTGCACTCTTACATCAGGCACAGCACGTACCTGCGCTGCAGCCATCAAAGGGTTAACCCATCTTTGACTGAGTATATACATGCAATAATACACAGATCATTAAACACATGTTAGCCACGCATGCTGTTATTCCACACCCCCTCCTAAATCTTCAGCCTTCTTTAAATGTCTTTATTTTAATACCCCCATCTCCTCCTCTCTACTCTGTGCTCCACCACCCCCACTTCTAACCTAAGTGGCAGGTGGGACATAAAATGTTGGGAGGTCTTGAGCTCAGGACATCAAAAGGATGTATCATGGGTGAGTCACCCCCACTGGCTCCAGATCGCTGCCCTGCATCATGAAAACAGAGCGAGTGTACATAAAACACTCGTTGGCAGCAAGGAGAATGGAAAGTGGGATACAACCAGTCACAGAAGAATGTAATCAAAGTGTGTTTTATTATGTTCCGCAGCAGGACCACAGGACACTGCTGCTCTTACCTCACGCGTCATTCCACTCAGTCACTGTATGTGTGATGCATGCCTGCTTTCATTTTGGAGTGTGTGTGTGTGTATGTTCATTTTTGTGTGTGTGCATGTCTGTGTGCTTAGATGAGTGTGCATGCATTCCTCTCATTGGTTACATGAGTGTGCTGCATGCCTGCATGCTCTTGAGGGTTTTTTGGTGAGAGAATGCCTGGGCTGTTGTTTGTGGCATTTGTCATATCTAAAGGACCATACCAGCATGTTTTCAAGTTTTAACTGCCTAACATGTATAGGGGGCTGACGTTAAAGTGAAACTTCCGAGTTCTATAAGACAAATAAGAAAACCTTTGATGTTGGTAATAGTTTATATTAATAGAAATCGATGAAGTATACAGTCTCTAAACCCGCTGGCTATAGGTCTGACTATGACATAACATCTGGGGGCAGCAGCCAATATTTCAGGAGATCTGGTGTAGCCAGCAGATATCTAGGCCAAGACTTCCTCTTTCGTGCACTTCTTATTGTTTACAGCATCTTGAGACACATTCAGAAATCATTTAGGCTAATCTCTATAAACAGATATCTGCATATGTATGCAGATAAATTAAAAAAGAAACTAATATAAAGCAAAATCATTGTCAGACATTAGCTGATGGGTCCCAAGACCACATTTTGGCCAGTGTACTCTGCTGCTGTTGTTCTCCACATGTACTTTTTACCTGCAGGCAACCAATGCCTGCTCAGATGTGATTGATCAATACTACACACACAACAAACGGAATCCAGAACACTTATGATACCAAAATTTTGTACCATTCCCTACAGATTCTTTAACCATATGCAGTTATCTCTTTATAGAGATTATGAAATATCATACCTTGCTCAAGATTATTTGATGTGGTCACACTCTATAGAAATGGTAAACATTTTGAAAGCAAACATTTTTAGGAGCCTTAAGGAATACCATTTTCCACAAGCCCACGACTGAAAGTCCAATGTTAAAAGTCGGGGTGTCTTTGAAAAGCAGTGGTTTAAGGTTCATTTATTGTCATTCTACAACACAGGGTTTGACAATAGAATGCTGGTTGTAGTCTGTTTATGCTACACAAGAAAAAAAACAAAACATAACTACTGTAGTCCGATCGTATGACAGTGGGTACTTCTGCATTGCTTGCCCAACAGCAGCAGGGTGAAGAGGCTGTTGTTGGGGTGGTTGATGTCTTTTAGAATCCTTTCGGCTCTGCACAGACACCTCACCAATATCACTGATACTCAATAGATGGGTACCAATAATATTCTAGGCAGTTTTAATAACCCACTGCAGAGCCCTCCTGTCTTGAGCTGTATTTAAAATGAATTCTGTCAGGATGCTTTCTATTGCTCCTCTGTAAAAGTTAACAAGATCTTGGCTGGGGAATTTTTCTTTCTTATGTTTCCTTAAGAAATGCAGCCAGCTCATATGTAATGCGATCGTACTTTTGTAAATGTTGGTCAACCACATCCAAAGGGAGTAGTGCTTATAACTGTTCTGAATTGCCACACTCGAAATTGTGGACGAGACGTGACAATTGGGGATAATGGCGAACAGTCAGTACGTTTACATGGACAGTTTAATTCCACTTTAAATCGGAATGAACGGCCATTCCGATTAAAAGTGGTCATGTAAATGGTCATTCCGATTGAAAAATGGTCATTCCGATTGAAAATTAAATCCGATTAAAGGGGGTGGTTTATTCCGTTTGTCATTCCGAATGAAAGAATTTTGTGTGCATGTAAACCCTCATTCCTCTTTAAGTTCATTCCAGTCTTTCTGCGCATGCTCGTTTCCTTGCCCTTCTGGTGCGATGACGTATATAGCGCGCAAAGCAACAGGCTGCATAGCAACGAGCTAAATAGCAACGGGCTGAGCTAGAGCAGTCGGACTCATGCACTCACCAGTTTCCATTCGCCACAGCACGGTCTTCTGCCTCCCTTTTCCTGCTCAACAGATGAAGCATTAGCAGAACAAGGTTGTTGTCGTACTGCTGCTTTAAGAATATAAACAAAACACGCCCAAAAAAGGCACTAATAACGGCGGCGTCAAGCATCTTGTTATCCAGAGCGAGGACTACAGTGTTTTCTTCCGGTAAACGTAAACACGTAACATCCGCCCCGCCCCCTATCCAATCAGAAACCTTCCCTGCCCCAAACCTTGCGCAGACCTGAATAAAGGCGATTGAACTGGTCTCCCATGTAAACCCTCATTCGGAATGAATATTTCCCATGTAAACTACCTGGGAAGACTTTAATTCCGAATGATTTCATTCAGATTTATTTCATTCCGAATGAGAAGCTATCATGTAACCGTAGCCAGTGTCAGACAGTCTCTCTTCAAAGGAACTCATGATGTTGCAAGTGATTGAAGTGATTGAAGTGAAGTCATTTGAGGGAAGAATGAAAAAGATTTTGGGCAGGCATTTTTAGATGGCGTTCAACGAACTGCGTTTGAACCATATTGATGCCTAAAATATCACCACTTTGACAAACTGAAGTCAGTCAAGTGGCAAAGCACTGATAATAGGTTTGTTTACTCTCTAAAGCCAGACATGGCAATGACAATAGTACACTTTTTTGCCTCTTTGCCAGAGATAGCCATGGCTGCAGGCATTATATTTTTGGGTTGTCCGTCTATCTATACGTCTGTACGTCTGTACATCCATCTTATTCTTGTGAGCAATCCTCAGAATGCCTTGAGGAAATTTCTTCAGATTTGGCACAAATGTCCACTTGGACTCAACGATGACAGGTCAAAGGTCATTGGGTCCGTTTCATTCTTGTGAATGGAATATTTCAAGAAGGCCTCAAGTGAATTTTAGCCTAAATTTTACCTAGTTTTTTTGTTTGACTGAGCCCTAAATGTCTTATTCGCTTAGAAAAAGCAAATGAAATGACAATCTGCCAGTGCAGTAAGATCATTTTGTGTTTCCATTGCAAATCAACTCTTTTAAAAAATACATTTTTAGTAGTAAGTGTCAGTATGGTATAACAAGACAGAAGATGTGCAGGTCAGTGAAGAAAAAATGACACAATGACACACATTAATGAAACAAGTAGAGTTTTATAACATTCTAAATAAATATTCTAATTATATTCTAAATTATCACTGGCAGAGTTTTTTAATATTTAAGAAAACAATACTTAGTTTATACGCTAATGTACAGGGTGGTTCAAGAAGCCTATAGACTTGATCACTGATGATTACAAAACCCAGCGCCTTGCCGCAAAGGAGCTTTTTGACTACCTCGGTAAACTCTGCCAGTGATATGGGCTAGAGATGGCCTTGAGTCTTCAGGCTCTGCCTCCTCCGTGGTGGATGTGACGGCTGGGTTCAGGAGTTCCTCAAAGTGCTTCTAATGAAATTTATACCTTATGGAAATGTATAGAGACCAATGGCTACTCAAGAATGGTAAGAAAACAACTAAAAGACAGCAAAAAAGCTTTTAATTTACAGAGTGATTAGCTGTGATTATGTTAAGTATAGTCTATGTGACTTGTAATAAATGAGCTTTAGGATGTACATTTGAGTATGATTTGTTTTAAATTAGCACAACTGAAATGAGCTATCCCAGTCACATCCTGGCTGGATCAGTTTTGTTAAGCTGAATCATTTTTCGTTCAGTTCCTCCAACTGGAGGCAGAGGTCCTGGCCAAACCTCGGACCATCCTTCTTCCATTCTTCTTCATCATGTTTGGGATTTGTGTAATGTTGAATAGAGCCTTTGAGATAACAGAGGATATGAATCACAAACATGTGACACACCCGTCTCTGATATTCATTAAGGGCGGTCAAGCATTTTTTCCACCCTTATTCTCCAAGATGTTAGTCACCCAACAAAGATGAGACAGTTTAAAAAGAGAAAAGAATGGGAAGGGTGAGAGCTGAGTGATGGCAGGGTAAGGCCTGAGGTAAACACTCTGAGGCTACATCCACAGTAATGTGTTTTCTATGTGAATTGCATAACTGTTGCGATGCTTACAGCTAGTGTCCACACTACTTAGGGGTTTTGGAACCCTTCAAATGGAGGCTGGTGTTGTAACAATATGAGATTTCAAAGTATCATTATTGTCTCTGAAAAATATCACGGTATCATATCAAAACAGAAGGGGTTTTTTTAGGTTAAACATAGGTTTATTATAATTACAACTTGAAACTTTTTTAATGTAAGTATGTGTAAAAAAAAAAGTCTCCCTTTTAAAAAATAAATAAAGGTGAGATTCTCCATCTGGTTGCATGTTTCGATACTGTATAAGCAAATGCATTGGGTATGATGTCAATTTTCACAGTATACCCTAAAACCAGTATACCACTGCAACCCTACCCCAGACCTCTGATAATGTTGCTGACCCCATAATAGTTTGAAAACTCTGGAGTTGCTTGTTAATGTGGTAGGGCGGAAACAGATGTTTGGAAACAATGAGGCAGGCACTAACGTTCACTTTCCAACTGAGTCATGGTGTGTCAAGCCAGAATATTATAGATAGGTCTACATACCTTTTGTGATTTTATCCTTCTTGTGTGGGTACTCCTCTCCCATTGCCATAGCTCTCTTTGGCGATGGATAATGCTCCCATAACTGCTCTGATACGTTGCCGTATTTGCTGTGCAGCATCTCCTAATCTGTTTTCTGTTGCCTTGTACTGGTGTTACTTTCAGTAACAGTCCCACTTTGTCGTCGGTCCAAGCAAAGTAATCTTTGGTCTTACTTTTGACATCTATGTAGTACTTTTTGTAACTAAAGCCGCATTTCTACCAAACACTTCCACTATACTACCCTAAGAACCGGTACGTAACCCATATGGACATGCACCTAAACCTGACTTCTATTAAACATTTCCACCGCAGATGGTATTCTTAAATGTAGATATGGTTGTTGTTACTCACTGCTCCATCCAGCTCTTGCTGCACTTCCTCTTCATGCGTGATACAGATGTACGTCTGCACCTCACTGATTGTCCCTTGAAAGGGGTTACACTCCAACATTTTCAGAACAAAGTAGAACAGGGCATCATGTTTCTGTGACTATATTTTTAAAAAAAGCAGGTTTGTGCATTGAGTCCGTGTAGGACAAGAGTGAGGATTTGGTGTATATTAATGGCCATGTGATATGCAGTTTCAGGCTTTTTAGTATAGTCAGAGATTAAAGCAACTCTTACCTTTCTTGCATTTCACACAGCACTTAGAAAAAATTTGAACATCCACAACTCCCGCCTCCCTCCAAAATCCCATCCCCCTCCTCCTGCAACTCCACCTCCCTCCGAAGGCCTACTGCCCCCCCTTCCTCATTATAGATGTAGCCGTAGGCAAGGTACCATTAGATACATGGAAGAGGAGAGGGAGTGTAACGTTACAACCAAGACAGCCAAACGCAACCCTGGAGTTTTAAAACTCAACCGGAGTCAGTGATGACTGCTGAGTTTTAGAATAAGGTTACAGTGCTAATGTTAAATAGTAGCGTTAACGTTACTAGTAAGTAGAAACGCACAAGGAAGATAACGTTAATGTTTCAGAGGCTATGCTACAGTAGGCTAATGTTAGCCATTAACAACTGGATGCTGTCTGAACTTCTTTGTCATTTTATGCGCAGCACAAAAACAAAATGACATTTCGCATACCCCAAGCAAAACGAAACAAAACATTTAAAAACAATTTGTGCAACATATAACACAGAACATATAGTGCAATAGTAAGATGAAAAGGGTTGACATTTCACAGTCAAAAACTCCAAATCCTGAGAGCAGAAGTGGGAGATCCTCTTCATATCACAGCACCATGAATTGTTTGTGTATATTGTCACACCGCCACCACGGAGCTTAGTACCAGATGATGCAGCCTCCCTGTCTGCTCTATGTAGTGTTAGCCCCGTTAGCTCAACACCGGAGTCTGATATGTTACCATTCATCCATGTCTCAGTGAACACAAGAACGCAACAGTCCCTCACTCCTCAGTGAGTGGATCTCCACAGTTGGATGTAATCCATTTTTGTGTCCAGTGAGTGGACGTTTGCCAGAAGGACGCTGGGAACAGCTGGTTTGATGGGGTTAGCTTTTAGCCTAGAGCTAACCCCTCCGCGCTTCCTCCGCTCCCAAGTCCTGTCACAGCGCTGCTGGCGTCTCCCCTTTGGGACAGCTCCAGGAGAAACCACTGTCATCTCAGGGCTAGCTCAACGTAGCAGGCCAAGCTTGCTACACATCCTGAGTTCTCTCGGTTGTAGTGTTAGATCTCTGCATCAGTTTCTAATGTCTGTTAGACACTCACGACTGTATTGCGCTGAAGAATTTACTTCTTCTTGAACCATTTCTTTCTTTTACCAACTGATTTCCCTGTTGGAGTGGCTGGAGGTGAAGCGGTGGTCCGCAATTGTCTGCCATTGTTATGGAGAAAAGTTTATATCCACAGTTTATATCCTGTTACTAGTTTATATCCACAAGCATCCCTGTTTCTAGTTTATACCCACAAGCATCCCTGTTACTAGCCTGTTTGTTGTCTCACGGACTTGGGGGCGGGGGTGGGGGGTTTGGGGGGTGTTACGCATAGCGGTTACGTCAGTCAGAGGCCTCCATGTGGGGAAGACAGACAGGACAGGAGAAAACTCCGACCAATCATTGCATTCGGTCCGAACGCAATGATTGGTCAGAGTTTTCTTAGAACCATATGAGAATGGTATAATTATGAGTTTTTATTTCTGGTGGAATTCACTTACATTTTAGTGTGCCATCAGCTTATTAATAGCATTTTAACCTAAACAAAGAAAAGTATAAAATTTCCAGAAAGGTAAGTGTTGCTTTAATTCTGAAATGGTGCTAAAATGCTCATGTGTACAGAGATCATTTTCCCTTTTAAAAGCCTGTATAAATTGAAAACATAGGAGTTTGAACCTGCCCCTAGTAAGATGAGACAGAGGTCTTCTTAAGATTCACCATCTCTTCCACGGAATAACCATAATATTCAGGGAAGTGTTTCAAGAGAACGTTTCAGGAGTTGAGGGTGACAATTTGCTGGTAACCTTTCATGGCAAGCTGAGGGGGGTGAGAAGGACAGTGTGACAGTTCTACAGAATAATGAAATTAGGAAAAGGGGGAGATTAATATGCTAGGAATGCAAAAAAGCCCCAGAATGTAAAAGGTCCAGAGAGAGAGAGAGAGAGAGAGAGAGAGGGGACCATAGGGGTTTAGACAGTGCCATTTATAAAGCATGGCCCTCTGCCTGCCTCATAAACTGTGCATTATTCTGGGAAAGAAGGAAACCGGCTGGACTTCAGGAGAGGGGGAGACAGAGTGAAAGAAAAGAAAAAAATATATATAGTCCTTTTCTCTGTGTTTTCCCTCTTTCCAGCATTCCCTTTCTCATCCACCTTCTGTGGCTGTAAGGTATTTCATAATCATTTCTCTTCTAAAACTTCACAGGAAACATATGACACCAGAGTATAGCTACGGTGTGAGGCTGCAGTCCAGAGAATACACTGCACAAAAAATTGTGTAATTTAAGTCATTTGCTTATATCAAATGGCAATGGACACAATATTCAGGTAGCTACAATATTATCTTAGATAATTCTTGGTGAATTTAAGTCGCAGGAGTCCACATTTAACAACAGCAAAACTATATCAAAACAAACTCCCACACAACTTGTTCAGTATGATCCAAGTCTCAGTTATCTAGCTTTTTGCTCAGTATTCCCCAAATACATTTTATTTCCTTAAAACTGTAATATTTACAACCAGCAACCACAGACAGCATAGGCGTGACACTAATCCATGCATAAGACTGTTTATCCAGAATTGCTTTATATAGTGTGATTTTAGTGACAATGCATGTGTTTGGGAAGCACTGAGCATATGACTGGATAATTGAGACTTGGATTGTACTGAACGAGTTCTGTGAGTGTTTGCAAATGGATGTTTTGATATAATTTTTTTGTTGTTAAAGTGGATCCCTATGACTTCTATTTATCAAGAACGTTTACCTCACTGTGAAGGCATAAGAGAAAAACAGAGTTGTTGGTTTTTTTTGTCTTCAATTCAGTGTAACAGGCTAAGTAACTGACCTACAACTGGTCATTCAGAGGGAGAGGTTATTCCTGTGATATTTTAACTTTTAACTGAGATATCTGGAAGGAGCTCTGACTGAAGCCACTGCTCTTTTGTGTTAAAAGGACAGCAAACAGCAACTGAAACCCCCTCCACCCTCAGAATTTAACGGGACTCTGTCCACCAATTTTTGTAACTTTATGAGACCAACTATCTGATAATCATGCTCATTTCAAGCAGTGATTGACCTGGTGGCCTGCTTCCAGGAAAGACTGTCTAAGAATTTACCCATTTATCTCCATATTCAAACAATTACCACGTCATGTCCTTTTCTATGATAGCAGACTTTTCACTCCACCTTCGAGTGTGGCAGTTCTTAACAGCTGTAAACACTTTTGGTTGGACAACCAGTTCTTTTTGAGTATACACTAGCCTTAAGCTGGCTGCCACCACAAGGCAGACCCGGAAAAGTAGCCGAAAAAGTAGGAACTGATGGATGAATTGCCCTTTTTGCGGTGCGGGACTTTCTCAGCACAAAAAAATCTATCAATTTATAGCCATTAATGAGTCCTAAAGGTCCTGTTTCCCTAAAGTTTGGGCTGGATATATTATTTGATATTTGTCCACAATGATACAGAAACATAGAATGCAACCCATTCAATGCTAACCTTCAGTGAGCTACTAGACAGTTCTCAAAATTCAGTGTTAGAGACACATTTGGTTGGAACCCAAAAAGCATGCTGTTTGAAAAGGTTAACACCCAGTTCTTGTAGAAGCATGGATTGTAGTTAGGAAATGGAAAATGACCCGAGACACTTGAGATTTTTGAGTGAATGAGAAAAATCTGTGTAATAAGCTACGAAGAGTGGAGTAAAGCTGTGAAATGCACTGTCACAGTCTGAGTAATGAGAGAACGGCAGAGAAAGAGACAGACAGCTGATCTCTCTTTATTCTTTCTTTCCCACTCTCTTTCTTTCTTTCCATGCCGGTGTCCCTCATCTTCCCCCAGTGCACTAGGAGGTCTATGTTTAGACAGGATAGTGTTCTCCAGGGCCAACATGGGTAAAGCTCTGTCTCGTCTCTGCGCGGTGAATGTGTCAGTGGAGAGAGAGTTATAAGCCCTGCTCTCCCCACCACCCCCACCTACTCCTTGGCAAGTGGCAGTCAGTCAGCTGATATGTGCTGCTGAGGGGATTTGGTGTTCCACGTAGGCTATTTAAAAAGCACCAACACCTCTCTCTCCCTCCCTCACTCTCTGTCTCTCTGTCTCTCTCTCTCTCTCTGTCTTTTCCACTCCTTCACTTTTTCACTATCTCGTGCACTGGCTCCTTTAACACCTCATAACATACCCCTCACCCATTCCCCTGTATTGCTCTCTACACTCCCTTCCCCCATCCCCCTTCTTTTCAATCTGTCTTTTTTTCTCCTCCCTCCACATTATTGCTGCATTTATTCTCACTACTGTATCTCTCTGTTGGTCCAGCACTTCTGTTTTACCGCATCTTCTGATGGGGTTTCTGGATGATTTGATGTGCAAGGATGAAAGCCAGCTTTACATTTTTATGTCATATGGAGGTATAGGAATTAGGTTATGTTCAGTCTAGGATTTAACCAAATAATTATCAAAGATGTCCTTGTATCTAAAGTACAATATAGATGATTTCTTAGTGCCTTCGAAAGCTATCTGTATGACTCTTTCCACTTAAATTAGCATTTTCTGACCTGCCAACTCCATGCCGAATGTCTGGTTGCATTTAAGAAACTAAAACCACTTTGTGACAGTGAGAAAAGATGTTGAAAATAAACTGTTGGTAGGAAAATGGTAAGAAGTGGCACATGAACCACAGTCTCACTTGTCAAAGTCTCATGTTTATCCACTGAAGTGTGACACACGCGTTGTGGACTGTTGATTTTCATAAAGCGAGAGAAAGGTCCTTCTTGGGGAAACTACATTTTTCAATCTGTTTATTTTATAACACACTCTGGAAATACATACATGCACATGCATTTGAGAGATACCAAAGGGATGGGGCTGTCGCAGAGTCAGCGGTCCAAGCAGTTTGGGGTTCCATGCCCTGCTCAAGGGCACTTTGGCAGTGCCCAGGTGGTCAACTAGCACCTCTTCAGCCACCAGACTACACACCATAACATGGTCGAGCTGGACTGAAATTGGCCACCCAATTCATTCTCAAGCTAGGTCCCTAAGGACTGAGCTACTCCCACAAGCTGGACATAAACACAGAAGAGTTAGTCAAGTCACTGTGCCAGGATGTGTCAGTTCAGATAAAATTTCTGCTTTTCTGGAGAATGAACCCATATTGATGCTTGGGTAAAGAGGACAGTGACATATGCTGATGATGTGACTGTCAATCTACTGGTGTGCAGGGGTTTCATACTTTACGCTTGGCAGGTGTATTGCTGAGGACCGTGGAAGTGCAGTGTTAATTGTAAGCTCTTTAGATCTATGGGAAATATTGTTGTAGTGGGTTATGAACACACTTTGTAGTGTAGTTAGAGAGGACCCTTATTAACTGTTACACTACCTAACAGCATCCTGGATACAGCTCACTCTTCATCACTACAGCATAATCAAAAACAGATGAAGAAAGAGAGACCAGAGATGTTACATTGTAGCAACTTAAAGATTTCAAGCGTCAGTGAAGTAAGTGCTGAATTGAATACTTTTGTTCCTGAAAATATCTTGGTGCCAAAGGCATAGCTTGTAGTTAGCAAATAACATGTATATTCTAGGATTGCTAAGGGAAAAACTATGTCATGGCAGGTTTGCTCTGAACCGCAGTGTCAAATGTAAAGTTGTTGGATCAGCGGCTCTAAAAAAAAAAAAAAAAGCTGACAATATCGGAGGCCAAGCAATCGGCCCGTTTCTAACTAACACTAGCATCTAGTGGCGAGGTTGCAGAATGGAAATTTCTCAAGCTAGCAGAAAAACTACGGTGGCTGACACAAAAACATAGTGAGCCCTGTCTAGAGCCGATGTTTGGTTTGTACGTTCTAGGCTACTTTATAACAATATGGCAAACTCTAAGGAAGAGGATCTGCTCCGTATGCAGATAAAAACAGCTCACTCTAAGTGAATGGAAACACAGTGTTTCTTAGTTCAAGGTAATTATACACTAAGAAAATGTAGTTCTGGGGGCAGCAGTAGCTCAGTACGTGGGGACTTGGCCTAGGTACTGGAGGGTCAGCTTCAGGTCCCTATACAGACCAAACACAGAATGTGTACTGGTAGCTGGAGAGGTGCCAGTTAATGCTCCTGGGCACTGCTGAGGTGTCCTTTAGAAAGGCACCAAACCCCCAACTGCTTGTGTAATGCATGTTTGTAGGTCCTGTTTGTACATGTGTCTGTATGTGTGTGTAATCTGAAAAATAACAAGAGAGAAAAAATTGAATTTCCCCTCGAGGGACAAATAAGGGAATGTTTTAATTTATCATATTATTATCTATTTCTGTCAGTATATCTCCCTAAATCCTATACAATGGACCTTTAACTTTTGCCCATTCCTAGTAAACTACTCTGTAGCATTGTTGCTGTTTTTCTATCGTTGCCTTGCAGTCACTACAACTAAGGAAAAAGCAATCAGTTAACATTTAGTATCAAAAAATTCTTATCTGATGTCTTCACACCCTGAATCATATCTACAGTAATCTCCTCATCTGAACTTGTATCAACGTGTCCACACCAGCACAGCCTCATTGCTATTTTTGGTCTGACTGTCCTCCAGCAACATTACATTATTTCCGCCTTTGTTACTGTTAGAGGATAATCATTCACATGACCACAAGATGTTGCTTGTCAGGAATACATTTTATTTTCTGTGATAAAAAGTAAAGTTAACAGTGATGCTGTTTGATTTTGCTAGATCACAAAATGTACTTCAAGTGTTAAGGAAACAGAGAAGCTCAGCTTGCATGATATCACTACTAACAATCTTCACCTTCTCTGGAAACATGTTGGAGAAAACAAGAAGCCCCAGGTCACATATGAAAGTTTTTGGAGGCTCTGTGTAGTATCTTCTTTGCCCTGACATGCAGTTATATTTTTGAGGAGGTGCATGCCAGCTCCTGTGGCATCTGCAACACCCTAATCCAGAAAAATAGATCTGTTTTCAGATGCAGAGATGCACATATACCGAACTGATGCTGAGACTTTGTGAATGTGTTTCGATTTACATAGCATGCATATATGCATGCACAAGACAAACTGACAAACACACACACAGATATAGATATACATGACACACCCAGTAACACACACCCTTTCCAACCAGTGAGCAAAACCATTCAATACTGCAGGCTTTACATTCTGGATTCCTCTGTCAGCGGCGGCTGCATTTACCCTGTTACATTTACAACGGAAACAAAAACATGGCCTTGGGACTTCATGGCAATATATAACGCAGGAGTATGCCTCAGTGTGTGTGTGTGTGTGTGTGTGTGTGTGTGTGTGTGTGTTTGCCTTCTCTGAATGCATGTTTATAGGTGTTCCTGTGAAGTCTAAGGAAAAAGACAGAGTGACTGTTAATTCTAAAAGTTAGCTCAGATTCCTTAGAGCGAGATGTAGAAAAACTAGGCTGGGGAATAAGACGAGATACCAAAAATGGACTAAAAAAACAAGAGAGAAAATGAGTGGCAGAGGTAGAGATTAGCAACATGAACCAGCAGGGAATGAGTACATAATACATATTGCCCTGTTATTAGTCCCCTGAGGTTCAAACATTAGGCTTTTTTTTGGCAAGTGACTCTTTTATTAGCTCATTAATAGAGAATAGCTCACTCCTTCCTATCAACAAAGGATCTTTCTTAAATGCATTAAAAACTCAGGGTTATGAGCTCTGTGTCCTTATATGGTGTGGAGCTGTGCAGGGGTGTGGTGAGATTTATCAGCTTGCGTTTTAGCTACTGGCAAAAGCTTTCTGAATCAGACTCAAGTCACAAATTTGATGACCTCAGATTTGACAGAATGATGGGAAAAAAACTTAATGACTCATGGCTTTACTTGGACGTGAGTCAGGGCTTGAAAGCTGTGATATACTCCCTAAGTACAAAAAAGAATAATCTTGGGATTGTGCCAGCAGCATTCAGAGACTGAGCAGTAGTGATGATGAAAAAATGAACTCACATGAGAACTAGATTAGATACCAGAATTAATTTTGGATTTAATTATTTAATAATTAGCTTTGTAGCTGACCATGATGAACCGACAAAGATAACCTGTGTTCAGTGTTTTGGATAAAGATGTTAACAACGCATTTTATATATTCGGCAAACAATGTATTCAGAGCATAATAATCAACCTGTTGTAGTTGTTGTGTCCACCTGATAAATGCAGGTCCAAGACTCAGCTTTAGCTCCACCAACTCCTGAGAAAAGCATCTGTCTCTATAGGCTGTCATTAGTCATTAGTCTCTTATTGTTTCTGTCTGCTTTTTGGTGCTGGGCCAGCACATTCTCACTCCCAACTCATCAGATACAGCAACTGTCCTCTAGGTACTCTGGTGTCAGTTTTGAATGTGTCAGTTTTGATGTCGGTTTCTGCTTCTTACATACTACAGTGACTTTCAAAACAAACATGCCACATATAGTAAATACAGTTTAGGCAACAGAACTACTTGGTTAGGTTTAGAACTCAAGTTGACTTTCAGTGAAGTTTAGTTAACAAGGGGCACGAACAGCGGTTCCCTGGGTGCAAGCTGTAGCTGTTAGCCCGAATGTCTGTCAGGGGATCCGGGGAATTCTCCCCTGGCACTTTTTTTTCAATTAACCTCTATTTGATGTTTTTTATGCACTCTGACACCTTAACTCACAGTCTCCAGTTATTTTGATGAGGGGAAGGCGGCAGAGATGAAGCGGTTTTGAACATGGCAATATGAAGCAGTTGCCACACATGTGAATGCGCACAGATTTTGCACTGCTGCACACATTCATCATGTTGAACTTCAGGTGGTAGCCACCTTGCTTTGGACGATCAGATAGAAGGGGGTAGGCATCATGGAAGCAGAAAGATGACAAGATGAAGGAGCTGATAATGTTGATGTCTGAATACCCGGAGTTGTACAACACAGCACTAGCAACTTATAAGGACAACCTGAAGAAAAACTGGGCTTGTGATTCAGATGATTGTTAAATTGTCCAAATATGTAAGACTGTTAGGACTTCCATCAGTGACGCTCTTGGCCTCAAAGCCCTGGACTGTAGTGGCAGCAGCCTCTTTCAGGCAATGCTTTGCTTTTTTGGAGGAACGCTCTTGCGGGTTGGCAGTTGTCAGGGCGGGTGTCAGGGCAGTTGCTGTGTGGCAGTGAAAAGGCAGCTTATTGAAAGTAATAAAAAAAATCCCAGTGAATCAGTTTGGAGGGGGCCAGATTTGGCCTGAACTGAAAGTCGAGTATCACTGCTCTAGGGTGCCTTGTGCGTACGTATCAGAAGCTGAGGGCAGCTGACCAGGTTGCTGTATTTGACACCCTGAGAATGGGTTGGCTGAACAGGTAGTGTGTTGTGGGTTTATCAGAATTTTTGTGCTGAAAACAGCTTTCCTGCTGCTGCTGGAAACAAGATTGATGAGTGTTTAGAGTGAACTGGAACAGCAAGTGTGTTGTAAATCTTAAGCAATGTTGAAAAAAGAGGTGAAAAAAAGTTCTGTGCAATTGCAAAGTTGGGAGATAATGTGGGTTTGTTACTACAGTATGACTACTGTCTCTCACATTAGTTGATTAGTTGGAGTACAGGTGCTGTTTGAATGAACACTAAATATGATATACGATACGATACATTTAAACAATGTATGTGTTACAGATGTGCATGTGGTACTATGTGTATGTAACTAATAGAATTACATTATTATGAAGTAAGTGAATCAATGTGAAAAACATAACTCATGAAAACAAATATTTGTTTAAATTTGCACACACACAACATATACTCTCACACAAGCACATACATGTACATAGTTTTGCTTAAAATGATGATTCCACATGAAGGTGTACTCCCACAGCAGTAAAAAGTATATACATATACTGTATATGCATACACACATACAGGATTAAGTCCTGACATATGAACATGAGGAGACAAAAGTTCACCTTTAACTCATTCTCTCACACTCCAAAACACACCTGTGTCAAAGTGGGTTATATTTGTGTCCCCTCCCCCCTCGTGGCATGTCTCCTCTCTATTTTTCCCCTTTTTTCCTCTTCCTCTTTCCTCTTTTCTTGCACTTTTCTTGTTTGCCATATTTTCATGTCTTATTTTCTTCCATTCTTCTCTTCTTACTTTTCTCCTCTTCTTCTCCATTTTGTCCTTTTCTATCCTCTCTTATGTCCTTCCTATTTTAACCCCCTTCCTCTCTTCTTTCTTCTCTTCAGTCTTTCCTTCCTCCACTCACTGTAACTAGTCTTCACTACTCCTCTCCCTCTCTTCCCCCTTTCTTTCACTCATTCCTTGTCTCATTTTCATCCCTCCTTATTTCTTCCCCCTTTCTTTTAGTTTTCCCCACTCTTCTCTACTCTTTTTCTTCTTTCTTCCCTTTGTCTTTCACTCTTAACTTCATCCCATTTCACCCCCTTAACTCATCTTTTCTCCTTTTATCTCTCTTTTTTCTACTACATTTTTCCATTCTCTCTTGTTCTTTTCTTCTCAATGAATTTTCCCCCATATTCCATTTCTCTCCCAGTCTTTCTTTCCATTTTCATCCCCCTCCTCTCTTCTGTGTTTCTTCCCTTTTCCCCAACTTTTCTCTTCTACTTACCACTTCCCCATCTCTTCTCCCCTTTCTTAGTTTCCCCTTTCTTCCCTCTTTTTCTTTCTTTCCCTCTTTGTCTTATCTTTTTCCAATTTTCATTGCCTTTTACTCTTATTCTTTTTAAATTTTCTTTTCTTACACTTCTCTCTTCTCTTTCTCCCCTTCCTCTTCCCACTTTCACTCTTTTCCTATTCACATTTTCATCCACTCTTCTCTCTTCCCCTCTTCTTACCTTTTCTTCCACATTTCCATACATTGTCTTCCATTTTTATCCTCTTTTCTTCCTCTTTTCCTTCCCCCTATTCTCCTCTTCCTATTTTCTTCCTTGTTCTGTTCTTCTCTTTATCCTTTGTCTTCCTTCCCTTTCATCCCTTTTTCTTCAACTCCTTTTCCCACTTTTTCTCCTCTTTTTATGTACTTCCATCTGCCTCTTCTATCTTTCTTTCATTCTTCTTTTATCTTCCATACACTTCTCTCGTCATTAGTTTAGTGTGATTGTTGGCTTTACAAAGGAATCTAAACATTTATTGCACAGAACAATATGTTAATAGTAACTTCTCTTTAAGATGTAAAGATACAGTCTCTTTCCCCCCTTCCCTCCCTCCCTCCCTCCCTCTGTCTCTCTTTTATTTCTGCCTCTCACTGTTTAACTTTGTGTGTGTGTGTGTGTGTGTGTGTGTGTGTGTGTGTCCAGTCGTCTCTCTGGGGCTGTGGGACAGCAACTGCCTCCGTCCTCCATCGTTGTGCTGGGCAGAGCAGCTGAATAAGCTCATTGTCAGCCTGTGGAGAGTGCAGGTGCACCTCTTCTTCTTCACCTCCGACCCTCGGCCCTCGACCCCACAAAGCCCTTTGTGAACTCTATTTACTGGCGACTCCAATGAAACTGCAGTCCATTACCAACATCTCCTCTCTCCTTTTCTCTCCCCATTTTCTACTCCTCTCAAGAAACCAATTAGCGACAATACAAGTAGGTTAGACTCTCTATTCAGAGTGGGCATTGTTGAACACAATACCAGGAAGCATTGTGAGCTAACAATTAGTGGCAATGGGGCAGTGTAGAGTGTCACTGACATTGTTGGGAGTTGCACAAGGCTGGGTTTGTTCCCAAAGAGGGAGTTAGACAGGGGTGGAGGAAGAGAGCGGAGGGGTTTCCAGGTACTGAATTAGCCCAAACTCAGCCCATGTGTCCCGGTCACACAAGGCACTTATCAGTGGCAGGGCTCAGGATACAGGAATGTGTCCCAAGAGGGTGTGTTGCTTTCTTTGGGTGTAGATGTTTATGTTAGAGGTAACCCTACCTGGATGGGATTGTGTGTGCATGCATGCATTCTTATATTTGTTTTTGAATGAGTGTATGAGCTGAAGTGTGTGAATGTGCATCAGATTACCTGTGTTTTTTTGTTTTTCTCTTTTTTCTGTGCAGAAATGTAATTGATTGGGCTTTGTATGCAGGTATGTGAGCACAGAGAAAAAGAGGTGTTGGCTCTTGGGTCTTCCCCTGACCCTCTGGCCTCGGGTTTGAGATCCCAGGTCTTTAGCCCATGCTAATGCTAACAGCAGGCTCGTCGCCACGTGAGGGGTCTGCCCCCGCTACCGCGAAGAGGTTTCACCCGGCTGGTGACTCCGTGCTAGAAGGTCATGACCAGAAGGTCAAGGGTTCAGCCATCATTGTTATCCTGCCCCCGCGCCTTCCACCACCAACACCCCAAACACACCCCTAAACACACCCCCGAACACACCCCCGCTGCAGCATGACATCATAGCACACACAGCCAGAGAGTCTGAAGGAGGAGGGCCAGGCCGGCAGCATGGAGACAGAGCTGCTGACAGCTGACACTGGCTGGGCTCGGCCTGAATACTAGCCTCTGTTCAGTAATGAGAAAAGTAAGACGGCTGCGAGACGTGAGAAGGTGGATTCTCAGTAGAGGTCAGAGAGAGATGAGCTTTAATCCAGTAGCCTCGTATAAGACTTTGTGAGACAAATTAGCCATTTCAGGAACACATCTGGTAATTATCATGGTAAACCTCAGTAAGCTCAATGCTCCAGAGCAGCTGACAGCAGAATAAGGACACACTCACGCCTGCAGTTTGTTTTCTTTGATCTGAATCATGCCGGAGGCCCATCTCACAAGGCAGGATTATTAAGTTAGCTGGAAAAATGCACTGAGTGAAACCCAGAGGAGCTATTTAACTTCAGAAGACTTGATTTAGAGTGTGAGGAGGTTTTGTAAATTATCCTGATAATTTAGTAATACAAAATCTAGTCATCCTAAATTTAGTAATTCTAAATTTGTGACATAAACCCCAGTTTACACTGCCTCTTTAAAAACAGAGTCATGGACAGGCAATCACCTTATTATTATTATTATTATTATTTATTTTTTTTTTGGGGGGGGGGGATTTGTTGTCTTTTTACCTTTTTGACAATGAAATAAATTATTTTCATTATGAATTGCCTGAAAATTGAATTCTGAAAATATGGCCATGTTTTGATAAATATTATTTATATTGATCATGGTGGTTACTTTGGTTTAAACTATGTCATTCTGTCCAGCTCTCTAAAACTGAACTAAAGAGGTAAACTTATTTTAACATGTAAACTAAACTTTGCTTTCTCTCTCCCTAAAAGCTGTTAAATGACAAGGAAGGCAAACCTCTGTGAGAACTGATCTGAACTTCAGATGAAAACACCAAAATGTGTAAGAATATTAAAGAATATTGAAAACTGTCAAGTACCAGAAGCTGATACCAAAGGTTGAATTCAGGGCTGTTTCAAGACACTCTGGGGGCCCCTGGGAAGAGGCACCTTGGATCACTTTTCTATAGGCCTAATGCATCAATGATATTTCAGTGGAATAAATTACTTATTGACTTATTCTACTACTACTTCAAAAACAGCATCAATAAGTGATTAACATAGGGGGAACAAAATAAAAAAAAAAAAATGAAATAAAAATCAACCAGCCACCCTCCTCCCCTGACAAGTAAAGAATAGTCCCTTCATAAGTAAAGAATAGTCCTTTCATAAGTAAAGAACAGTCCCTAAAGTGTGGTGAGGTTTGTGGACTGTTACCTGCCACAATGAGAGAAATGTGAAAGGCTCGTTTCTCCTCCGACACATCACATACCTGTGTGCTGCCACGGCTCAGCTGTTCAGGTACTTCTTGGCAGTCATGAATGCAGCATATTGAGTGCCAGGTGGCCAGCACGTGTCTGCTTATATTTAGAGGACATGTAACACTGGAGAATGTTAGGTTGTTTTTTTTAAAAAAAAATTAAGATGTATAAATTATTGTTAATATTTCTCCTTGTAAAATATTTTTTAAAAGTATAGTTTTGTCACAGAATCTCAAGGATTGTTTCCTTGCTAGGATTGAAATTTTTTTAATCAATACCCAGCCGTACTGTCAGGATGAGACTACGTAGCGTTTTTGCTCTGGTGGAACAGCTCTTTGTGCTCTTATGGGTCAGTGCAACAGACCATGTCGCAGAAGTTGTCAAACCAGGAGAGAGAAGGGAAAAACCGTAGACTGTATAACATAATGGACGCAGACACAGTGATGTTACTCACTGGTTTGTGGACTCCCATCCTGAAGCCTTGAGTTTGGCACTTTGGCCGTCACCATCTTGGACTTCAGAGGTGATCACATTTGGACAAGAGGGTGGAGCTAATTCTAATGCTGACTGCTAGCTTGATTAGCACAGTTCATTTACATCTATGGCTAATGTGATAATGCTAATGCTAATGCCAATTGTCATGAACAAAATACAGGCCTCAAACTACTAGATGTACTTACTGGAAACATTCTAAACGTCTTCAAGAAATGCAAGCAAGTCCAGTGGCCTACAATATTAGCACTTACTATTACCATGACTTGGATGACTGAGAATCTTCACCTACATACTGGAAACATTAGATCCAAAAGTTTTTTAAGTGACCAGAACATTGCAGTTAACACACTGACATAGTGGCAGCTACTGCTACGCCTGTGAATCTGGGGCTACGTCATGGTCGTACTACGTACTTGTCACCATGGTAGTTACTTTTCAATAGCTGGCAACTGCCTGTCACTCAAAGTGGCCAAACCCTTAATCATGCATAACTTTAAGCCTTAACAACATTTAACTGGGTTATATTAAAAGTTATTCTCCATGCAGCTGGCAAGAATGGGGAAATTAGCTGTCGAGACCAAAATTGTTTTTTCTACCAGGCTGTAAATATGTGATGTGACGTGATGAAATGCTGTGCAACATTGTGATGTTGTGCAACAATGAGATGTATCTATGTAACTTGAAATAACTTAACATTGACTCTTGCCAAGAACAGTGGTCTCCTGAGTCAAAGTCCTGTGATCGCAGGACAGCCTGCAGCACATAGCGTCATGTGTTCACAGCCTCTGGGTTCACAATTACATGAATTACGTATGAATTGCATTACTATTTGTAGATGCAAGTAAGGAAAGTGAATAAGATCAGCCTGCATAATAAAGTTCCTTGATTGTCCAGGGAAACAGTCAGACAGTGGAGGCAGTCGGATGCCTTTCTTCCCTTTGTTACCCCCTTCCTCATTACCCCTGGCATCCCGTGGTTAAATTTGAGGGCTGTGACAGGAGAGATGTGGGGCAGCGAGCATAGACACTGGAGGCTCTCCACACTGGTGCCCATTGTGCAGCCATCCCAATCAACCCAATTCTATTTCTGTCTGCCTCTCTCATTTTATTATTTTCCTAACCCTCCACTCAGAGTTTATTTGTTTATTTCTTGTTCATTTTCTTTCTCAATTAATCACTTCATTGATTTTTTTTTTTGTTGTTGATTTGACTCCAAGTCCCCCTCTGTCCCGGCCCTCTTTATAGGCTCTGCTTTCTTTCCTTGACAGCAGACAGAAAAAAAACTGGGTCATGGCATCCAAAAACTCACGAGGTAGAAATACTGAATGAGAATACTGATGGGGCAAAAAAAGAGAAAGAAAGGAGGAACAGAAAGTTGGATGCAGAGGGCTGAACAGCTCAGGCCGCATGTGTCTTTCTCTACAGGAGACACACGTAGACTCACTAGTTTGTTCCCACATTCTGTAAAGTTTTTAAGTGCACAGACAAATCCAAATAAAAGACAGGAAATAAAAGAGAAAAGGAGAAAGAATGAGGCTGAAACTAAAGATGGAAAAAAACATAGTTGAAACGTGAACCAGAGGTACGTCGGGTCTAATAAAACACTGTGGAGGGAAGCAGGAAACAGCACAAAGAGACACACAAAAACACCATTCCACTGACTTTCCTCACACAAAACAAAACTCATACTCACTAACATGTAAGTTGTGCAGTCTTATTGGAGAATTAAACTTTATAACTCTGGTATTATTTTCATAGTTTGTTCTCCATCATTTCTATTAGTGCAGCCCACTTGAAATGTTAAAAATAATCCCTCCATGCACACAAAAAACTGTTCACAACTACAGTAAGTACAGCAGGTCAAAGGTTAACCAGCAGCTGGATCTGCAGAATGCAATGGATGTTTACAGCAGACAGTTTTTAGGGCTGGACAATTTGGCTTAAAAATAATATCACAATATTTTAAGGCTATATCACGATACACAATATATATTGCAATATTTTGAAATCTCCTCTAAGCTACGACTTCTAAGATACAAAATTATTAAATAAACTATAGTCAAATAAAGTATAATGGAGTAGCTTCTGTCATAATAAAATTAAATTAGTACTGTTGTGATAAAGTCAATAAAATACTTTTATAGTAAGGCTAGATATAGCACTGTTATAATAAAGCTGAATAAAATATTGTTATAATTAAATAGATAAAAGCGGAACCACTGGAGCTTTTATTTTGCAAGACTTTCATTTTGAAGCACCCAGCTCGGCTTTGGCCGGAAGTATTGAGGTTTTTTCTGTGATCTTGAAGCCTGTGGTCAACAGTCAGAGGTTAGCAGTTATCACAAAGTTTAACTGTTGCCACCGTGCCTTCAAATGTGAGGATTAACTCACTGTGAGCTGGAAACAAACGAACAGCTCTGCAGTTCATACACTGATTGATTTCTAAGTTGCACCACTGCTCCATGGCAGCAAAATGTGATTAAAAATTAGGTCTGGAGCACTGCAGGTGCAAAGACACATACTTCATCTGCTTGCGTTATTGTTAATCTCACTAATTTAAACTGTTACTGCAGCGCCATTAAACATGATGATTTATTCACAAACTAACAGCTCTCCAGTGCATATATTGATAATATTTGTCAGTTGCAGTGGTGCTCTATGGTCACAAAAAGTGACAAGCGGTCTGGAGCCCTGCACTTAAAAAGACACACATTTTGCTTGCTCACACGCTATTGCTCGGGAGAAAGTGATCTGGATAGGCGGAGGAGTGTGTGTGATGCATCATGTTTGTGAGTCTTTCTTTATGTGTGTGACTGTGAGAGTGAGAGAGCCAAAGGACAGTACGAGAGAACTGAAATGCCAAAGCAAGTCTCTTGCCAGTTGCTTAAAAACTTTGATGTGACCATTTATACTCGATGTTTGCAATGTAGTCTTTTTATATATATCCCACGAGAAACAAGCTGCAGTACATCGAGTACATTAGATTTATCACCCACCTTTAGTTTGGGTCATACGTTTTGCCTTCATATTTTCTTCCAAATCAGTTTGACTAATCAGGGTGTTTGTGTAAGACCATGACTGACTTGTTTCTTACCCTGTTTAATGTCCTTTTAGTCATACTGTCATGTCCCCTTGAAAATGAACTTGGTGAGGACAATCTTTTTATTGTCCTTAATGGGAGTGATGGTTATGAAGGTAGCACCCAAGTTGTGATGAACATTTAAAGCTGCATTATTCATTCTTTGGGCCACTTGAGGGCACAAATTGGCATATCTAATATGGCTGATGTGGCGAGTGTGTTGGCAAACAATTTCTTTTTGACACCTTTCAGCAGATGTTATTTGGAGTCTGTTTGCATCCATCTGATGAGTGTACGTCCAATATTCACTCTCTTTTAGCTGTTTTGGTCTCCACCAACTCCTAAGGGAAATATCTGTCTCTTGATGCCTATAGTTCACACCACACGACTTTAGCCACATTTTTCCATTCGCCACAGTTTGTTTTTGGAGTTTCCCAACAAAAGCCTCAGATCAGAGGAACACAGGGGCCTCTAGTTTCGCAGACCGGGCGAGGCGGAGGCGCAGCACACCTGCACTTCACCAGCTGGGTGTGGCCAGGCGGATTTTGCTGCCTGGCCACACCCAGGCGTGCGCCAGCGCACACCGTGTGTATTTCCCACCTCCGTCCTTCCTACCTGCGCAAGTCGGAAAGAGGGAGGAGAGAAGGCATGGAGTGAGTTTTACACAGCCTATTCACATCACACCAATCAAATGAGCCCCTCTCCTCGCCCTTAAATGCACCGCGCGAAGGCTTAATGAGAGTTTACTCAATTCGCCATGGCAGAAGAGAGCAGAAGTGTCAGACGGCCAAACTTCTCCCAGGAGGAAACGGATGTTTTGGTCCGGGAGGTCCAAGCTCGCAGTGTCTGAATATACGGAACTGCGAGCAGACCTCCACGGGCTGATGATGCAAAGTTAGCCTGAGAGGAGGTCACCACAACTGTAAATCAATGTTGCCCGGATACACTGAGAACCGTTGCCCAGCGTAAAAAATGGTTCAATGATGTTAGAAGAAGTGCCAAAGAAAAGCTCTCTGAGCACAGGTGCCACCAGGGTACGCATCAGAGGCCACGATGCGCGTCACCACTTGGACCACCTCGCGGGGTAGATGTAATTTGTTCCTGTGTAATGAAAAAGAGTACAACATGAAATGACAATTACATTTGACGCGGCGGTATTCCAGTCATTATTCGTGTGGCCTACCTGCATTCCAGCTCTGTCATGCCCAAATAGGATGTCCTTTGACAGTGCACCTTCTCTGCACAAATCCTCCTCCTCCTCGCAATAATGTACTCCATCTTTGTAGATCACGTTAAGCAAGAACATTTTAACATTTGTATAGGCAATCACATGAAACACGTAAACCCTTAAAACACCGAATATAACTTTTTTTTTTTTTAATAACAATTTGTTGACAGCGTTTCTCTCGTGCGCGCATGCTCTCTCTTACTCTCTGGCTGTCTCACTCTGTTTATTTTCTAAGATGACAGACGCTGAACTCATTAGTTTGCAGCTGTGTTAATCAAATCAGGTTGGGTTTCCATTACGCGTGCCAAGCGGTGCCAATCCCCTTTCATCTGATGTGATGTGACGGGACAGTCGATATAGAGATACATTGATTTGCTGATTGCAGATAGTTGCATTGAATAGTGTGTTTTTTTTGGTATTTATTGCACGGTTAATGTGCCTGACATTCTGGAAACCTGCCTGTGAGGTTTTGGTGACGTGTGCGCACTGTCTGCCGGTCAGCCAAACTTCCACTACACCAGCTGTGCTCCGCCTGCGTTGACAGTAGACCTGGTTTCAGCTGGCGAGCTTTTAGCGCACCTTCGGCGAAGCCTTTTGGCACGAAACTGTCACTGCGCCAAGCTGCATCTGTCGACACCTCCCCCTGCTGCGCCGCCACACCCATCTCAGTGCACCTCGGTCTGCCAAACTACCAAACTGAGTGTACCTTAGGTTGCGCTGTCCAAAACGAGCTCTGCGCAGGGTTCACCACCCTGCGCCACCCTGCGCCACGCTGGGAAACTAGAGGCCAGGGTGTAGAGCGCTATGTGTGAACTGACGACACAAGTCGAGGGGCTCTCCTATGCTTTGCAGATGCATCCCAGATATCCAGCAGGTTTAATATATGGACCTATCAGATGTTTGCGAGTTCCAGCCAATGAGAGTGCCAGACACAGGTTGAGGGGAAGCCTGGGGGATACATCAGTACTACATCTATTTAAGACATCTACTTAAGACATCCCTTGAGTGGCTGCCTGTAAAAATAGGAACTTGGGAACTGTATGTGTTGCATTTGCAACACGGACCGAAGTCACACCTAGAGGAAACAGCCTGTAAAGTCCTGTGGAAACAGGTTATTTTATGAACACGTGCCAACGACAACAAAAATCTGTCTCAGGCATGGTATTACATCATTCTCTATGTCACTTCTTGCATGTGTTTTCATGACAAAATGTAGTTTGGAGACCAGGCATACTCATCTGGGATTCCTCCCAGTGAAAGATCTTGTAGTGTGTGACCCTGTGTCACCGGTCAGTCATGTAGTGTGAAAACCACAATGATATCAAGACACAGCAAGTTATGTAGTGTGAACTGCAAAGTGTAAACTTGGCATTTGCTGCTAAATGCTCCACTATGTTCACCAGCTAGTCTCTGACTGTGCCTGTCTGTTAAGTGCTGAGCAGGTAGTGTATTGTGGCTTTACCAAAACCTTTTTGCTGAAAACTACTGCTGCTGGAACCAAAAACAATGAGCTAAAAGATGCCAAAATGCTTCATAGAGGCGAGTTGGTGATAATTCTCTGTGGGTTTGTCACTAAAGGCAACATCTTTCACATCACACATAGTCATCTGATTCACTGTTGATATGAAAATAGAGCATCTTTAAGGAGGCAAAATGTATGTTAAGACACAACCCCAAACATGTCAGCTTGTGCAGCTGAATGCACACTGAATCAGCAAAAGTGAGTCATCGCATTTAATTAGTGATGCAATGGCATGAGAGCCAACACCCACCCACACACACACACACACACACACACACACACCTACTCACACAATCCCTCCCTCATTAGGTGTATTGTGGGGATGCTGATGTAATGCAAGTTAATCTGTTGGCCTCTGGTTGGCTCGGTGGCCCAGCGGGAGCTCTTTGTGTGGGACATTACCCGGCCCCGCCCCCTGGAGACAGGTTCATTAAGACTGACGCTGATACCCAAGTACCCAGGCCTTTTGTGTGTGTGTGTGTGTGTGTGTGTGTGTGTGTGTGTGTGTGTGTGTGTGTGTCAGTCAGTTATATCTGAGACAATGCAATGAAGAGGGCTGCCATAAAGGCACTGCTTTCTCAGCTTGTGCCTGAGAGCACGTACACCAGAAATCTTGATTGGCATGCAACTGTGTGTGTGTGTGTGTGTGTGTGTGTGAACTTTGTGAACCTGTGCACACTCACTATGTAAGTGTGTGGATTTCTCATGCCGTTGTGTATTAGAGTCATATTTCTGTGGTGCATTCATGTTTCTCTGTTGTTGGAAGTGTCTTATCATTAAATCCAAAACAAGATGTTTCTGTATTAACACTCATTTCCTGCACATACAAGAACACATATAGGTGTATGTGTGTGGAAAGGGTTGATTACCATTTGGGGTCAGTGATACGTCTGTCAAGAAGCTGTTAACTACACACACAGGTATCTCGCCTGATGATATCCATCACACTAACACACAAATCCTGCAGATCCAATATTACCATATAGCAGTCCTCCTCGATAGTTCCAACACAAGCAGAGATTTTAAAGAAAGAGCTACTCAAACTTTACAGGAAATCTCAAATTTCTATCATTTCACAGCAGATTTTGTCAAATTAACCAACCTAGTTTTAAAATAATACAACCAGAGATAATGAAGAATTTAGTACCCCCATTAAAATAAAGTAGATGTTAAAAATGACACAATTTAAAAGAAAGTTACCAGTGTAGCTTTACAGTTGGAGATATCATCTCATTCCATTATGTGTGCCAGTATAAAATAAAGTATAGCCTATTTTGGATCAGCTTGTTTCAAAGAGGAAATATTCAAACAAAAATATTTAAGATGTAATGTGTCATCATGGGTCATCATCAGGTCATACACATTTCCCCAATACTTTTTCGAAACTTTGAGATTGCCACTAAAATCTAAAGAAAAGTTTGGTGGGTGTAGTTGCACAGCATTTGGTGGCAAAACTTTGAAATTGTTATAAAACTTCATGGTAGATGTTCCTTTCCATAGTGCATACAGCACAGTTATTTACTCTTCTTCTTCTTCTCTCGTATCTTAACCCTAAGAATGGTGGGAAAAGTGCTTAGAGTCCAGAGGTATTGACTCGAGTCGTCTGACTCGGACTCGAGTCTGACTCAATCAAAAATTCAATGACTTTAGACTTGACATGACGAAATAAAAAAAGACTTGGAACTTGACTTAAATTTTCAAATTCAATACTTCACTTGGACTTTAGCCTTTTGATTTGAAAATACCTGATACCTTCCCCCAAGCCCAAAAATTAAAAATATGCTATTTTAAAAATTGTGCCACAAACCAATTATTTTCCAAATAAACAAACAAAACCACTTTCTTTGAACAAATCTGACAACATCAAATCAAGTTGCGGGAGAGAACCATAAAGACCTAACAATGAGTTAATGAGCACCAGTTCGAAAAAATGAATCCAAAGATAATTCTGTTCTGATTCAAAACTGTGTGGTTGGCAACAAAAAACAAACATGTGAACATATTTTCAAAAAATTGTGTTTTTTGTAAATGTAATATATTATTACTCTGTTGTTAAAATGGCATTACATTTGGTGAGGAGCACATTATGACTTGCTCAGAACTTAAAACTCAAAGTTTAGGACTTGGGTCTTGACTTGGGACTTTTCAGTCTTGACTTGGGACTTGAGTGCCTTTACTTGAGGAAAAGTATCAATACTACAGAGTAAAACTAATCCATTACAAGTAAAATGAACAGTTTACTTTAATAAAGTACTCTGCCAGCTAAATGAACTAAAGTATATTAAAAAACTTTCCCTATAAAAGGTAGCGGAGACAAATCAAAAAGTAGCATTGAATTGAAATATTCAAATAAAGTACAAGTACCTTGAAGCTCTACCTGAGTACAGCACTTCAGTAAATGTATCTTCCACCTATAATGAACAGTATAATTAGTGATAGCACTAATTTCTGCAGCCATATATCATATCTCTCAAAGCTAATTACATACTAACCATATTTGGTGCGGTAACAGCACCACATGACAAATAAAAAAGAAAATCACTACGTTTGTCAGCCTGGTCGCAGTCAGCCCTGCAGGCTGTGTCCCTACAGCCCACCAAATTAAAAATAGGAGAGGGATTATTTGTGGGCCGGTGTGGTTTTAGTGTGTGAGATGGAGTGTGTGTTTGCTCCCCTGTGCAGCCAGAGCAGCAGCACACTTAGCATGGGCTTTAAATAGCTAACTCAAATAAAGTGAGAGGAGGCCGGGGATCAGAGGCTGAGAGAGACTCTGTGAGGGAGGCATTCCCGAACGGAAGCTGGCCTTTGGATTTCCAAACAGCATTCGGAGCGAGCAATGCCAGGAATGTGATGTCGTCCAGCAGCAGCAGCGGCGGCGGCTGTGAAAACCGCCGGGCCACCAGGTGCTGGTGGGCCGCCTGACAGGAAGTGCGGCAGGAAGTGCAAGCAGAGGTCCAGCTAGGGGACAAAATGGCGGCAGGTGACTCAGCAGAGAGAGAGGACAGGAGCCAAACTGAAGGTTGCTACTGTGAGCAGACTCTCTCTCAGGTCTTTCTGAGCTTCTATCAAGCCTGAAATCTGTGAGTTGTTGAAAAGGGAAGACGACTCCCCCTCCGAAAGAGCCTCTTTCTCATCGACTAACCGCTCTTCCACACTTTGCCTCCTTTTTTACACACTGTGTTAAATTTCTATTCTTTCTCATCCTTTTTACCTTTTGACGGCCTTCTTTGTGTGCAGGCTGTGGGAAAGTTTCCCGTAATGGTGAGGTCATCCACCACCGACAACCACCCCACCACCACCTCCATCACCCCCACCCCCAACCCAGACACGCATGCACACACACACACACACACACACACACACACACACACACACACACACACACACACACCATCACTACACCCCCCTCCACCCTCCTTGCTGTCCCTCTTTCTCCAGGCCAGCAAGACTGCAGGACTGGGATGTGTCCCCATGTCTCTGTCCCACTTCCAGTTCCACAGCTCTCTCCACAGAGACCAGGAACCTGAATAGAGCCTCATTCAAAACTGGTATCTGATGATCTGGCCTCTAAAAAAGTCTCAACCAGCACACACAGGCTGGAGACAGACAGATCAGCAGATCTCTGAGGCACCTGGAGGCCTATCAGGCATTTAACCACCTATTTCTGTCAAGTGCACACCCTCGGATGCTTTCTTTCCCAAATACACACTCTCACTCAAACTTGGACACACTTTGACATTGCCAAGTTTATTCAAGAGGGTGGTTCTTCCTGCATGCGTGGACCTGCTCAGGTCTTTTTGCAACTGTTTCTTGGTAAAAAATAAATAAATAGTATGATTATAAAAGCACGAAGGAAGAGAAGAACTGATAATCAAATAAATAGTCATTCAGAAAATTGATATTTGTGAAAGACCTTCAAGTTCTGTGCATTTTAGTAAGACCTCAACTCATCTGTACTTGGATTAAGTTTGCAGCATGAAATTTGGTGGCTGATTACTGCCATCTATTGGGCACACTGTAAGCTACAACATTAGATTTTAAAGGGTCAGTTCACCCCAAAATCCCCCCCCCCCCCCCCCAGTTTATTTAGACATGCAGATAGTTTTTGTGTTCTTTGTAGAGGTTTTGAGATATTTGCTTTAAGATGAAATGACTTATTCTCAACAAATCCAACATCCAAAAAGTATAAAGTGTGTGTATCAAAGCCTGATATATATTCTTCCTCTGTGCCATAGAGTTCCATTGTTATCCAAAAACTACTAAAAACACATCTATGAGCCACACTGTCGCACAGGGTGACATGTTCCTTCATTACCATGAGTACACTGTAGTTTATTTTGACTCAGTCACACGTACACTGTCCTGCTGTCCCAAATACTCACTAAAGCACCAAATGTGGATTAATCTGCCACTGAAAATAGTCCCCAACAAATGCATGATTTCCTCCTGTTTGAGTAATGTTTGCTAAAAACTACAGTGCCCAACTGTTTTAGGAAATTACTAAGAAAATATAACTGAACAAAGATGAAAGCAGATTTCTGGCAGAATCTCCGTCTGATATCTGAAAACCTTGACAAATATACTCCAATTTGGGTGCTATGTGGATGTAACGAATTGTATATGTTGCCCTGAGCTTTATTCTTTTTCTTATCTTAGTCCTAAATGATTTGCTTTTTGTGCGTGTCCATCCATGAAGTTCTGCATGATGAAAATGAATAGCAATACTGAGTCACAGTGACAGGACTAATTTTATTTGGAGATCTTGTGGTGACTATGGGGAGGGTTCCGCCACCATGGTTTGTGGGAGTGGCACTTTTTTTTATCTGCTTGTTTTAAATCAAAATTAAAACCATATTAAAAAAGAAAACATGAGCAAATAAAACCAAAACTATCTGCATGGTTAGATGCCACAAGTATGATAATGTGTTTTTCTTTACGGGACTTAGACCCACCAATACTTTAATAAGATGCCAGAATTAGAAATGCTGCGGTAACAGATCAATGTTCATTTACAAATCAGCAAAAGAAGATGACTTTGATGACAAGAGGAAGCTGTGCATGGAAAAAAACACTGAGGTGGACTAAAAGTTTGACATTTCTCACTGACTGCAATTGATCTCTTCTTAGTGAAAATCAGTGACTTTTTCATGGCATAATAACTGTACATATATCTGTATTGGAGTTATTGTGAAAGAAACATATTGACATCTATATTAGTAATACAACAAGTATACATGGGCAGCCTGTGTAGTATCTTGTATGTAAAATACTACAACAGTATGTGACATAATTGTACAGATTCTGAGGTTCACTGCCTTTAATTCTAATGTACAGTATGTTAATATACAAAAATATATGACAAGTATATTTAGGAAAAAAGAAAGACTTTTACACATCTGTAAAAAGGGATAAATACTATAAACATAACATAAAAAAAAAATCCATCTTAAGTACAAGGCAACCACATTACTGGCTTTGTCATGAGACAGTATTGTTGGTTTTGATTTAACAAATAAAATGGGTCTGTGGTTTGCTCAACAGTGATGTTGAAACCTGATTTACACATTTTTACTGGAAAGAAAAGCTTTCAGAATTATATTCATACTTAAAAATATGTGTTTATGCGCAGAATATCAGATATTTTCTGGGTGTAATCAGAATAAGAGTGTTGTATTTGTCAGCTGTGAGTGCCAGCAATAAGCAAAGTCAGTGTAATATGGTACATTTACGGTAAGTTTGAACATACAGGTCTGATAAAATGGTCAAAATCAGATTTTCTTACTGGATCCTCTTGGAAAAGTGTGCATGATTTCATACAAATTTTATACAAAAATTTCTGAGGATGCATCTTAAAGTAGTTTCAATGTCTTGCTGATAAGTTTTACTTTAAACATAACAGTCTCGGCTCCCTCTGGTGGCGGCATCCTGCAGTGCAGACGGTACAAAATACACAAGAGTGTGTGGGTTCATAGTTTTCGGCTCTTGGGAGCGAACGTTGGTGTTGGGGTTGGCAGTTAATCCCCAGTCCATCCTCTCCAATCTGCAGTAAGTCTCTCCCTCCTTACTTCTTATGTGACCCAATCATGACTTTTGAGACAAAGTTGACGATGGCACTTGCTGGCTGCTCAGGGTCGTGTTCAGCAAACAGGTGGCACATGTTTTCAGTCTCACTCTGAGATTTCCTTGCTACAAATCCAAAGATCCTGGAGGAAAAGGAAAAAGACAAACATAACTATTAAACAAGAGCAGATTCTAGAGCTTGACTACAGTTTTATAAATTACGTGAGCAAATAGAAGTTCAGAGTCTTGCTTTAAGTTATACTCCTTCCTTTGAGTGTCAGGTTTTGTAGGATTGAAATGTCACTGTAAAAGGTTTGTTGCTCTCTCTTTGACAGAAACGATTTTGTGGCAGAAAAAAAAAAACAATCTCTCAGACCACTCCTGCAGCAAAATTCAACTATCCATTGTATATTCTTCACTATGTTGCTTAAATGTGTTTTAGCTGAAATACAGCTACATGTTTGTGGTTTGGGGCACAGACCACAAATTGCAACATCCAGGAACCTTTGTTGCATTTCATCCCCCATCTGTCTCTATCCTCTTATCTCCAGTCATCTCTGTGTGACTCTCCAGACTCCACTGACTCTTTAATAAATGCATAAATGCCCCAGAATTATGACAGACATTTGGGAGTTTTGGAGAGCAACAATTTCAACTTTGCCATGAGATCTTGGCAGCACAGGAAAGTAATGTTATTCACATGGATTCAAGGTAACCACAACCCTGCTTCATGAGGAAAGAAATCACAATCTCTTTGTAACTGTGCAGGTGGGGAGTGTTTGATATTTAAAGACAGATTTAGGATGGAGAATAACTTCAAGGCTGCCTCAGTTTTCAGTGCTGAACCTCTGGACATTATCAGTCAGTCTTACTAACTTGGCTGAATCAAGATAAAGTCTTGTTTGTTTGTTTTTTAATTACATAATGGTCTTTTGTTTTGTTTTTTTGGCATCTATTGGTTGCATGTTATTTCTTTCTTCCTGCAACCCGGACGGAAGACTCCAAAATTTTCAGATTTATCAGTGTGAATCAAGATGCAGTTCATGTCAGCAACTTTTTTACTAGTACTAGTACTAGTAAGAAAAACGTAAATACAGTGCATTATAACAAAGTCAAAAGAGCCATGACAGAAAAAAGACAGTAAAGAAAAAGGACTTACTTTGCAGTAGAGCCGCTGCCTCTTGTCCATCTGTTTGGGACAGAGAAACAACAGTTTTCATAACATTATCAGCCATCAAATCTACAAATATATGTATCACATGTATACATTAATATCGCGTTAACCGTATGAGTGACAGTCTTTGTACCCTCCAAATATAGTCATAGCAGGATATCAAATTATATTATACAGCATGCCAATTTTAGTCAAATTCTGCAATCATCTCATATAGTGTGTATTACACAATATTATACTTATAATATGAATTGTGACTTTTTGTGGTATTTTCAGCAGCTAATAAAGCTATTTAAATTACAGGCTCTAATCCTGTTTAATATTTGTTTATACTGTACTTGTGTACATGAATAACATTTAAAGAAAGATATAACGTGCAAATATGTCATACTCACTTCCTGCCCTGTGGGTCCAGAGAACAGAAGATGACAGTGCTGACAGCGTAGTGTCTCCTGAAGAACAACCTGCAGAAACAAACAGAGACCAGTGTGATCATGTTGATTCCCTCTGTATCTGTGAGTGTTTGTACTGCACATGTTTGAACACTCACTTCCTCTGGTTGTCAGTGAGCGTGATTCCCTGTGCCGACACTTTGAAGTGGACGACGGTGGACGCCGGAGGGGGGTCCATGGAGAGCGTCATTGTGGTCGCCTTCTGAACTGCCTGATGTCCCGTCAGAGACTCCAGCTCCACAGAGCCCAGGTACCACACATTGCATGCTACACAGTAACACAAGGAACAGTTCAGCACACAATAAAAAATTGAAGTTATATACTAATTTTGTTTACTGACACAAAACTATGGTGGTTTGTGTATTTTGTAGTAGATCGAAACTTCATGGAGGTTATAACTGATGCAGGGTGTGTGAGGAAAATAAATGAATGAGCTGTACACACACACATACACACACACACACACACACACACACGCACACACGCACACACGCACACACACACACACACACAAGTCAAACAAACACACAGATCTGTGTACATATGTGGTGTCTGTCCCGTACCTGCTCCCTGTTTGAGGAGCTCAGCTGCTGAGTTTGTCGCTGTTTGTGTAGACGAGTCATTCAGATCCTCCACTGGGTCTGCAAGCAACAACACACAGACAGTTTAGTGATACACAAACTGTATCTGTGCAGTGACCAGTTGAATGTAAATGATGCTTTTGTACTGGGTATGCACGCACTCACACACATACGTACACTTACATGCATTGGTGGGAATGGCTGAAAACTGTCATTACCAAAAGAAGCAATTCAAATCTAATTGCAGTTTTAAAACAAACACATTAAATATTCATTTCTTTAATATTTCAACATATAAACAACATTACACTGGCTGCAGCAAGAAAACTGTGGATGTGAAGTTGACAAATATAAATGCACAGAATGCTCTGTGGTTTGTGCAAAGTGATGTTGAAACCTGATTCACACATTTTTACCTCCAAGAAGTCTCATAATTATAATCATACTCAGAATGACACTATTTAGTAAAATAAATAAATAAAACTTTTGCTTGTCATTGTAATCCAACATTGTTAAGAATTCTGATGCAGGCTAAGATCATCTAGCTGTCTGGGTAATGAAACCAAGATTACACTTTTTAAAAAAACATTCCACAGTATTATCAAAATTTTCTCCAAAAAAAAAAAAGACAGAGAATTTCTTAAATGCATTAGTGTGGTGTGCAGACACTCTTCAGGTGATGTGCTGTTTGAATACAGTAAAGTTGAAGACAATGTCCTAAACAGTAGTAGAAGTGACAAATTACATCATTCTCTTTACTGTATCTTGGCTTAAAAGAATACGTCTTATCACTGATTTAATGCACCATCTGCTGAGCACCCGAAGTGACCAAAATCAAACACACCCACTATGAACAATGAGTTCATGCTGGGTCCGGCTAACATGCTAATATGCTAAAATGCTGTTGGAGTCTCTAGCTGTGACTTCTGACTTTACTGATGGTGAGGTGTGTAAGGCCTTTTTGCTGTTTGTGGACTGGTTGTACTGGGACAGAGAGGCTGAGTGGACTGCTTATATTTTGCATTGACAATGGACGAGCAGAGAAGTTATACCTGGACCAGACTGTGAAGGACTTTACATTGCACGAGACTCACAGAATGATGTACAGACAGTGTGTTCCACTACGTGGTGTGTAAAAACTGTGTAGGCTCTCTTTTTGCTTATGTGTTTGTCATTGCAGTGGCTGTTTGCCTTGGTGATGGTTTATTAATTCTATAAGAAGTGACAGGTTATTCAATATTATGCAGCTAAAAATTAGTGTCGCACCCGCCGTGGTGTCCATAGGTGTTTTTGTTTTTGTTTGTTCAGGTTCATTCTTGTGAGGCTATACCGAGGAAGTTGTTGTTTGTAATTTACCTTTGTCAGGCAGGATGAGTTTACAGGGCAGAGCCAGAGGGGTGATGGAGTGCTGACACACCAGAGCTGTGAGACTTCCTGTAAGGAAAAAAACCCCATTCATAATCAACATTTCACAAAAAGCCCCACCATATAGACTGACGAATAATGGAACCAGCTGTACCTCATTACACTGACCAGTAGAGGGTGGTACAGGAAACACATTACAATCCTGGGATACTGTACTGTATTAACCTCAGTGGGTCCTCCCTGGTGAACTATTAACAGATGGATTTGAGGAAGCAAACTGCTCACCGGACTGACTTACAGTCCTGAAGACAGCACTTTAAAATGTTGGCACAGATCAAAAGTGTTTTATTACACCTAGAGTGCAACAACCCTGGACTAGGCTCATTGGACAGAACTGGTACTTTACTGTAGCCATTAATATTTTAGTTTGATTCTATTTTCTGTTTTTCTACCACTAAAATTCAGAGGGAAATATTGCTCATTTTACTCCTAAACTTTTATCTGCAATGCTTTACTTTACAGGTCAGTAACCTCCTGATAACTACAAACCTGTAGAACATAGCTAATTAATTTGCAAATAAACATTTTATAACACATGAGATAAGTTCTTTAAAGTCTGATGCAAAGCAGTAGATAAACATACTAGGAAAAGCAGTTTGCATTTGTAACTCCTGGACCAGCCTCTACATTAGAATACTGCTTGCATACAGTATTAACACAACAGCACTTTAACTTGTTATTTTTACTTGTTAATGTTGAAACAGTTTGGTTTACTTTTCTTCAAGTTGTTATTTATATTTTCCACTCAGCTGACGAACAAGCCACTGTAATAATCCTGTGTGAAGGCTGTTTGATAAAGTGTATGAGTGTTTTATTTGTATATCATTGCATCAGTGGGGTAAAGTATCTCAATTTGTATTGACTGCTGTTCAATTCACTGAATAAGCCAAAAAGAGACAATATCTATTTTATTCATAAGTAGCTTCTCAAACGAATTCCTGGAAAATCTGCAATATCACAGTCCATGTTCATATCATAATACCACATTATATGCATTTTACAATATTTTTAGAAAGTATTAGAATTCCGCATTAGTTAAACCAGGGCAGAAAAAGTGAGACACTTTTATAAAACTTTATAATACTCTCACCAAAGTACGGCTCGTTGGGGCAACCCTTGAGACGAACTCCTTTCTGCGTGCACTCTATCAAGAAGTGTCTCACCAGCTCATTGGACAGGTCCCCTACTGCAGAGACACAGAGAAAATATTTTGTTTAATTTACACAGATATGTTGTTACTGACTGGTAGATTTATAATGCTGAAAAAAGCTCAATTAAACTTGTAGGTGTTAAACTTGTTCACAGAAAGTTTCTGTAAGTTCACAGAAAGTTTTTGTATCTGTAAAAATCTCATGTACATGTATGTAAATCACAACTGAAGGCTGTGCATATTTCCTCCACATGGAAGACAGTTTCTGTAAAATAGCTTGGTTGCAGGGATCACATCCAGGAAAAAACTCGACATGTTCAGCCTACCTTTCTTACTCTGTTGTAACACAGACGGAGGAGGCGTAGCCACCTTCATGGCCAATCCATACGCCCCGCGAAATGAATGACTGTCTCTGACAATGAATGAGCCTGGCTCTTTGTCCTTCAACACTGCAATGGCTGTTCAGTAGGTCAACAGGGGGGAGGGAACACAGATAAGCTAAAGTTAGAATCATCATGTTCATACTGTACAAGCAGCAGGGCTTTGCACAAGGGCCGTATTATGTGCTGGGACATGTCCGTTAGGCTCTCCTGTCCAACACCAATATTTACCTTGGTCTCTGGAGATGTCAGGCTTGTACCAGAACTTGGAAGTGTCCTGAACAAACTTCACAGTGTCCTGCTTACTGCCAAAGTCTGTGAGACACAGATTAAATCTCTACGTCAGGTTTCAGACAGGCTTTGGCACAAATATGACAAGACAGGGCAGGAAAAAGGACAGAGAGAGAGACTTGTTAAAGGGTCAGTAACCCTAAAAGTTTAAAAATGTATTATCACTCAACTCTGTTTATATCTAACCAGTTGTGTTTGTGGTTTCGAAAGCACTGAAATTTTCTAAAAACTCAACCTGTAGTTCCTGTGACGATGTCCCTGTTACTAACGATAATCTATAGACTAGTATTAGGTTATTCTCCAAATAGTAAGCATTGTTATTCAAAAAAAAAAGTTAAAAAAAAAAGTAAAACCCATTTCTTGTAATATCCTGTCTTTATTCTCAAAATAACTCCATTTCAGCATTTTAACTTTTTACATATTACTTTTTCTTGTAAAAATTGTGATTTTGAAACTCATAATGTTACTTTTTCTCCTCTCTAAACTATTTCCCAAAATTCAAGACTTGTTTTATCGCCAAAAGTCCCTTCAATACTAAATTGGAGCTCCTTCCTACTGAATAAATATTGCCCATTTCTCTCCATTGTGTTGGGCTGGCAACAGGCGCTGCAGGGGAGGTGTTGTAATTTTTATAACCTAAAATGCAGTCTCCTCTCACTCCCGGGGCGTCAACATACATCGCTTGAGCAGTGCCACCCTTTTGCATCTGTGTGAGACGCACCAGTCTTTCCACAAACTCCTAGGTAAACCCATTCATGTCATTAGTAGACACTCGGAGCAATGGATGTAGTGTAAACAGTATGAAAGTCTGCTTAGGGCGGGCGGGAGGAGAGGAGGATGGGCCCAGCAAGCACCCAGGGGACCAGTGTTTGAGACCAAAACACAACAACATTGGCGGCAGCTTTTGTGCCACTGAAAACCAGTTTCTGTAACTTTAAAAATGGTCAACTGAAGATGTTTGGTTGGAGCAGTATAAAGGGGATAAGTAAGTTCTGAGAAAATATAGTACTTCTGAGTGCAGTCAAAAGTTTTTGGTTGAAAACTGGATTATTTTCACAGGCAAGAGGGGACATTGGGAAAATCAATTCAACTTTATTTCTGTGGAAATGTGGTGATTAGAAAAAAAAAATGCAAGCTCTCGCAAATATTGGAGAAGTTAGCTGAATTCTATTGAATTGATTGTTATCGCAGCCCATTTTAGCCAGGACCAGAGATTTTGAAGAGAATTTTCCTTATTAAATAAACATTAAATTTAAAAAAATAAAAAAAGAGGATTTCGACTAAACATGAGTTTCTTGAGGGACTGAAGAATGAGCTTGGGAATCGGTCAATGCTCGATGTTCTTTCTAATATGGAGTAGCTGACTCTTTATAAGAAGGAGACAGAACCAAACCACAGACAGTGACAGGAAGAAAAAAATCTTGGACAGTGTACCTGCTGCGGGCGATGGGGCCCCACTGAGTCCTCTGAGGGGGTCAGGGGTCATGGAGGAAGAGAAAGGGATGCTGAGACTGCTGCCACTGTGAGGGCTGGAAAACCCACTCAGAGAGGGGGAGCGGGAGCCAAGCTCTCCTGCGTCACCCCCTCTCCTCTTCTCAGGCAGCAGTGGAGGGAGGCCACTGTCTCCCCCGAGGTTCAGACTCCCGAGGCCCTCCATGGCCTCCAGCAGGCTGTGCTCCAGGCCTCCGTTCCCCAACAATGAGGACAAGTCTGTGCTGTCTGTCTCTCTGCGCGCCCCTGGACCTCCACCCAGGCCTCTCAGAGCTCCCCGGGGAGAGCTGTGAGCATTGGGAGTGTTGAGGGAGAGAGGAGGTGAAGGCTGAGGGGGATACGGGGAGTTGAGGGAGTTTGGAGTCCGGTCGTGCCAAACAGGAGGAGGAGTGGAGCTGTAGAACAGAAAGAGACAGAACACTGTACTTTGTTTGTCCAAGTCTTGTGTGATGAGAGAGAGAGAGTGTGCATGCAGCACAAAATTTATATTTTTACATTACAGTGGCCATGAATTATTGCTGGAACAATGTAACATGCTGCAACATTAGCAGACCCAAATCATGTACACTACGTATATAGACCAGACCAGATGTGTGTGTGCGTGTCTGTGTGTGTACCTGTCTGTGTGTGGGAGGGGGCTGTCTGATGACATGGAGCACATGGAGCCAAAGATCCTTTGACAGGACGCAGGAGTGACCGACACTTCTGATCTGAACAGCTCTCCCTCTGTGCCGCCGGTGTGGTTCATACTGTCGAGGAAACTCCGGGAATCTGATAAAAAGAGACAAGTTCTCTGTTACTACACAGTTCTCAGATACTCAACCAGACACACTGTAAAAAGTGCAGAATGTGACTTTGTTCCATAAAACGCCTACTAACTGGTAATACATGTTTTCTTTTGTTTGGACCAGACGTTTGTTTGGATTATAAAACCACCAACAGTGGCAGACTTAGGCTGTCTGAGGGGCAGGGGCAAAAACAATAAAGAAGGCACCAGCTTTATGCAGCCAGGCACCAGTGTAGAGAAAGTTTTCGAGCATGAAACAGCATCAAGTTTTCTCCATTTTAAGGCCACCTTAAAGGGTATTGCATCACTTGCCCTTCCATGTTTTATCTATCAAGGGAGCATCCAAGAGGGCACATTTGCTGCAATTTGTTTGATCATGAATCCACCAGAGTCTGGAAACACTAGAATAACTTACCAATCATTTTGGATGGGAAGTTGGCAGTTTCTTTAACCTTTGATTTATTCAGGAAATTATGATTCCTGGCAGCAAGTGGAAACAAAAAGCATCCCCAGGCATCTCATGTCTACCTCTTGTCTGCAACTTCAAAGCTTCAATGTACTACAACTTTTTTCCAATAGCAGTACTTTTATGTTAAACAAATATGGCAAGTGTCTTCTCATAACATCACCACTTCTTCCTTAAAATTTTCCAACTTCTTTCTCAAAATCTCAGCTTTTCTTTGCCCAGAAGAGGCCCTGAACCTCTGCTGTGTGTGTAAAGTGTGTTTGTGGTAGCAGAATATTGAAGTAGAAGAAAGAATCTAATTTGAACATCCACATCCAGTCTGAATCAGTTACATCAAATGTCCCCTGCCCCTCAGATGACCTGAGTCCCACAGAAAGTACTGGTAGGCATATATATATTAGATCTTTGGATGGAGCTAGGCAAGCTGTTTCCAACTACCACTACTACTACTACTACTACTACTACTATGCAAAGCTAGATTGCTGCTACTCGACATATTTAAAGTGCAGACATGACAGTAGCATCAAACTTCTCACCTCACTCATTATTATTTCTTTAAGTTTACACTGTAGATTTTGCACAACCTGCATTGGCAGTATCCGTGTTGTTATAATAATGCCAGGAAAGCAGAGATTGACAGCATACAATAGCAGCAGATGTGTGTGTGCATGTGTGTGTGTGTGTGTGTGTGTGTGTGATGTAGGAGGGACGGCACGCCAAACATCCCAACACGACATCCTGACATTCTGACAACACAGTGTGTCATTCAGCAAACACGAGGACAGGCCTCCTCAGGCCACAGACGGGCCTGTGAAGTACGATGAGTCACCGTGTAAAGAGTCAATCATTATAAAGAGCTCCTTGTTCGGCTAGCTCTCTACACCACCCCCCCCCCCACCCCCACCCCCCTCCCCGCCCCCGCCTCCCCTCTCCTCTCTTCCGTTCCTTCCCTTCATTCAAGCACAATGAGATGGAGGAATTTGGACTTTGTTTGTGATCATATTGGATGAGCTGCATCATCTCGAGTTGATTATATAATCGCACGTGTGCTGTTAATAAATGTGAGGAATGTTTGAGTGTTTGCGTGATGCACTGCCAACACACACATACTGCACACACACACAAAATGTTTGTCAAACAATCTTAGAGTTTGAAGAGTAACCACTAAGCAACTCCAACAAAGTTACATGTCCTGTGACACACTGAAAGCAGGCATTCTACTTGAGTATTTTTACTTTTGATCTTTAAATACATTTTATCGATGAGCATGAATGTTACTTTTTGACTTTTGTTAAGGAATTTAATAAACAATTAAGTACAATATCTATTTACTGCCAGTAGGCCCTGTCAGTATAATCTCATTCATTTTAATACATTTGTTCTGACATGTAATGGTGTATCATGACTTTGCTACTTTTATTTAAGTTAAGGATCTTTATACTTCCTCCACCGCTGGTCAAGGGTTTAGTGTTTAACGTGACTTTCCCACAGCTGAATGTTTCCCACACATATTTCTATAGTGCCAACATTATGTACGGTGTATCAGATGTCCATAAGTGCGAACTGCCTGGCAACTGCTGTGAGCAGGACTCATTCAACTAATGAAATATATGTTTTGTTTGTTCAGTGTCTGTCAGCCTTTCAGCTCATTAATTTATAGGAGTACCCAACATATAGGTCGGTTTAACAGCAAATGTAGACCATAAGTACATTTACTCAAGATTTTGGGGTACTGTAGTATTGTGGGCTTTTTACATCGTCCATCATCCAGAATGTTGGCTTTTCCTTTAGATCTGATCTTTCTGATACTTTCTGCAATAATATCTTGCTGGGAATGCTCCCATGATTGAATAAAGTTTTTCTTTTTTACATTATTGTATCACTAGTTTCATTTAAGTACGTAAAGGACCTCAACACTTTTCCCATCACTGTTTATCTGTGTCTGGCAATACTTGGTCAAAAATGTGTTACCACTATCAGTGTTATGCTTAATACATTGCATCAGTTTGGATTTTGTCAATAAATATATGCATTTTTATTGCATTTTGATTTTAGTTCATACGTAACTTTCTCTCATACATAAAAACTTCAGCAATGATTGATTTGTCAGTTTGGTTCCATCTGATACCCCACATGGTGCATCTAATAGACTACACACAGGCAGTCGACACTTAACTTGAACTCTTGGGGGTTAAAGGTCACGAGCACAGAGCAAGTTATGTTGTGGTCTGCCTTTCATAGGCCTAATTCTCTCATCACTGGCACACAGACATGTACTCATACACAGCTACAAATATAATCCATAGTTATAGTTGTTGTTGTTTGAAGTAAACAAATACAAACTGAGGGGAATGCACGAGGATTCCTCAAACATTCCCACAGTCCTTGTCAGTTTTCTCCCTCGGGATGATTCAGAGAAAGCAGCCAAGCTTCTTCTCCCTCTGTTCCCACGGCTGAATCTCCTCACTGTGGTTTGTCACATCTGCTGCTTCGCAGCTCATCCCAGCTCATCCAGTTTAATTACAGAGCAGCCCTAACTGTGTGTAACACCGGCTGACCCCAACCTGACCTCTGACCTCAGACCAGACTCTGCTCTGTGAGGCTGCACTGGTGGTTATTACACCCAAACACACCTTTAACCTCGTGTATCCATGCTGCACAGTATCCATAGCTACTCATTCTCAGCTAGACTTTTATTAATGAAGAAACCTGGAGTGAAAGAACAGTCTGTGCCCCGTGTGAAGCACATTCGTCCATATAAGAAAATTCTCTTAATGCCCAAAATATAAAGATTTCACTCGTGAAATCCCCCCACACCCCCAAATTTTGGTCTCTTTCCCTTCCAACATTAAAGCTTTCTCTCTTTCAAACAATCCTTGGTGAAACTGTTAATGTAATAAATGTAATTGGTCATTTGATACATATGACATGTCCAGGTAAACAAGTCCACATATAAACGCCCAAACACCAGGACCACATTATTTGTTGGTGCCTCCAAAAGGTACACACAGTCATATCTACAATTGTTCTCTGATGTTAATATGCTAAGGATAAGGTCTGGTTAGGGTCGGGGAGAGGATAATTGTTTGGGTTAGAATAATGAACGTCATTAATACCATGGGGAGCTTTGTTGCCATGATGACAACAGTAAAGACTTGGTTAAGGTTAGGAAATGATTGTGGTCAGGGTTTAAAGAAACAGACATTGCCTGTCAATTAGAAACAGGAGACAAACAATGTCTCTCATGTTTTAGTCAAACATTTTGTAGACTCATCCAATCACTTCAGTCTTCTCCATCTAAAATATTGTTACACTACTGTTTTTTTTCATGACAAACAAAAGACATCATTTCTACAGCTGCTACAGGGTTTTATCATTATATCTGCTGAAACGACTGATCGTGACAGTGACGGGAAGACAGCATAGTTCTGGCTCTGTAGGGGAAATGGACTTTTGGATTAATCAATTACCCAAAAGCTCTGTCCACAGTTTCTAATTTATGTCATAAATTTGCCAATTTTAGGCTATTTTATTTAGGCAAAGCACTTGCACAGCTGCTTGTGTTTAGACCATTTTAACTCCTTTTCCACCAACGTGGACCATGTTCTGGTTCCCGCGCCTAATTTTGAACGGTTCGGAGCATTTCAACCAAACATGAACTATTTGTTTAGGATAGTCCTTATACCTCCTCTGTAACCTACCCATCTATCTAGTCGATCAACTACCATTACACCACTGGGTTAACCTTGACCTGAAGTGCGACCCATGATGACATCAGTGGGTGTGTCATATTCTACAGGTTGGAAAGAGATGATTGAGAAGGCAAAAACAGAGACGTTAAGAGAGAAAGGATGTGTAGTGGACTCATTAATAGTTGTTCCATGCTTGTTTTTGGATAACTATAAATATCTGTTACAACAGAACAACAGTTCATAAGTAATTAATGTGATCCCTCATGTTGCTACTACTATTTACTTCTGTGATACATTGTGCTACGTCCTCTATTGATGACGCATCCTCCATTACATTGGTTTCGTTCAAACCAATATGCAAATGCAGGCTGGTTGCTAGATAGCAGCAAGGTTCCGGGATTCCTGAACAGAACCTGCCCATGAACCAGAGCTAATTTAGTGGAAAAGAAGTAATTGAGATGTCTGGCTTCTTTTGTTCAATGCAAAAAAGGGGTTGAGTACTTTGACTTAGTCAGCTTATCAGCTACTAGTACAGTTTTTCATTCCTTATACTGGACTGTTTACAAGCCCTTTTTTGTGGATATTAATTGGTTTTACTTTAGTAGAGGAAGACGTACTTGAACATGTATGCAGAGTCATACAAATATATACCTGACCAACTTTTGGTATCTATCTATTATCTATTTTTTAAACATTTGTAGAGTTTCCCCCCCTAATTTTTATTCAACAGTGTTTTTCTGTCCATTGTTCTCTCCTCACTTGTGCAGCTCTGAGTGAGCACAAAGCCTCTTCAGTCTGGGTCGAACCGTGCAAAACCAATTCCAGATGGCACAGGCCCATGTGGGCATAACTGCCAACCTCCACCAGCCAATAGGCCCTCAAAAAGGACCAATAACACACACAGATACACACACACACTTTCCTGATCGCAGTGAGTGATGGTTATATGGCGCAGACTGAAACTGTGTGCATACCTTCATGCTTGGTACGGAGATAATCCCATTAATCAATAAAACCACATTGAGGGTAAATGGAGCTAATATTTCTCTTCATGTTTCCCACTTTAGAGCACACTGGTTGTTTTATAAGCAGAATGATATAAAAGGCAAGGCAGAGAAAAAAATGAATTGCAGAAAGATGAAAAACATACAACTGTCACATGTTGGGTGCAGTTAAAGAGCTCCTGTGTTGTATTGTGACAAAGCAACGCCTCTCCTTGTCTCTCTTTATGTCTTCCACTCACGCATCCAAACATTTACTCTCTGAGCAGCATCGCATTAGACACAAGGGTAAGCCTACACACATGCATAAACACTGTGATGCATGTGGAGTTATGCAGGACAACAGTGGGTTTGCAAACTCCCTGCTGACCACAGGAATGTGAGTGCAAGCACTTTGTATGCACGCGCACACACACACACACACACACACACACACAGAGTGGCTGACAGGTCTGAAGGTCTACAGTGTGTTACAGCTGTTCACAGCAATCACAAGCTGCAACTTCTCAGGGGGATGAAGGGAAAAGGGAGTGAAAGAACAACTCAGAGAGGAAACTGGAACACAGTGAGGAGGAAGACACCTGCTGTGCTCCCGAGGCCCACTAAGAGTCCATATTACTGAGTAGTAATGATTGGATTTCCAAAAATGATTCAGGCTTAAATTAAGTGCTTTGAAAAGCCATGACATTAAATGCAAATGCCAGATATCAATTAACTCTGAGAGATCATTCATGATATTTGATTCTGATGGGCTGATGATACCTGGTAACTTACTGCATATGAAATGCTGACATCAGTATGACCTCTAGACATGATAAAGTGATTGGTGTCAATCTAAAACATTATAAATAATATATTAGTTTCAGACATGTGAAAGAAATCCAGGTGCAGGCATACAAGTTTGGGTAACAAAACTTCCAGAACAACTGCAGGAAGTTGAGTGGTATGTTTCCGGTAATAGCAGTGAGGACTCAAGTTTCAGGTGCATGAAGCTGGTGCAGAGTGGAGGTTTCTGGCACAGTTTTTCCTGCATGCATGGTAAAGGGAAATGGTCTGAAAGGTCCAAACTCACAATAAAGTTGCTCTTTATACTATAAATGCTACAATGCTGCAACAAAATCCTCTGACAGTGCCTTAAAACTGCATTTATTTATTAATTTCTGGCCAAGAGAGCACCACAAACACCTTAACACCACAAATACCTTAGCTCTGGATTGGTCTCCAACAACTCCTGAGAAAAATACATCTGTCTCTTTAGCTACTAGATGTTCCAGTTTCTTCGCCAGATAGTCTCTAATTGTGTCCTTCTGCTGTTTGATGCTGAGCAGGTAGTGTACAGTGGGTCTACAAGAGACTGACCTACAGCGTATGTGTGTATTAAGACCAAAACTTTTAACTAGAAGAAGCTAAGGAGTCTTATTACATCAGGAACTTAAGCCCAAATCTGTGTACACTTGAACTTAAAGTCTAGTTTGTTTGATTAGTGTGAACACTGTGTACTGCATTTGAAAAGATAGTCTTGAGTACAGCTCATGTGTTCTCGGGTACCAATCCATTCTCATTCCCAGGTTGTCAAATACCAACGCTTTGTCACGCCCCTTGGCATCTGATAGCGATGCACAGGGCACCCATTAGTGAAACTATGTGATGCACAGCTGAAACACATTGTCACACATGGTTAATGTGAAATGGTCACAGTTAGTCTTAAGCAGCAAAACTCCTTGGTTAGGTTTTTAAGAAAATTCAAGTGGGGTTAGTTGAAAGCCCTGTGCATCTCATAAAGACGCTAAAGGGTGCCTTTGTTGTTGATATCACCCGCTGAGGGGCATGACAAAACGTGGGTATGTGGCGACCTGGGAATGAGAACAGGCTGAAGGTTCTGTCTGCATTAGGTGTGGAAAACCAACTGTACAAAAACACAGAGGTTGACTGCTATGTAAAGTGAGTAGCACCCACTGAACTCATCCTTTGAATTGCACAGCCATGGGTGATAAAGTAGACAGACAGGCAAGAGGATTGTTTTTGAAATTGTCTCCAAAATATAAACCACAGTAAGCATAATGCAAAGGTCCACTCAGGCATGGAATTTTGCGGTTGGCATGTGCCACTGAGACAATATAATTTAATATCAAGTAGATGATGATGTGTACTTGGGAGGGGATGGGGGGTGGGACAATTGTACTTGGGCACAGTATGAATCAATTGTACTTAATATGAAAACAGCCTAAAAGCTCAGTAGAGCTGCAGAGTCTATAATAGCTCTCTGTGGGTTTGTCCTTGTGGGTGACTGCTTTCACGTGACTGGTAGTTATCTGATCCTTTGATAATAAAATATGAATTAGTAGAGCTTTAAGAATTCTTGAGTGATTTCTGCCAGAGAAATTGCAGCTCTCTTCCTGGTATGACTTGGCGCTGCATCAGAATGCGATCACTTGTCTCCCACTGCCCTCCCTCCCTCCTTGTGTAAAAATCAATCAGCCTCAGACCCTGTTGTGTCTTCCCTCCTCCTCCTATTCAGACAGAGAACACTTTTTCTGTAAAAGAAGACGAACTAGTAGGCGGTCGTCTGTAAATCAGATTCCTCTGTTCTCTCTGGGTGTGTGGACAGACAGCTTTATCGACTCAGTGAAGTGGCAGATGAGAAAGTTATGAGCCTGCTAAGGAGGGAGTGAAGAATAACAATGCTACAAACAAGTGAAGGGAGAGAAACAGGGTAACAGTAGACAAGGCGGAGATCACAGAAGTGTTTATTGGTGTCTGAAGTAAACTGACAATGAGTTGATGCCTTTATAAACCGCACTCAGACAGACAGTTTGACATAAAAAGAATTTCTGACTCTCTTCCTCAACACACATCATGCCAAGGTTTAGGATCAGATGTGACAATATGGAGAAATATCTGAGTATTTTTCATGTCTGAAGGAGTCTGAACTGCAAAGAAATGTCCCAGATATTTGATCATGTTTTGAAGCTGAAGTAAAATTCCTCAGTCTTCACCCATCTGGGGAAGTGATCATGGATCATAAGTAGTTCTCCTGTTGGGTCCATACATGTGGGTAGTTATAACATGGCACTGTGCTGCAGGAATAACTCATTGTTCTGGAAAGATCTTTACACATGAGGCTCAGCTTCATGCTCTATCTATCATATTTTTGACCACAAAGTTTGGTTTTGTTTTCACGACTGCTTTATAACCATCAAAGACTACCCACCTAAGTTAGAACTGGTAAAATGTGGGTAAAAGTGAAGTATTTAAGACATCCAGGACATTTATCTATTGATACACCAGCATTTTAATAACTTTATTATAATGTGTAGTTCGAGCCTGCTTTATGCTGTTCAAATAGCATGTATATGTAATCTTGATATCTTTAAAGCTTTAGTTTTAATCAAGACACCCAGACCAAATTAATAAGTTTAAGTTTATTCACTTTATTAATCCCCTGAGGGGAAATTCAATGTTTTCACTCTTGCTTGTCAGTTACACACAGGTCTGAAAGACACACATATGCACAAACAGGACCTAATGTTTACTAGGAGAGGTGTCTTATCTGCCAACAGTTCTGACGCCATCAGGTCACACTGACTGTAGGCTCCTGAACATGACTAGCATGGTGTTTGATGGAGCTATATTCATTTATCCAGTCACATGCTCAGTACTTCCTAAACAGACAGCCCTCTCCAAAGGGAAACTGAACCAAGAGTGAAACTCATCACTGCTCTCTTCAGAGCCAGACTTCGCTGACTGCCTATCACTGCCTTGATGCGCTTGTGTTATTTTGTGACTTGGCTGTTTTTAAGGATATGTTCAGATTCAGCAAAGTGACACAATAACACAAACTAACTAACTAACTGATCAAGGCAGCTCCCATGTTTACTGAGGTGAAATTACTGTTTTTGTCAGTGGACTCTGGCTTCGAAGATAAGTTTCTGTTCAGTTCCCCATCAGAAAGGGCTTTCTATTTGTGAGGTATTAAGCATACGACTGTATTAACGAGACTTGGATTATACTGCACGAGTTGTGTGAGAGTTAGTTAGGTCAGTTTGTTAGTCAGTAGGTCCAGTTTGCCTATCAGGATCACACTGGAGTGGAAGATGCAGTTCTTTACATGCTGCACCTGGCCTACACCTACTTGGAGGAGCCAGGATGTCGTGTGAGGATCCTTTTCCTTGACTTTTGAAGTGCTTTTAATACTATCCAGCCCCCCATACTGAGAGACTGGTTGGAGAGGATGGGAGTAGGTCACTTCTTGACCTCCTGGATAACAGACTACTTGACAGAGCAGCCTCAGTATGTCAGGCTTGGAAGTTGTGTCTCTGGGATGGTCAGGAGCAGCACTGGTGCTCCACAGGGAACTGTTTTAGCACCGTTCGCGTTCACACTCTTCACAACGGACTTGAAGTACAACACAGAGTCTTGCCAAACACAAAAATACTCTGACAATACAGCTATTGTGGCCTGTATCAGCAATGATCAGGAACGGGAGTACAGGGATGTCGTGGATGCCTTCAGAGACTGGGGCAGTAAGTGCTGTCTACACCTGAAGAGCCTAAACCAAGGAGATGGTAGTGGATTTCAGAAGAAAGAGGTCAACCCATCAACCAGTCTCCATACAGGAGGAGGACACTGAGGGGGTGCACACCTACAAATATCTGGGGGTCCTCTTGGATGATAAGCTGGACTGATTCTCTAATACTGACGCCCTCTACAGGAAGGGGCAGAGCTGCCTGTTCTTCCTGCGGACACTGAGGTCCTTTGATGAATAAAGTTCTTTCTATTCTATTCTAAACAGACATTTTGATATAGTTTTGCTGTTACTAAACACAGACTTCCATGACTTTCTTTGTTTTTTGGATTCTTCGTACACTGTGGAGTCATGCAAGAAAAACAAAGTTTTCCTTACAAATTCGACATAACATGGGGTGAGTAATTAATATACAAATGGTCATTGGGGGGGAAGAAATATTCCTTTAATACTCAAGAATATTCCTTGAAAAACGTGGCAACTGATATTGGCATCAGCAGGAAAAATAAATATGCGACTTGGTACTGCTACTGAAATAGCCTCCCCAAGAAATCAACTAACATCAACACATTGGAACTGAATGAAATGAATTAAATACATAACTAAATATTTCTGCTTTAATACAGCTCTTAGATAGAACATGCCCCATATAGATTCCACACAGCCTGTAGCTTCACATGTCTTGCCATGTTGTTGCATAAGGCAGTGTAGATATACCAGACACCATTACAACATTACATGATGCTCTGCTACATCTCACACAGGCTGGGATTGTGACACCACAGACCACTTGTTGATTAATGTTGAGGAACAAAATCCATGTTTCCTTCTTTCCACTTTGGTCTCTGCACCCTGAACTGGCCCTCTTGTCCACTGTGTCGTCAACATTTTCCGTCCTTGTGTTGTAGGATTTCTGCCTCTTTGCCCTTAATTTCCTGCTGTGCTGTGAAAGCCAAAATGTTCACACAGCAGACGTCTGTACAGCGTCTCAGAGCAGTACTCACCAATAACTTTGTCCATAGGAAATTATCAATTTTCTCTACACTCATGTAGCAACTCATGCCTTCAACCTCCTTTCAATGCTATCTAAACATTCCTGTTGTGTTTGGGGCTGCATGTATTTGATTTTAAATTAATCTGCCAGCTATTTTCTCAGTTAAATCAGAATTGTTTGGTCTAAAATATATCATAAAACATAAAGGAATGGGAAACACAGTTTGGTAATGCTTTCTTTTACTGGTTTGTGATTTCCTAATGATTGTATAACTGTAATGTGGGTCTAATTAAAGGGAAACAGAAGTTTAATTCAAATAACAATTTAAATCCAAGTGAACCAAGTACATATTCATTCACTGATCATTGATTCATATGTGTTGAATTACATGCTCGCCTGTCGACAAATTTCACATTTTTGGCAAAGACTTGCTTTACACTGACTAAAAGAGTTCCTAGTTTACGCTGGCAATTAATTGGAATTTATCACTTTAAAAATGAATTGAACACTGTCTATTTTACCTGTTATTAGTGCCAATCAGTACAAATTATTTCTCGGTTACTTGGTTTGTCCAACAAAGAAAAGCAACAAATCTTCATAAACGAGAAGCCACAACTATTGAATATTTTAAATATTGGTTTAATAAATGACTTTAGTTTCTGCCGATTGACTAATTGATCAACTAATTCTCTCTGTTTGTCTAGTCTAGTTGTGTTTATTCTCTGCAAAAAAACCCACATGTTTTCTGTAGGGCATATGCACTATGACATCTGAGTGTAAAGGCTGAGGAATTTCACTTAAGTGGTATCGAGCATAAAATCAGTTTGGTCATTGCTGTGCTTAATTATTCCAGTTTTAGACACATGTGGAAAATGTGTGTTACACTTCTGAAGTTCTTTTTGTATGACACTTATGCAGAGTTTGGAACTATTTAGCTTGTGGTCCAGCGAGATGTTGTTTTATTGTGTATGACATTTCTGGGAGATGTGGGAAGCAATAAGCACTCCTCCAAACAAAAAACCAACCGAATCATCAAAGAGTTTTTGGTTCAGCTTGGGTCAATAGTGCAGAAAAAAAGGGGGGAAATGGCCTCCATTGGTTAACCACCAATACATCAGCCTTCCATGACTGCACGATGGAGGCCAAAATAGCCTTTTAAAGGATGAGATCATGAACACAGCAGTGGAACAAACCATGTCATCATCCCACCGAGTGTGAGATGTCAGAGGGGCTGCAGATACTGCTGTCCAGAACAACATAAAAGCACAAAAAGACAGAGAGATGAGGTTTAGAAGGGGGTTATGTTTGCAAAAGAGAAAAGGCATCTGACAGAAAAATTCCAGAAGCTGTCTGCAAATACCAACGGCCTGGAGGAGACAGGGGAAGTGTTTCTGTGCATGTGTACCCTCCTTAAAATTCCCAGGGGGGAGACAGAGGCAGAGATAACGCTATATAAACACAAGGGAGAATGGGCAGAAAACAGAAAGGAAAACGCCTGATGAGAGGAGGAGAAACACTGAAGAATGCATAGAGGAAAGGAAAAAGTTTTTACACACATGAGGAAGATCATTCAATCACACAAAGCTCTCTGAGACATGTGTGCATGCTCGTACATACCGAGAGACGCAGTCATGATGTGACACCCTCTGAAGTTTCTCTCCTCACTCCTTCACTTTCCTGTTCCAAAGCGTCTATCTCTCTTTGGTATGTTCTGCCTCCCAGCGTGAATGAAACTCTCCCTAATACCAGAATCTCCTCCTCTCCTCCTTCTCTAGAAAGCAATCTGAGCCTGACTCGCCAAAGGTTTTTTTTTTCTTTTCAGGGGCTGGATCGTTTCACTGCCATGCCCAACTTCTTTCGTCCCCCAGATGGAAAAATAAGCTCCTCGTTTGTTCCTGGCTTGTTGTGACACAGCTCGACTTCTGGGTTTGTATGGAGGGAGGGACAAGAGGTAGAGAATGTCTCCCCCCACTCTCCTCCATACTTGCCTACATACCCTCCCTCCTCTTCCTCTCACTGACCACTGAGCATTGTTCCTGCTGGGCCACTGCGAGCACTTTCCCCCAATCAGAATGGATTCCAGTGAGGTCAGAGGTCACATGTGGCCTTTTATGGACCAGAGAGATGGAGGAGGTGGTGGTATAGGGGGGTTGATCTGGGGGCTTAGGGCATGTGTGTCCACTCCCACCATCTGCTTGCCACAAACACAGAGACAAAGGCATGCAGACACACTGACCGTGTCTCCTGCCATGTGTCTAATCTTAGCACATCATAAATTACACCATAAAGCTCTTGATTGAAATGTGTTGAGTTTACTTTTGTGTCAGTGGAAACATGTGCTGCATGCCTTATTTTAACCTTCCATGTCACAGGAAATAAGCTCTACCCATCTGTGATGTTCATTTATCCGTTTAATGATCCAAAGACTTCGCTTATGTAACTACAGGACAATTACAGATGTATGTTAAAGATGTAAACAAAAACCTTTAAAATTATTGGATAATAACTTAGAGTGAGTTGTTGTCTAGTGTTTGACCCTGTATGAATAGTTTGACATAACTGGAGATATGTTTGTTCTACCCAGTTTCACTCCCAACTCATCAAATACCATTGCTTGGTCAGTGCCCTTTGGCATCAGATGCCAACATACTCCGACCAACTGTCATCATATATGGTGTCTGCATAAGGAGGGTGGAAGGGGTAGGTTAGACTTTCACCTGGGAGCTTGCTGTTTATGTCCCATATGAAACCAAAGTTCCATCTCCTTATTTTAATAACAATGTAGTGTGCTAGTATGTGTAGCATACATGTCACATGATGTATGTGACATACGTGACATGTGTCACATGACTTTATATTATGGTAGTAACAAACATACTTATTTGATGCCAAACCATGATGTTTTTTTTTAAACCTAACCACACACTGCTGTTGCCTGTACCTGAGGAAGTTAACCTAAAAACCTTGTTGCCTACAGTCTATCTTTATTTTGAAAAGAGACTGTATGCCTTTAAAGCAACACAATGGAGTTTTTTGAGCCCTCAAAATATATATCCAAGATCCTTGTGATGGTACATCAACTCACAATAGGTTGGATGACACCTCCGTCATTGCTTGAGAGCGTCTGTTTTGCTTGCAATGGCATTATGCAGTTTCGGGGTTTGGGTAGGAACCCGGACACAAAAAGGACCACAAAATATGGCTGCTTTACGGCATACATCATATCCCCCTCCCTCCTCTCTTTAGAGTAGCATAGCCGAACAGAGGTGAACGAAGTTAGAGGTGGTTGTCATGGCATTCATTTCGGTTAGCGGCTCGGTGAGGGAGACATCCAGCTGCTCAGCTGTAGGCTGTGGGTGCCCAACCACTGGAAAGATTGCTGCTGCCACTGCTGTTGCTGCCGCTGCTAGGCCAGCGCTGGTTAGTGGCTCAGTGGAGAAGATGGATGATGGAGGCTGGGTTAGCCGCCGCTCAGGCCTGAGTAATGGTAACCAAGCTGGTGATCTGGACAGCAGCAGTAAAGGATCTCGCCGCAGCAGTGAGGACCAGGCTGGCCATAGTGACAGTGGTGGCAGGTGCCCAGGGAATGACAGTGGAGTCCAGGTGAGTTGTTGTGGTAACGTTAGCTGATGTAGAAGCTGCTGTGGCAACCCAGTTACCGGCACAGGGAGCCAGACTAACATGGCTTGTTGCCGCGGTTGTGCTAACATTAGCCATGGTTGGGCTAGCCGAGTCGGTTGGGCCGGGTGTTGTGTCTCCGGGCTAGAAATGTCCGTAGGTGTCAGACCAGGGTTTATTTCTACATCTCCAGCCAGAAGGAGAATGAGAGCCAGAAATGAATGCTTGTGAGATGCACAAGCCCCATGAGACAGCCAGGTGCCTTTGTAGGTTGGTGTTTACCTGGTGGCATTCTTGCTCAGTTAGCGTTGATGACTCTTGTAAACAATAGGTATTGGCTGCCCATAGCTGAAGAGTAGGCCTGATCAAAACTTGCCCGCTACGTCTGCACTTTAGCGGGCACAGAAGTAAAAGTAAACTCACAAAAAGAATAAAAAGCAGAGATGGTGGTACAAAGTTTGTTGCTTTTTGTAGCAAGAGCACTGGAGCGCCGGACCTGCCTGCCTGCGTCCGCTCAGCGTCCGCCATCTCAGTGTCAGTGTTTGAACTTGCCTTTGCCAGGCTGTGCACATTACACGGCCAGCTTCAGGAAGTTCACCGGTATCGTTGGCTTGTCAACAAATGCACGTGCAGAAAGATTTTTGCAACAGTTGTAACAGACAATACTGTTTTTCGTCTGTAGGGGGACCCTGTGAGGCAAAAAGCACAAACCTCCAGTGTGTTGCTTTAATTAGTGGAAACTGTACATTTCCTGTGAAAACAGAAGATTATTTAAAAAAGTGGGCATTAATTGACACCCCGTCCCTTAGCCTCCATAACTGATGCTGGACAAGTACCTAAGTGTCATTGTTTGATGCGTGTGACTACTGACCAAGTGTCAGTATTTGGCAAGTTGGGAATGAGTTACAATACAATGGTACAATAGCACCAATATATCTGTTCAGTATAGAGCGAAGCTAGCAAATGGTTAGCATAGCTTACCATAAAGCATAGAAACGGGGAAGGTGCTAGCCTGGCTCTGTCCCATAGTAACAAAATGTGCTTACCAGTACTTACAAAGCACAATACTTAGCATGTAACAGCTTGTCTGTTTGATGTGTACAACTGAAGGACACAGGGTAGGTTACACTAACGGGCTGCTGGCTACACCTTAAGTATTAACCACAAAATTAATTAGACTTTAAAATGTCTCTGTTCTGGATCAATAACAGCACTTTAAAAGATGTATCATCTCTCTCTTGACAACAAATCCAATCATCTTGAGAGGTATCCCCTGTCCTCTCTGCCCACTCCTCTGTACTTTCTCTTGCCCTTTGACCCCTAGAGTTCACACAGTCAAGTGTTTGTCTGAGCAGACCATCTGCCTCTGCCGAACCTCAGTTCATAACAACATCTACATTCCTTTGGCTGAAACCTGCTTCCGCTGGCTGAGAGCTTCTGCATATAACACTGTTTATTTTGATTTGGCCACAAGTACACAAAGGAAATGTTATTATGTAACATTTTAGAGCTGCGCTTTGCCGTCATGAGGAAATGACAGTATACAAGTACGAAGACAGCAGCAGAGTTCATCTTCAGGTTGATACATAACAATATACTCAAATGACTTTGCAAAGGTATGGAAAGGATATAAAGAATGTTATCAATCTATTTACCATTAAATGAAAACTATAAGTATAATTATATCAATTTCCATGTTTCTCTGTTTGGGTGAAGGGTTTCTCTGCTTTTTAGTGGTTTCTTTGAATTTTTAGGTTCATGAAGTAGTTTTCAAACCAAATAGATTAAGTCAGAACCACAATGACTTCAAGGTAAAGAAGGGGTGGTTTCTGAAATGCCATATTTGTCATCCAACAGATCAAAACTGCTTTTGACATTTCTGTGTTTATTTAAGTGATCCCAATAAGCACAGATTTGATGATTTTGCAGGGCTGGAACTTGCTTTACATTGAGAAATAGGTCTTGAGATGCTTTGGAAACCACACTTACATGTACAATTATGTAAAATGTTATCTTAACTCAGAATTTAAAGTTCAATATTTTCCTATAACAATAGATCAAATGACTGAGTAATCTGCAAGAAGTACCGCATAATGACAAACTAAAAAAAACCCAAACATTTTTAACAGCTTTTGGCTTGATTTTGTTTTACAGTCTTTACTGTTTTGGTTCACTCTCACCGCTCTTACCAACCACTGTTTATGCTGCAGCTTCAGTGAAAAGGTATAAAATCCCACTGCACTCTACCTGCCCAGCACCAAACATCAGACAGATACAGTTAGAGACTAGCTGATGTACATAGTGGGGCATTTAGCAGCTTAAGAGCCAGATATTGGATTCATGATTTTGTAGAGACCAAAACAGAGCTAAAAAGGAAAGTGAATATTGGACTTCAAAAGGTTAAAACAAGCATGACTCCATATTAATGCTGCTGTTGCTGTCTGCTGAATATGTAAAGTTGTCACAAATGGCCAACATTGGTTGACAATGAGTCAACATTGTATTTACTGTTTATTCTGGTGGCCCCAGGAGGACAAAAGATGATGAACGTTGCTTTAATTCGCCATTTATGGGCAGGTCCAATCTAGGCTGACCAAATGTCCTCTTTTGCCCGGACATGTCCACTTGTCATGTCCCGTCCGGGGCGTCCGGGGGGTTTTTATAAACTGATGATAATGTCCGATTTTCCGTGTGTTTGTGTGTGTGTGTTAGAGTGCGGCACGGGCAGCATATTTCTGTCCGAACCCGAACCGAGCCCGACATTATTTAATGACCAAAGCACTGAGTTTGCGTCACACAGTGGTTACAGGCTATTTAACGGGCCGGGCGTGCGCCGTGGGTGCTCAGCCGTGGGTGCTCAGCGTTTAATCAAGGTGGAGGCGGGAGGTCCGAGGCTTCCAGCGAGAGGAGAGGGAGAAATATAACAAAATAAGATAAAATAGGAAAAACCTGGCTCCCTCTTTTATTTTCAGCGTTTAATCAAGGCGGAGGCGGGCAGCTGGAGGTCCGAGACTTCCAGAGAGGGGAGAGGTTGAAACAAACAGCCAATGTGTGTCTGTGTGTGTTATGTTCAGGTGTTGTCACGTAAATAACAGTGCCCAAGCAATAAACAGGAAAGACAATAGGATTTTATTTATTTTTACACTACATTTTCACTGAAAGCTGACTGAATCCGACCTGAGCCCGAATACAATTTATAGCTACATTTCTGACCAAACCCGGCCGACCCGTCGGGTACCGTCGGGCTCGGATCACCACACTCTAGTGTGTGTATGTGTCCCCTATTGGGGCCTATCTGAATTTCTGTCTTTGAGAGATATTATTTTGTAATATAACTGAATTTTCTATCCATACATATAAATTTTAAATATATTAAAATTATAAGGTATCTTTGAGTAAACTGTGAGTAGGCTATCATTTAAGTAGGCTATGTCGTGGCCAGCCAAGTGTCCTCTTTTTTGGAAATCAAAATATGGTCACCCTAGTCCAATCTGTTATCACTCCGAACTTTGGCCATTGGCATGTGATACAGATGCACTAAGGCACACCTTAGCGTTTGTATGAGACGCAACGTCACTGTTAGACGCTAAAGGCATAGCATAGGGAAATGGTCTGGGTAGATGGATGAGTCAAACAAACACTTTCTGAATTTCTCCCAGGAGAGCACTGTTTGTGTCCCATAATTTTTTCTGGAGGAAAGATGACAAGAACACTGTTGCTGCAGGTAGTGGTACTAAAACTCTTTCCACTGTAAAAAACATGTCCTCAAACCCTCTGGTCTGAAACACCAACTACAACCAACAGCACAACAACATTAAGCTCCAGGAAATACACACCACCAATGGTGAGCCCTCCTCGGCCACAGAAGTCAGCTGTAGCGCTACACTGGCTGAACAACCCAGTCTGGATTTTACTTTTGTAAAGCTGCAGGCTACGAAGAAATAATGAAGCTTGTGACTAGATATGTTGTGGATGAAATGTTGATCCACGAGGGTCTCTCCATCCTTCAGGCAGGGCCTTGGGAAAAAACTGTTCACAGGCAAACTGAGGACCCCGCAATGCTAAGCTAGGACAATGTTAATCATTATTCAGCCTCTGAGTCCAAGCTCTGTAGGCCTGTTAAGCAAACAGACATGGCAGTCAGCAACTAAGTGTTTTTCCATAATATCAAGCTATTCTGTTAAAGTTGTACTTTTTGAATTTTGAAGTCAATAAACTAACAGGGAAACCAAAGCCAAATAAGAGCCAGTTTTCTACCCAATGAAACCCAGTTTTATAGATTCATGAATTTTTAACCTATGATTGACCCTATTAATACTTCAGTGGAATACTGAAATATACTCCCATAGGGTAACTTCACACAAAAACCATTACACACAACATACCAGGATCCCAGAATGGCCAGTGTGATTAGCCTGGTGATAACACAGTGGGAACACAGCTGTAGGGCTCAGAATAGCTGACTGAATGCTCCGCTGTTGTTTTGGAGCTGTCTGCTGCAGCCCACAGTAATCACTCCCCACATTACAGTAGCCTTGGGTCAAACTGTGATTAAAGTAATGACTCTAAACATTAAATGAAAATTATTTAAATGGGGAATCTGACTGTTTTGTCCTGACATAGCAAGTTGTTTCCCAGGCAATTGTCTGCTTTTAACGTGGGAAACAGGAAGCTCTCATCTGCCCCCCAAACTGGGGTGAGCTGCAGATATTCTGTGTCCTTTGTTAATTCTTCTGTTCATCCAGCAGAGAAAAAGAATCAGGTGTTTTTTCTGTACACAAGGAATAATGACTCTTTCATCAGCTCCTCCTCCATCCTGCCGCCGCACCGTTCTGACAAACATGTTTACAATAAACAGGCGGAACTGCCCTTTAAAGGAATGAACTGATCTGTCTGCAGCCAAATGTCATCATAAATACTACTTTGGTTTTGTTATCAGTAAATGGACGCTGATGTCACAATATCATCCAATTAATTGCAGTAGAGGGAAAACTATGTATGGTGGGTTTGACTCACAAATGGGAACTGATAATAAACAGTTTTGATTTTGACATTTTTACCATTACATCTGAAGATTAAAAGCAAGCTTGACTTGATTAACATCGAAACATCCCTTCAATAAAGGGCCTGGGCTGTTCCTTTTAAAGTGGAGGTTTAGAGTCCTGGTGCAATAGATTGAAACATTGTGCAGTTAATTCACTTTGTGAATATATCCTAGCTTTTAAGATGTGGGGCCAATTAGATTGCATCCATCTGCTGTTGCTCAAGCTCAGCCATCCTCACCAAAACTCAGGAAGTGGCCTGGCTCCGAATGTAGACACAGCGCATTTCACCATCCAGTTGGTTCAGCATTAAAGGAACATACAACCTGGTCTTATTACAACCAATCATAATGTTGAAAATTGAGTTTTGAATTTCAGATTATTGACTTGTCTGCATTGAGACATAATCTTTTGCATCTAGGAATCAATTTTTTACAGCATCCCTACATACAATATGGCAATATAGGCCATGCCCACAACTGGTCAGAGATCTTCAACAAGTCCTACTACACAGTCACCTACTACATTTGTTTTGGCAAGGGAAGAAACCTCTGCAATAATTTGGCTTCTGGTAAAAACTTGCTGAACAATGTACACTGAGGGAATTCTAATTGGTCTAATTCTAAAGTTTCAACTGGTCGTTGATTCTTGTATGCTCTGATGATTAGCAATACGTAGATGTACTGTAAAACTTGGAATATAAGTCGCAGTCTATTTTTTAAGGTCTCAAACAGGGAAAACAGGTTTTATATTACTATTTGCTAATAAAAATGTTATACAAGTTATTCCTACACTATTTCCCTTTATTTTTAATTTGAAACACATTCAAAACACAATAACCTCTTAAGCAGCTTTGGTTACTTTTCAGATTGCAATTTTCCAAACAACCTCTTCAGGAAATAAAATTACGGTATAACAACATCGGTCAGCTTTCAGTGAAAATGTAGGGTAAAAATAAATAAAATCCTATTGTCTTTCCTGTTTATTGCTTGAGCACTGTTATTTACGTGACAACACCTGAACATAACACACACACTCATTGGCTGTTTGTTTCTACCTCTCTCCTCGCTGGAAGTCTCGGACCTCCAGCCGCCCGCCTCCGCCTTGATTAAACACTGAAAATAAAAGAGGGAGCCAGGTTTTTCCTATTTTATCTTATTTTGTTTTATTTCTCCCTCTCCTCTCGCTAGAAGCGTCGGACCTCCCGCCTCCCGCTCCCGTCTCAAACACGGAGGTCTCCCTCTCCGCTGAGCACGCCCGGCCTGTTAAATAGCCTGTAACCACTGTGTGACACAAACTCAGTGCTTTGGTCATTAAATAATGTCGGGCTCGGTTCGGGTTCGGACAGAAATATGCTGCCCGTGCCGCACTCTAACACACACACACAAACACACAGAAAACTGGACATTATCATCAATTTATAAAAGACCCCCGGACGGCCCGGACGGGACGTGAAAAGTGGACATGTCCAGGCAAAAGAGGACGTTTGGTCAGCCTAACGTAGCGCCATCTTGTGGGTCAAATTACCTATGTCAGCATTTCCCTTGGTCTATAGGTCGCACCAGCCTATAACCCGCACCCAACTTTTTAGATGAAAAAAAAAGGGAAAAAAAAGTGTGACTTATATACCAAGTTTTACGGTAAGTGCACGTAAATCTTGTCTTCCAGCTGGTTGCAACCTGCAGTCCTCATTGCTTGATGCCACTGGACCTTTTACAAATGTTGTGTACATGAATACTATTTTCTTTGTTACCCACATGGGAGCATTTTTAGACATACTATGTCCTTTTTCAGGCTATTTTTTTTTAGCTGTTTCTGACCATTTAAAGTAAAGAAAAATGCTAATTGGTGTTATTTTCTGCACCATTACTTTACTATGTCCAGTTATATTCAGCAGCTCTCGTAAACTTTTAACTGAGGTCATGGCAAGTAGTCATGTCAGAATGCCAAGATAGAAAACTTGATTTTTTATTTACAATATTGTTATACTTGATAACAGAATCATGCATCCCCAAGCACTTAAAAAGAAACTGTTAAAATGATTTTTGTCAGTGATTATTTTAAATGGCAAAAAGATATTTTGATTGTGTTTCACTGTGGCCATTGACACAAATAATATGTTGTCTTTCCGGAGCTTGAAAGCACAAAATGTTTGTAACTATAACAGGAACACAACAGCTACTAAAATCAGATATGAGACACAACCATTGAAAGACGCTTGTGTTTTTTGACACTACAGTAAATTCCTTCTGCAGCTGTGTATTGCATATCTCCTCAGGCAGGATGTCCCAGCAACAAAAGACCCTCCCCTCTCCTCCTGTCCCCTCCCAGAACAGGACGTGAGTGGACATCCTGCCTGCAGTGGTCTCTTCCTCTGTTACCCTCAACTATTATTAGCGGACGTCCAGTATCAGCTGTCCTTGCATGGGCCTGAAAGGATTTCCCAATCCATTTTTTATCAACTCCTCCTAATGCTTTTTACCTCAAACCTTAAAAATAATAAACAAGCCATCTGTCTGCCTCTCTGTCAGACATGACTTACCACAAACAGAGCCATGCCCACATATCCAGCCAATGGCAACAAAGGACAGGCCAGGTGTGTGTGTGTGTGTGTGTGTGTGTGTTTGGTATATTATGCCAAGAGGACATTCCAGCTGGCCCTTGAACCCTGTCCGGCAGCAATCAGGAGCATGAGTGTTTGGGTTTAAATTCTAGTGCTCTCACCAGTCTCACACACACACACACACACACACACACCTATACGTGTGTATGGTCACACACACACTTGAGAAAGTGTACCTTGTGTCCAGTTGTGTTGGTCCCACTGCATGCCAGTCCTGAGCTGGGAAAATTCGGAGAAATGTTTCACTGGGAATAGAAAGCAGAAGCTGATAAGACTCTGAAATGCATACACACCCACATCAAGAAGTATCCATTTTGACATTATCTCTTACCATAGGGCGTTGGAGGAGACACAGGGAAGGCCGGAGTAGGAGGAACGATGTCACAGCTATCTGTGTGTCCCCGATAGTCCACGCTGTTGGTTTTGTAGAGATGCCCATGCTTTCAAAAAGAATAACAGAATCAAAAAGTAAGAAAATATATCAAGGGTGAAGTCAATAACATGTTTTTAAAGGGTAACAAGCCCACACAAACACACACATACACCAGCAGACATCAGTCTTGTGATCTGTGTGTGGCTACAGCCTGTGTTTTGGTGTAAACAGTCGGGCCATTCATGCCACCCAGCCATAAGAGTGAGTGCGAGAGCAGAAACCTCAAGCCTTTAAAAAAAAGAAAAGAGAGAGAGGGGAAGGTAGAAAAAAAACATCTAAAGAGATACACACAGTTACGTAATCATAATCTCAACAGAGAGAGAGAGAACTCTGTCAGTTTTTTCATTCATGTAAACCAGGAAAAAAAGATTAAATTTAAAGTTATTGAACCCAAAATAATTTGGTAAAAATATGATCAGAGCAAGACCAGTTAAACTGCATGAAAACAGCGATACATTTATCTGCAATCTTTAAAGCTGCAATAACTGATTTTATTTCTTTTGTTTTTTGGCCACTTGGGGGCAGCAGAGACAAGTTATATCATCAGATTTGAGGGTGATACAGAGAACTTGTTAGCAAACAGCTGCTTATTTCCACAGTCAGCAGTAATAATCGGAATAACTATCATTCATTTTGAGTTGTGCATGTGTCTGCCTGGTGAATGTAAGTCCAAAGTCACTCTCTTTTAGCTCTGTTTTTGGTCTCTACCAAGCTGCAATCTTTGAGGCTGAGAAATGAAGCTGTTGCAGAAGTGCCAAAAACTGCAGTTCCTCAAATTGCCACTTGTGGCTGGCTCCAGAAGCCAGTTAATCCCCATAGAACCTCATGTTAAATTGCCCAACTTTACAGCAGAAATAAACACATTTACAGCCTAGTACAAAAATAGTTTTGGTCTTTGTAGTTTATTTCAACATTCATGGCAATTGTATGGGAGGTGAATGTTTTTTTATGTAACTCACCTTCTATGAAGGCTTAAATTTGCACATTTAAGGGTATGCTACTTTGGGCTATCTGCGAGGCAATCCAGTCCTAGAGTCAGATCCACCCCCCTACATAGCTCCACTCTCACGTCCAAATATGGTCACTTCTGGCTCCAAAAAACCCAAGAAAGTGATGGCCAAAATGCCAAACTCAAGGCTTCATAACTGCAGTCCACAAACCATTGGGTGACGTCACATTAACTACATCCACTATTTTATAGAGTCTGTGGTATCTATGAACCCCTGAGGCAAACATCTCTTTAGCTGCTAAATGTTCCACTATATTCACCAGCAAGTCTCTAACTGTGTCTGTCTGCTGTTTGGTGCTGAGCGGGTAGTGTACTGTCAGTTTATAGAGCTATTTCTCTAAAAGCAGAGGCAACTTTTAGCTCATCGGCTGGACTGTGTGCCCCATATAGGCTGAGTGCTTTGAAGGGGCCCGGGTTCAATTCCAACCTGTAGCCCTTTGCTGCATGTCATCCAATCTCTCTCCCGCCTTCCTGACAACCACAGCTGTCCTGTCTATAAAGGTAAAATGCTGCCCAAAAAAGAATTAAAAATGACACTCTGAGAGCTGTGAGAGTGAGAGTGAATTGTGGGTCGTACAGCTTAACAGTGTGCTGGAACTCACTATAAAGCTCTGGAAAGCTGAGGGAAGCCCCATTTCTCTGTAGGTTCATCCCTATTAGTGACCCCTGTGCCATTATGAGTATATCGGTATACTTTAACAGCTTTCTGCAGTTATAGCTGAGCATGGGTTAAGTTATATTACCAGCAGTCACAGTGTCTGTCAGGTCAAGTGAATAGCAAAACTGTGTTTACCTGAGATGGTGAGTAGGAAGGACTGTAGACTGGGGAGCCTCTGAAGCTCTGAGCACCACCCCCTCTCCATCCTGGACTATGGAGACCAGCATAGTCTGTCACATCACTGACCTGCATCTGCTGCCTCCACCCTGAGATAACAAAGGGGTGAGGGTGGGGACAAGGAGCGTGGGAGGCAGATAAGGAGAGTCAGACAGTCAGACAGATTATGATCTGAAATAAAATCAACCAAAGAATCAAAATCATTCATGCATTCCTTTATGAAATTAAATATCCACAGACTGTTATGTCTATTCTGGCAAGAAACCCACAAGATTAAATGGATTCACACCTTGTTATGACCAGATGGCAATAAAAGGTGATGACATGGTTCATGTTTAGCTTGTTTGTCTTTGTCAGAAGCATCAATCAGTATGTTTATCATCAGTGTGCAGCTCTTGTCATCAGAGCAGACATTGTGTGACTAAGCGAGACCTGTAAAAACATCATGGCAGCTTGTCGGAAAAACATCTGTTGGAACACACAGTCGTTCTCTTTTCAGATCATCAAGAGAGACAACCACACATTTCAGTTTTATCTAGTTGGTTTTTAAAAAGATTCATACAGTATGAGAGCTCCATCAGTTTATTTTAGCTTCATGCTTTAGTATTAGATTATATGTCAGCAAATAAAAAACAAGGAAATACCACTTTGGACAAATAAAGAACACTGACAAATTTGTTTTTAACTGCTAAAACCCCTCATCTTGAAAGGTTGTTCGCCATCCATTAATAAAACAAAAATGAAGCAATCCTTTTCAGAAATACTTGGTTATGTTACTGTTTATGTTAAAAGAAATATTGGCTGATATATAATGAGCAGATTTTTTATTAAACAGTCAAATATCAACATCTGTATTGGCATCAAAATTCCGGTGTCACTCAGGTTCTGCAAAGTAGTAAGCTAAACCTTCAGTTTAAGTTAAACCAATGAAATGTTAGTAGTAAGGGGGTACAAAATATTGGCTATCAGCAACTTCAACTGAAAAATGTATTGGCCTCGAGTATTGCCATCACATACTGTGCTGCCACATCAGCATTCATACTAAATTATATGTATGGTCACATTGTTAAACTATCCATTGTCTCTGGTCCCAGTCTTTATTGTTACTTGCAACTTCAGACTAAAGACTAAAAGACTAAAATCGGTATAAGAATCTGTGATATTATTATGCAAAGTAAAAGTCAGTGTGATTCCCCCATGAGCAATGAGGCCATTCAAACCATGTAAAAATAGAAATAAAGTTTTCACCTCATGCAGAGGTGGTGCTAGCAGTGTTATTACTGTACAGTGCTGAGGTATTCTATCACTTCATGTCTCTGCCACCTGTTAGTGAAGGTGGAGACTGAGATAGGCATACGTTTTCCTCTTCAAACAATAATTTCTGATAGTTTGAAGGGGGTTGAAACTCCTGTAAGACCGCCAAGGAAAAAGCCAAAAGTGCCTCTAGACACATGTGTGGTCTATCCCTGAAATATTCAGGAACACTGCCTGCATGAGCTCATGCGTGAAAGGAGGCAGGGATTGATATTTAGGGAAATCTGTTCTGCCAATTTCCCACTTAAAGACCTACACCTCAAGGAAAATGCTGGTACGGCTGTATTGTGAATGAAAGCAGTAACACTGCAGGGACAACATGTGAAGAGTGACTTTCATTTGATGAAAGACACTTTTTCACAGAGCACTTGAATCAATCAGACTGCTGTGATGTATCCAAATTGTTTACAGTAAAGCATGAAAAAACATCACTTGTCCATCAGTCTTGTGGAATATTGAATAATTTACAAGAACACTGGCACCAGACAAAAACAGCTCCTCACACGCCATGTTCCTGAAAATAGTAATAATACATACATCCTTGCCCAATGCTATTGTTCTTCTGTTGAGTTTTATGGCATCCAAAAGGCCCAGACACACCAAAGTGACATCAAGTGGCAATGAAGGCCAACTGTTATGTTGCCTCACGTCGCCTGTTTCTCAGCCAAAAAAGCACTCCGTAAAGATTACAGCCAATGCCCAACTAGCTCATGAGAGGTAATAACTCTCTGTACCAGCAGACACTGGTTGTCCGTATCTGTCATTAAAAAAAGAAAACCAGAAGAATGACAGGATGGATTCAGGATGCTAGTTAGACAGTTAGTACATTTACAACATAACCTGACGTTAAAGGAACAAGTGATATTTACAGTGCACTAGCAAATAATAACACAAACAACTGTTTCTGCTAAAGAGCTGAATGGCTGAAAAAATAATCTAACCTAATGTAACAAGTTTGTTTTGATCTTACACCCTCTTGACTTTGGTCTTGACTTTATTTACTTTCCTTGCTTCTGTTTCTCCTTTCATGCACCTAGCTGAAGTGATGTCACTCACTAACAGGCTCTTGACACAGATTCAACATGCTGAATTGGCCGAAAAGCCACCGACAAGGGCCAACAAGAGGTGATTTGTGCCAGATACACCATAAAAACTAGTGTGACAGACCTTCACCAATGACCTGACACTGAAACATCAACTTGCAGTTTCTTTATTTTCTCATGTTAGTGGATTAGCCTGCTGGCAACAGCGCTAGCTCAGCTACCAACGCCAGTCTTAAGACCTCAGCTTGCAGATTGTAGCAGCTGTGTTGCTCTTGGAGTGAGCCAGGTTGGGTGACGTTAACAAATTAGAATCATTTTGTGGGGGAAAAAAAGATAATTTTGTGATACTGGGGCTAACTTTGTGTTAATATTTACATTTATTCACAAGAGACTAAAATTAGTAAGTTAGTAATGCAGACATGATAAAGTAGATGTTTTTGTTCTTCTACCCAGCCTGAACATATTACCATGCTGCAGCCTTTGAAGACTGGAAACACCAAAACACACCATAACACTGAAACCAAAGTCTGGTGTTTGAGTCATGATAGAGATTGACCATATATGGGACCACACTCTATTGTGCATATCAACCATGAACAGCACTGTGGAACATTGTGAGCTCAGCTTTCATTGTGAGCATCCATCATCTCAAACTCACATGAAAGGCCAGGCTAGCCCAAGTGAAACTAATCCAGTTCCTCCTCTACACCAGAGGGCCTGCTGAGGGTGCTTCCACAGAGCATCCTTTTTTTTTTTTTTTTTTTTTTTTTTTTTACAGTGTCGAGTATCACTTGATCCCCACTGTATTTGTAGGGAGGCTATTCTCTTTTGAAGACTGCAACTCAACAGATGATGAGAGGGAGAAGGAGGGCATGATGCAAACACACTGGAGAGCAAAGTGTTGTGTCAAACTTCAAAAGCATTCCTGATCGCTTACAAAATCCTGCCTCAAAACATCGCCCAGAAAATCACACGTTACAAACAGACACTTACACACACACACACACACACACACACACACACACACACACACACACAGTAACTAAGCAGTGAAATATTAGTGTTACTGCTTCCAGTATGCCCTCGGGATATATCCCCCTGACAAACTCGCTGACCTACATACATACAAACACACATGCTCCATTTCCTGTGCTCAAATTCCATGATTAGAAGGAGAGCCTCATTGACCTGAGGCTGCACAAAAACACAGGGTTAGAGGTTAAATGTCAGCAGTAATGTAACCCTGCGTGGCACATGACCGTGGGTCAAAGATAACCACAGCAGAGATCCTGACAGACGGGATTCAGGAGCTGTCACAGCCGCTCTCGACTGCGGGGAGCTCCCATGCGATCCATCGGACCACTCTGAGGTTAGCTTTGATGGAACAGCTGCTCTGTACGCAAAGAGCTGGGAAGTGATGACATCACTCGTACACCTATGACCCACAGTCTTCAAACAGAAAATGAATCAGGGCTAGAGGTCGCAGCAGAAATGTGCCTCTTCCTCCTGGGTGCATCCCAGTGGATGTGAGAGGTAGTAAATCTGTCATGTGTGCCAGCAGGGGGAGAAGAAACAGTGAGGAGGCAACGCTGACACACGTGGGTCATGAACACAGGCATCATCACTGTGACATGCTCAGGTTTGAAAGGTGGGACGAAGTCAGTGTTTGTCCTGAACAGGCTTTATTTGTCTGCACTTTTACACTTTTTTTCACACAACATATCGAATCAATTCAATACAGGGATGTTGTTATATACCGGTATTGGCACTAACAGTGAAATTTAAAAACGTAATATTGATACCATGTTTAAAATACACATATAATAATATTGTGTAAATAATCCAGTGACTCTGAAATAATGTCCGTTCCCTTCTGTTTTGGTTTTGTTTTGACTCTGCTTTGGTCACAATAGTTCATTCATTCATTCATCTTCTAACTGCTTCATCCTCTTGAGGGTCGTGGGGGGGCTGGAGCCTATCCCAGCTGACATCGGGCGAGAGGCAGGGTACACCCTGGACAGGTCGCCAGACTATCGCAGGGCTGACACATAGAGACAACAACCATTCACGCTCACATTCACACCTACGGGCAATTTAGAGTTATCAATTAACCTAGTCCCCAATCTGCATGTCTTTGGACTGTGGGAGGAAGCCGGAGTGCCCGGAGAGAACCCACGCTGACACGGGGAGAACATGCAAACTCCACACAGAAGGGCTCCCACGCCCGGGATCGAACCGGCAACCCTCTTGCTGTGAGGCGAGGCCACCACACCACCGTGCCGCCCGTCACAATAGTTGTGCAGTGAAAATCTGATATTGTGCTAGCCTTTTTTCAATATATATTTTTTGTAAGGTAAATTAGTTATTTAATCTTTGGCTCTGGGGAGAATATCGGGTCATTTCCAAGTCAAAGGACTAAAGTACAAGTCAATCATTAGTTTGAGTACAATGCATCAGAGGATTACATTTTGTCTTCCAGTGATTCCAGTCAGATAAAAAATATAACTGGAGGCATTAGACACCGTTTGGAATTGGCCACATTGAACTTCAGCATGGTTTAGTTAAAGTACAGAGTCAAATGAATAAATTACAGACTTGACTCCCTCTTGTAGATGAGAGACAGCAGTATTGATAGCATATTGATAGAGAAAAATTAACCTTCCTTGTACTTTTGTTAATGATTTCTTCACTCAGACTACAAGTCATGTGTAAGGACTGAATTTTATACTTCATTTTATAAAAAAGCAACCCTTCACTGCCACATTTATATTTTCATTAGCTTTTACAGACAGTGAAATAACCAGCTGAATTAGCAAACAGGCACAGGCACTGGATGATTTTTGTTGCCCCACTCCAGATTCAAAATAATTAAAATAGATTGTATTATGTAGTGTGAGATCAGACATCTGAATTTCATAAATCGATTACATGAAGTGGAATTGCATAAGAAGGCGTGTTGGAGACAATAGGATGCAGTTATCTCACAGTGAACTGTGAGTCAAACTACTGATTGTCTTCAACTTTTATTACCGCTGAACTTCATTTCACATCAGTGAAGTTTTCACTTCAAAGACTACAGACTGACAGTATGGATGAATGAGTACACCATTATCTGTATCTGTAGCTCTTCAAACAGACAAATTATCTCGATCTGTATCCGCACTCAAAACAGGCCGAGTTTAAATATGCTGTGGGTGTGGCTTAAACCAGAAATGTGCGGAGACATTGATATGAGTTGATTAGAAGTTGCTGTATTTATTATTAATTAGAAAACTATTTACAGAACAGCATCAGAATTGAGCATCAGACCACTTTTGATCATCATGAGATTGAACACAGCTAGCCAAATGAAGTTTGTTTCTTCATCGTCGAGTACAGATATTGACACGTTATACTCTGATGATACTCGTACTACATACATTATCCTAACATGGTCTGTGCCTGAAACTCATTTCATCCGAATATTTGGCTCAGTCCACATTGACTGGTCTGAATAATTTTGAAATCAGCTCTTTTTTTTTTGATTTCCATACGTCAGCTGTCTGCTGTTTGTCATTTGCTTTTGTGGCCCTTTGAGGTAATTTTGTATCTTTGTGGCTGTTTCGTGTCTCTTTCAGTCATTTTGTGTCTCGATGGGTTTTTTTTGTTTTGTTTTGTTTTTTTGCCCATTTGTGTACTTATTTTGTGTGTCTTTCCTCTTCATCTCTTTGTGGTCTTTGAGGCCTGTGCCTGGTGGGCCTATTCAGGAATCCATCCATGAGTGAAAGCAACAGGCCTGCAGGTCTGAATGATAACTAGGCTAATAGATTCATTTCCTGAACTATGAAAGTTACAGTCCCATCTGCTCCCTGTGAGTGCTGCTGTTGACAGAGAAGGTGTCTTATAGAGCAGAAACATTATTTTTTCACTGCAAACTTTTGGGTAAATTAAATTTAAGGTTTTGAGGTTATTTTACATTGCATCTCTCCTTATGAGTTAGGATTTGGCTCTCTAACCATTACGTTCAACTTTAACTTTGGGATCCTGCTTTTCCTTATCAGGACTGAACTATTCTGTTCAGTTTAATCAGAAGTTACACAGTGGAGTGTAGATCTAAATCTGCTCATGAGAAAGCTGTAGCAGTATTATTATATCCCTCTTTAACAATGTCAAACATGCTTGACTAAATCTTTTCTGATAAGAAATAACTCATTTAATCCCATTCAGCTGTTTGTAAAACTGGGGTTCTGTAATTATGTCAGTGGATAATGTTTTGATGGCAGTACTCCAGTTTCACTGTGGTGAGAGGTCTGACTGGTCTATCTTCACGCATACTTTACTTATCTAACCGTTTCTTCCAATTCTGTAGATTTCCATTCCAAATAAAACAAATTGGAGGGTAAACAAATCTTTGTGAAGAGACCAGATTTTACACTGCTTACATCAGCAGGAATATCTACCACCTGTTTAATCAAATGCTTCCACCCTTTCAGCAAACACCTTGCACACGAACAAACACACCTTCTGTAACAAACCCACATGTATTCGTCTCTCTCAGGTGGAGATTTCCAAAATGAGGCAGTGCTTCAGTCCTTTAGTCTGGATTATAAATGGGTCTCTGTACTAGTTGAACTGGCACACGTGTATTTTCTTTAGTGTGGCATTTCAGTCAGTCATAATGTCACAGTGGACTGTTTTATGTCTCTGTACAAGTAGAGCTGTGTAAAGGTACTGTTAGAACTTACCAAGGTAAGGGGTCAGTTTACCCAAAATACATACATTTTTAGTAATAGCTGTTTTTAGCAACTCAAAAAATGCTGGCTTTAAGTGCTGAGAGTTTGTAATATTCGCCTCTTGAATATCTGTGTCTGCAGTCTACAACCACGCTAGCAACTCAGTGAGTCTGCACCGCAGGGCTTTGAGCTAAATGCTAACATCAGCATGCTAACATGCGGCTGATGGGAATGACATTAGTTTTGCAGGTATTTGATCATGAACCAAAAGACTGGATCATGTTTCTGGCAGATTTCATGGCAATGCAACCAACGGTTGTTGAGAAATTTTACTCAAAACCACAAATGTCAGCTGGAGTTTTAACATTTCCAGTTTTGTGGGTCTGGTTTGATGTGCAAGCTTAAACCAGTTTGATTTCATGCAAACTGACTGAACCTGCATTTGTCATTATGAAACTTTCTGGCAAATTAAAAAGTAGCTACCTGTGCTGATGGCGTCAGAATGCTAAATCAAACCTCTATTGCATCAGTAATAAGCAATATTATCATGACATATTATGTTTATTCTATAATCAGACTAACAGAGTAACAAGTGTCCAACAGGCCAAGTGCAATTTATTGCTGAGTCAAGCATCGAGAGCATCAAAGAGAACAAATTTCAGTAGAGTTGGGAGGGGGGGTTTAGCAGCGCACATTGTGTTTGTTTACTTGAAAGTTCATGTGTTTTTTTGCGTGACAAGGTGAGAGATGGCAGAGTTAGTATCTTCAGAAAACTAAAGCTATATACACCAATATGGCAACACTGTGGATTCAAAGCCGACAAAAGAGGTGTCCTAACTGGTTGCAGGTGACACAGTACGCTGGTTTGAGCTGAGCTTTTGTCAGACACCCTGTTTCTGTTTATTCCTGTTACTTGCTTTGGAAGCTCCACAATGGAAAAGAATGGCTGATTCATGAAGCTGAAATAAGGAATTATCTGTGCAATGCTTCCTTATGTCAAAAACCTAAATAAGGTGGCGCTGTCTCGGGGGAGATTGCCAGGAAGCGAACAGTTTCTGGTAAACTAAATGACCATTGCTTATAATAACCTACTTGCTGTTGGCTATATTGTCTTTCATTTCCAGTAAATATCACAATATAGAACGTGTGCTTTCTGTTTTAAAAGCAACTTTACAAATGTAGGAGAGACAGCAAATATCTATCTTTTCAGTGGTTACATCTCCAGTCTGATCTTGAGCACACAGCTGATAGCTATGTGGTTTAACAGAGGTGCATACTTAATGGATTCAGTGTAGATAGAGAGCTCCAGTGTAACACATTGTGAACTGATAGTTGGACGCTCATTTGCTGTAAGGACACAGTGTCATTTTGTTCCACTCGAGGGTTGCTGCTAAGTCAAGTGTGACACTTAATGGTAAAATTCTGTAAATCAGTCCAATCTGGTGTTTGGCTTAATACACTGGCCCAACCCTAAGTTTAACCTCATGGTGGCGCTATAGGAAAAGCCAGAGGATCACCAACATCAGTGGGATTCATCCTCTGGGAACCATGAATGTCTCCACAATATTTCATGTCAATCTGATACTTGTTGAGATATTTTAGTGTGTTCCAAAGAACTATGTTGTCGGCCAAGAAGAGAAGTTGGCGTTGTTTCAAACTAATTTTCTATTCTATGTTGTGATGCTTTTTTTCCCATTTATTTTGAAGTCTTACCTGACCGATGGGTATTTCCCTTGTTGCTGAGGCCGTTGGTGTGCAGAGAGGCAGAGCGGGAAAGGGGGGCACAGCGGGTAGGAACAGGAACAAAGGTGGGATCCAAATCCAAAATAAGCTGGTTCAGCTGCTCTATGGATTCATCAATGTCTGTGGTTAATGACGACAAATCCTCTTCTTGGCAAGATGAAGTATTTGTGGTATCAGCAGACTGTAGGTTGTGTGCAACATCTGTGTTCTGTGTGGCGTTGTGTGTGCCGTCCTCGTCTACCAGCACTCTCTGCACTGCCTCCCTGCTGCTGAGTCCTCGAGTTGGTGTGTCAGGAGCTGTCAGAGGTGGCGGCCTCTGTTTCCTCACCCTGTTCAACTTCTCTTCCCCATCAGTTTGAAGGTAGGTATGAGTGACGACATGAACCATCTGCTGCTGTTGAACCCAGGAGTGTGTGGAGTACTCAGTGTGGGCTGTTCTCTGGGTTTCAGGCAGGTTCTCAGAGGAGAGGGAGCAGATACTGCTAGAGCTCGGCAGGTCTGAAGCAGGAGCTGCTACACCATCTAACTCATCCTCATCATCTAATATATCAGTTTCCCTCTCGTTCGACGAAGCCTCTCCATTGACCGTATGTCCCAGTCCAGACTCATCTCCAGTCATCTCTCCCTCTCTTCTGCTGGATGCAGCAAACTCAGTCATGACCTCCAGAAGAGGCTGAGCAATCTCAAAGTCCACCCCAGGGAACAGCCTCCTTGCCTGGGTACACTTGTTCTGTGCAACCCCTCTCCTCTGTCCGGCTCCGGTTGGTCCCTGTGAGGCAACAGACAGTCCTGAATCGCTGCTGGCAGATGGAGCTCGGTCGCTGAAGCTGGGGCTGCTGGCGGCCAGGCAGAAGGAAGCTCCTTCCTCACTACTCTTCTTCCTCACACCGTTTAAGCTGCCATTTCCAGGGTCCTGAATATGAGGTGAAGCTGTGAAGACAAAATCACTGAGGTCAGTTTGAGGTTTATATGTTAACAGAAGAATAGAAAACAGATGCAAATGTGACCTGTTGAAAAGAGGGTGGAGGTTTGGTGGCAGAAGTGAAGAGGGCATGATGAAATCAGAGGTTCTTCAACAAACAAACAAAAAAAGCAGAAACAAACTTGAAAATTACCCAAAGATATTAAATTTACAATAAAAAATAAATAAATAAGAAAAAACAGCTAATATTCATATTTAAGAAGATTGAACTGGATATTTTTTGTTTAAAAAAAGATTTGAATGATATATTATAACTTTCTTTCCATCGACTGTTCATTTAAATGACTATTTGTTTCAGCTCTAACATAAATTAGTAATTTTCTCCAAAACGTGTGCAGCAGTTCCACCAGTCAGAGGTTTACAGCAGCATGTATGTAGCCTTAAAGTGTAATGCTGTGACCTCATGGTGACATCTGATGGTGTTGGAGCATAGCAACATTTTTTTCATTATTTGTTATTAACTCTGTCTTCTCCAATCTGGATTATGGCAGCTACACTGAGAACAATGTTTCGAAAGATTTTAGTGAGTAATCAAAGTTATACTGTAAAATTGTAACTAAAAGCATAAATTACACAATTATATGACTTTGTACCTGCACTACTACTGTATATGATTCACTGTGACGCGCGTGCACACACACCACAAACACACACACACACACACACACACACACACACACACACACACACCACCTGTTGGAACGCAGCCATCACCCCAGACACACTCCATGTAGATAACACAGAGCCCCTTTGTGTGTGCTGGCGGATGCATACGCGTGTAGTTGTGTGTGTGCGTGTCAGGCAAAGGACATGTCCATCATAGAAGTGTACCTGAGGTCAGATAGAGCTGACTGCACATACACACACACACACGCACATATACTTGAACTGTCTGTAGCAACAAGAGAGCGCATTTCCATCATTATTTAAGTCTTTTTTGTTAAATATGAGAGTGAACTGATTAACTTTGGCTTTCTTCCCTATTGTTAGACATTTCATAGACACAACAATCAAATGCTGAACAAAATCCTTGGTCATGCTGCCGAAAACATATTGTACAGTATTGTATGAGAACTACACAAGCAAGTTCTTTTCCTGATAAAGGCTGTTACATTCAGACGAGATAAGAAACTGCCTCGTACAGTTACTGCAACAATACATACAGTGCATACCGCAGCTGTATGAGCACAGCCTCTTAAGTCCAGAGAGGCAATAAAACTCAAATACCAGACAGGCATGGTAAACCCTCACAGCTGGTCTGTTAAGTCACACACACACATAGACACACAGATGCACAGAGTAGTACATTCACACACTGATAAACACTTTGTATAACTTTCACACTACTGTAAGAGCTTCAGTAAAAAGACACACATGCCAAATCTGCATCAAAAAGCTTACTTACTCTCTCACCGGCAGTCAGGAATAAACTTTCACTGTCCCTTCTGCTGACTAGAAACAGGATGGAAGTGCTTGCTGAAGCCTCCCTTCGGATTGTCAGAGAAGGAGGAAAGGAGAAACAGATGACAAGCTGAAAGGAAACAGGGGGCAAGGACGGGGACAGAATGAAAAGGATGAGGAGACAGATACAAAGAGAAAAGGAGGCTGAAATAGAGATTCAGAGCTAAGCTGAAGTTGTGTCGTCCTCTCAGGCTGCCACAGGAAGACAAGCAAAGAACATTCTTTCTCTTAAGGTGCTAACAGCCCCCCTGTGTCAACCCCCCTCCTACTCTCTCTCTTTCCCCTCTCTCATGTCACTCCTTCCTTGCCTGCTTAGTCCTCGCACTACGAATCCCCGCCTTCACCGTCACTACAAAATTAGCCTTGCTTTGCTTCATCCCTCCTCCTCTTTCCTCCCCCTCGGCATCCTGCCCCGGCTGACACAGGTAGGTAATGCTGTGGAGAGAGTGTGTGCTCATGCATTTTTTGTCTGAGGGGGAAGGCAGAAGAAGGAAGGGTGGATCATTCACTAATACTGCATGCAGGCACATATTTCTGCACAGGTGGAAGAGTTTGTACAACACACATAATGCACTTTCAAGAAAAGAAACACAAAGCACGAGGGACCTTGAGCTGGCCAGATATGGAGAGGGGAATGTAAACATGGGGGCGGGCTCTGGAAAGACTTGTGTGCAGAAGGGGGATGGGGACATACTGGACAAATTGCAACCTGCAACTTGAACCTGAAAGCAACACGCTTCAACTGGAAAGAGGGAAACCAGATAAAGGGGGGGAGAAGAATAGGAGAGAGTAAAATAAGATGGAGTGATAGAGGCAGCAGAGGGGAGGGGTGTGAGTGGGCTGAGAGGGTAAAGTAGAACCACCTGTGGTTGAAAACAACATTCTTGCAACTGGCTGCATTGCTAACTGGCTGGCACCCTCATTATACTCATGTGCATGCGTGTGTGCTGGTGGTTAAACGTAATGGCCATGTGTGTTTTTGCACTCATGTGAGCGTCTGTGTAAATGTGCGTTTACATGCCACTTTTCTGCATTTCTCCCCCAGTGATCGCTCCATCTAAATTACATGGCTGGCAGAGCAGATTTAGCAACGGCATAAAACAGCTGGAACTGAAATCTCAACCGCCGGTTTAAGTGATTGTTTCAGCTGTCTAGATGTGTATTTTTCTGTTGGTATTTTTCTTTGTGTGAACGGTTGTTCTGACTAAAAGGAAACTCTTTGACAAACAGCCGCCTCCAAATACACGGGTCTGGCCCGGCTGCTGTCAAGATGATTGTCGTTATGCCCGTTCCCAGTAACGTCTTTGTGACCACAACAGTTGTAAGCTGTCACTCCGATGACCAGACAATTACCCACAGCACTGACCACAGCCAAGGCCCGAGTCTAAACATACCTTTTCAGGGACTGGATCTGCAGCCACAGAAGGATGCAACCTCTGTAGAGCAGCCAAAGATACATTTACTGTTTTGTTTTGTTTTTTGGCCACTTGGGGGCAGAACAGCTCCATGACAAGCTAAAAAACTAATTTTTACAAATCTCTTTTCAAGTTGTTGCAGCTCTACAGCTGCCAACTCCCATTTTAACCTGATGATGTTTGTGTCAACCTGATGAATGTAAGTCCAGTATTTAGTCTCCTCGTTGCTCCATTTTTGTCCCCACCACCTCCTGAGGGAAATATCTGTCTCTTTAGCTGCGAAATGCTCCACTGTCTTCACCAGCTAGTTGCTAACTTTGTCTGTCTCCTGTTTTGGGTAGTGTATAGTGAGTAAAGTCTCGGCCATACTGAATGCATTGAACATCTACAGACATGTACTGGTTGTATGGATGCGCACGTGGCTCCTTTCATACTACAATCCAGGGTTCATGTCTGTCTGGCTTTCTAAATATGCACCTTTCCCGATCCACACTTATATAAATGTGGTTAACAAATGATCTCCATGCCCAACCTCTTTTTAAAAGAAGCTTGCAACATGTGTTATGTTCTTCTTGGACAACCAGCTAGAGGTGCATACACCACCAATGGGACTGGAGTTTGGAACAAGACATTATACTTAATAACTGGAAAATGTGCAGTTGGCACGCTTGATATGTGTATAGTCGACGCAGTACCCAAAGTCTGGACTGCACTTGGCGACCACAAAGGGATCCACATAGACCCCTACGGACATGGGCGGATGACAACATTTACATCTCGCATACCTTAACAGACCCCATAACTATAAACTATAAGTTGGCCTTAAATGTGCCATCACACAAAACTTCTGATCTAAAAGAGGCTAAAAATCAGAAGGCAGAAATTATGAATGGGCCTTAAATGTGCTGTCAAACCAAAAACCTGAGCTAAAAGAGGCTAAAAAAGGCTCTGTAGAGCTGCAGAGGAGATGATAATTCTCTGTGGGTTTTGCACTCATATCAACTGGTTTTACATTATGTACAGTCTTTTTGATCCAAAATACTGATTAACGGACCTTTAAAGGACTATACTCACGATTTAGCATGTTTTATCCGATTTACAAGGAGAAAACATATACTTAAAGCTGCTCTAATCAATATCAATACCAATGTCAAAGGGGTCACTCATAGTGATAAACCTGCAGAGAGTTATCATCCCTCGGCTCTATGAAGCTTTACAGTGAGTTTCAACTCATTGTTGTCAAGCCCACAACTTCATTGTTTTGGTGTACCCTCTCACTCTCCTGACTTACTTTCTGAACTTAGTGAAGCATTGATCTGCTAAAGAGCCAGATTCCCTCAGGAGATGGTGGAGACCAAAACATTCATTGTTACACTTGTAAACCTTACAAAACATTGGTTTGGTCCTTTAAAAGTCAGAACTAAGCAGCCCTGGATTGGCATTCTGCTTCCCTAAGAATGCCATGGAAACAGAATAAAGGTCACCATTATGTAAGAGCAGAGCAGATAGTGTAGTGTAGTGTGCTGTGTCTTTAAATATATTGTTGTCCTGTTAAATCCTGTCTAATAATTAAGTCAGAGACACAACAGGAATCCAGAACAGGAAAAGAAAGTGAAAGAAAGACACGCAGGTAAAGAAGTATTTAAAAAATAAAGAGAGTTTACTAATGAAAAACCATAAAATGCACCTTACCTGTTTCAAGAGAGGATGTGTCTCCGTATGAATCTCGTCTAACCAAAGGGTCCAGGGTGTCATAGTCCACTGTCACACAGTGTCCGTTGTGCCACAGTTCTCTGCCTGCCCATGGAAATGACAAACAGAGCAGCAGACAAAGAGGCAGCAGCGGTCAGGAGTCAGTTAAACAACGACGACACACACACACACATAAACACATGCACACAAACACACGCACAAACACAGACACACACACATACACACACACACACACCAGCTGTTTCCAGATCTAATTTCAACTTTGATATAAGCAATAATGTGAGTTTTGATTTTAATTTTACTTCTACCTGTCTTCCTGTGTCTGAATGTGTGTATGTGTCCTGGATTTCCCCGACTGAGTGTTTACCCGTGTGCAGTATTTCCTATCTGAATTCCTGTCAGATGTGTGTGTGTGATAACTCCTCATATTGCTTCCTTTTGAGATGCAAGGAGTGTGATTGTGTGTGCTGAGGGCCAGTTTCACCGTTACGCCCTCATCATGGTGTCCAACACTGCCCCCACCTGGGTGACTGCTCAACTGGATGAATACTTTTTTCAATAATGATTAGTGTGTGTGTGTGTGTGTGTGTGTGTGTAACACTTCAAACTGAGTCATTTCTGTCTCTTCTGCTTGGTTTAGGAGACACAAAGAAGCTTGGTGCAGTCTTTGTCCATCTGAGGCACTTATAGCCTAAATATTGTTTGTGTGTGAATGAGCGTTGGCTTTGCATGTGTGAGTGTGTTTAGTTTGGGGAGTCCAGGTGTTTGTATGTATTTATGTAAGTCTGAGCAATGGTTCCCAAGGTGGGGTCAAAACAAGATACATTTGAAGAGTCATGAGATGATTGACAGAAGAGGAAAGCTATTAATATTTTTTCTCTTGTTTCTTCTAATCTTAACCTTTTTTTCTCATAAACTACTGGATAATGTTACCTCCTTTGGGACTAGTTTCTCTTTCTTAAAAAACAGAAATCATATGACACATAATTCTTCTGTTGAACTGGTGACAAAGAAGCAGACATAACTGGGACCACATACAAAAAATGTTGGGAACCACAGAGTTAGAGGGGATTTTTTTAAGGCAAATGTACAATTTGGCAATCATTGTTTTCACTTTACTATTTTTTTTTCTCAGGGTTTTCTATGCAGGTAAGGTTCAGTTCACTTAAATTCCCAAAAGACATACTGATTTACTTATCCCAAAGGTTGTCTGGCCATGTAAAAAGATATAATTCTATATGCAACATGCTGTCTTAGCTGTGTCAAAGTAATGAGAAATTACAACTGAAAAATGCTCTGTGAAAAATGTTCCAAGTTTTCATCAGCAGAAAAAAGTCTATTAAATATCTACGCTACTTGCTTTTGTATCATTCTTATCACCAGAAAGTGCTAAATTAAAATAAAATTAAACCCTACACGTAGTAGCTTTAAAGGTCCAGTGTGGAGGATTTAGTAGGATATATTGGCAGAAACTGAATATAATATTCATAACTATGTTTCCATTACTTGATAATAATCGAAAATAAGAATAGTTGTTTTTGATACCTTAGACAGAGCGGTTAATATCTACATATGAAGCGGTTCCTCTTCCATTGATTCCAACATATTGTTCTACAGTAGCTCAGAAAGGACAAACCAAACACTGGCTCTAGATAGGGTCATTCGTGTTTTTATGTTGGCTACCATCATTGTCCTTCACGCAAGGAACAAGTTTCAGTTGGTTGCAATCTGCTGCCTCACCACTAGATGCCACTAAATCCTACACAGTAGACCTTTAGTCCTGACAATTGCCATCCATATTTGTAAATTACTCACAAACAAGTGTTTGTAGCCATGCTAGCAACTCATGGGACAGCAATATCAGTCTGTCTGTCTGTTTGTCCACAATTTTTGATCCAAACTGAAATATGTCAGCAACAACCCAATGGATTGCCAAGAAATTTATTTTAGACATTCATTGTCCTGAGAGGATGAATAATAATGACTACCCTGACTTTACCTGTTGCGTCACCATGAGGTCAAAATGTGAATCCGATACTTGTTGAGTTGATACCTGCATAACTAAAAACATTCAGCCTCAAATGTAGGCCACTTTGCGAATCATGCTATTTAGCAAATCTTAGCATGCTTACAGAGTAGACAAAGATGGTAAACGTGGTTAACATTATACATACTAAAAAACATCAGCATGTTAGCATTCTCACTGTGGACGTGTTAGCATGCTGACATTAGCATTAAGCTCAAAACTATGTTGTGCCTAAAGCCTCACAGAGCTGCAGAGCTGTACTCTTAATCTGGTTTCCTTTGAATAATAAAAGAAGTATGAAAAGTTGAACCCATGTACTTTGGATCCTGGCTCAAAGCATCACAAAACCACCAAAAAACATCTGAAACGTATTTTCACATGCACATTTATTCTCAGTTCTATTATCCAGTTCACTGTAATAATGTTTGCTGGTGCCTTTTGTTTTTATGAGCTGCAAAAAAATCTTTTGTTGGAGATAGTGTACCTGTAATTTTTTCAGGGCTGTCAGAAAGCAACAGCTCCACTTTTCCATCATCTGGGAACCGAGGATCTGAAATGTTAACAAAAAGAAAAAGACAGTTAACTTGGCACAGCGGGCAGATTTCCATGTGAACTTCACACCTGCACAGGCTGATAAAGGGTCCAAAGTTAGTGCAGGCAGGTCATATTTACATTGGAAGGAAGACTGAAACATTTATCAGTTACAGATTAAGATGGATATTGCAGTAGAGAATGATGGTGACAGAGACAGCAGTTGGCAGTGTGCAGGTTATAAATACCTTCACTGGCACAGTCCAGCTCCACCTTGCTGAAGGTGAGGGTGTGTCCGTGTACGAGGCCCGTATGAAACTGGAGACGGAAGACAACCTGCCGGCTGGCTGACTGGCTGTTTTTATCATAACACACCACCTAAAGCCAGAGAGAAGATGACACAGTGTCTTGCATATGCTGCTTTTATCTGATTCACTCAGATTTATGCCTTTTTTTTCCCTTTCTTTTTATATACACTTATATTCAAGCAAAGTAAGAGGTCAGTAAATTACTTCCTGTCAATTTGGTTAAAAAATGAGAACTGTTGAATTTGTTATTTATATTTCTTTAGATTTTATTATAGGATTTGTTAGTCATTTTTGTCTTTTATTTTTTTCGATTTATATTGTTATTTATATTTTTCTAACTTCCAAACATATGACATTACAGTTAAAAAAATGTAATGCTATATTTTACAAAACTAACACTACTGAATAATTTCCAATAATTCTCCTGGAAAGACTTTGCAATTTGGTGGTAATTACAGGAAGAAAGAGACAGTGATCTATTGGTACACTTCTGATTAAGTAATTGCAATTCATTTCTATTGCAAACAAGTCCTTTAATCAGGTCTTTTATTCAAGGTTACAGCTTTTAATTCAAAAGATATAATGTACATAATGTAAACAATATTATTTTAAAAATCAAACTTTTGCAAAAAGGGAAATAAAATATGGTTTCTGCAAGGTTAGCTTATTTTAATGATTCCAAGTAATGAATCATTTACATTTTATGCCATATATGGCAGTGGTAGTCATTACCTTTATTTATACACCTAAATGATTTAAAAAAAATAAAAAAAAAAAATTAAAAAAAAAACTAGAATCACACCCATGTCTGTGAAAACATGGATGCTTCACACACATCTTCCCCTGGCAACACAGAAGATCTATACAATCAACACTGTTTCAAGATGGGCACCCAAGATTAGTGTCACCAATTCAGCATCTGACCAAAAGTAAAGTTGACCTTTGACCTTTTGGAATTAAAATGTCATCACTTCATCAATTTATTCTATTAGACATTTGAGTAAAATTTTGTCATAATCAATGTATGAATTCAAAAACATGCTTTTTGAGGTCACAGTGACCTTTGACCTTGACCACAAAATTGTAATCTGTCATCCTTTAGTCCAAGCAGACGTTTTTGCCAAATTTGAAGAAATTCCCTGGTGTTCTTCAGATATTACATTCACGAGAATATGACCAACGGGGTCACAGAGACCTTGACTTTTGATCTTAGGCCACCTGATTCTAATCCGTTCATCCTTGACTTAAATTGGATGTTTGTGCCAAATTTGAAGGAATTCCCTTACGTTGTTCTGAGACATCACATTCACAAGAATGAGAGGTTGTAACATCATAGTGACCTTTGACCATCAAAATCTATCATGGAGTCCAAGTGAACTTTTGTGCCAAATTTGAACAAATTCCTTCAAGGTATTCTTGAGTTATCGTATTCATGAGAATGGGATGGACGGACGGACAGACGCCTTGATAACATAATTCCTCCAGCCATGGCTATCGCTGGTGAAAAGGCATAAAAGTCATAGCAATATACATCAGCACTCACCATGATGTCCCCTTTGAGCAGCTGAGCTGGCTGCAGCACAATGTAGAGGCGGTCTGTCTGGGCTGCATTAACATGGCTGACATGGATATAAACACACATTACACACTGTATTCTCTTCTGAATAACATCCTGCCATGTCTACAGATTATTATATAATTTCTTACTAGACTGCCGATGTGCAAACAGCTTGCAGACTCTGGTAGACTCTCAGGAAGAGACAACATGCTAGGAAGAGGAAGAGTTTCATCATAAAAGAGAGCATTCGTTTGAAAAAGAAATGTTCAGGCCATGACTTCAGACTGACTTCAATCAGACAACTTTTGGACCTTAGGACACATTTTGAATTATAAGCAGCATCTTTCTTCTTCCTCAGTAAGTTAAAGGATACAGTAGATGCCCTTTAGAAGGCTTCTACAATAGCCAGCTGCTATTTATCTATTTAGCTTCCTCTAATTCAGGTCAGACATCTGCTCCTTACCTCCATCTGGTCTTATTTTGGGAAGACCGTGAAGAACAACACACAGGAGGAAAGACGGAGAGGGACACATCCTCAGACCTCCCTTTAACATGCTCCCCAGCATCCACACATACCTGGAGAGCACAGAGAAATGTATTTACTCCTGTATTCTACCAAACACAAGTATCTCAGATGACTTTATGACTGGATATAAATGTGCTTCTCATCAAGTCAGTGTCCTTGTTTCACCACATTATTGTAGATTTATTATAGTTAAGTATTTCACAAGAGGATAAATCAGGTGATCAGTGACCTTGCAGTCTGAGGTCAACAGTCACAGCCGATCCCTTGGTCTACATCAGAGATCAAAAACTATAAGACCTAAACCAGAGCTGACCTTTGCCCTGGAGAGAGCCTGCTCATCAACCCTATTCTTACCGTTTTTGTGAGGGGGTCATCAGAGCAGACAGTTTGTCGTTGTAGAACCTCCTCATGGCAAAGTGGTCGAGAGAAAGGTCTGCACTGAGAGAGAGGATAATATTCAGATGGTGATGTGTCTAAACATCCTCAGTTCACCTACATTACAGTGTTTTCTAGTAGATGCAGCAAAACCAGAGATTTCATCTTCTATATTCCTTGCATTCTTCCTCCTTCACCAAATCTGATGCCAACATGATCCACAATGCATCTCAACATGTGATAGTTCATTCTGGGATTTGTGTATGTTATGCCAGTGGTTAATGTAGCCTGCAGCAAAGATGAGGAACTCTTCTTTCTAACTCCAGAACTCCAGATTGTTCATTCATTCATCTTCTAACCGCTTCATCCTCTTGAGGGTCGCGGGGGAGCTGGAGCCTATCCCAGCTGACATCGGGCGACAGGCAGGGTACACCCTGGACAGGTCGCCAGACTATCACAGGGCTGACACATAGAGACAAACAACCATTCACGCTCACATTCACAGCTACGGACAATTTAGAGTTACCAATTAACCTAGTCCCCAATCTGCATGTCTTTGGACTGTGGGAGGAAGCCAGAACCCACGCTGACACGGGGAGAACATGCAAACTCCGCACAGAAGGGCTCCCACACCCGGGATCGAACTGGCAACCCTCTTGCTGTGAGGCGACAGTGCTAACCACCACACCACCGTGCCGCCCTCCAGATTGTTTGCATTTTTAAATTTGTAGACTTCAGACTCAACCAACACTGCCACTTGGGATTGCAACTGCTTGAGGACATTTATCGATTTCACACAGCTCGCTCTAGAGCCACAGCAGGCTTTATACTACTATTTCTGCATATGCAGTGGCACACCAACGCCTGACATAAACCTGATTTATGGTTGGGTGCGAGACACTTTTGAAGAGTGTCTCTCAACACAAATTTATGGGCAGCACGATGTTCTCAATTTGTGCTTCAGCGAAAGGTTTTAGTCATCTCCATGGTAACCAGAGACTCCCTGTGATTTTTCATGGTCCGAGGCTATTTCAGTTGCGTTAATGAAGCTAATCTGTACAGAGAACTCCTTAAATCACACAGATACCCCACTGTATATGTGCTTTTAACTTATTACCTTATATTACTGATTGATCTGTTCCCAGTGTGTCTGTGAGCAGCAGATTCCCCTCACCTACTACAGGGAGCTGGTAAATAAAATCAATATATACAAAGACTGTTGATTTTCTCTTGTGGTGCTGACATTGAAACTATTCTTGTTAAGCAAATGTCTGCTGTCAGTCAGCCTGGTGAAGGCAGTTTGGTCAACCCATAGATGTATAATGGACCGGCCTCTGTCCTCTCAGCTCCCCTGACAGACAGCTGCTCCTGTGGACAGAGACACTGAGTGCAGGTTGGAGTCAGTGTGGATTTAAAACTACCTTCTCTGTGGTGAGTGCACCATAAAAGGCAACTGTCATTCAACACTTTTCTCTGTCAAAAATACATCATTTCTGTCGAACAACACTCAACAAGGGTTTTGCACGACCGACCATAAATCAGGCTTTAGGTGTTTAAAACTCATGGAGGCTTCCTGTAAGAAATCGAAAATATTCCCGTGATAACTGTAGACAGTGTGTTCTGTGGATTATCCAGAGTAACAAGGACATTGTTTCTTAAAAAATATGCTGCTATTAACATTTTTAAAGGGATACTTTGCTGATTTTCAACCAGCTTTGTATCCTAACTATGTGAATAGTATGAGTACATAACCTCTTATAAACTTCCCTCCATCCTACCATCACCCAGATCTCCCTGTTCATCTCTCTGCACAAATCTTCCAGATGAATCGAAGCATGTATTTTTGCTGGCTCTAGGGCTACAAATTGTACTTCCACATCACGTACACAGAGCAGAGCGAAAACAGAGAGAGAGCCTCCCTTTTCTCTCTCTCAAATTTGGACCAAACTCAGATCAAACTGTAAAACTTGGCAGTGCTGATTAAATATAAACCAAAATTATGTTACTGTTATACTTATATCTTTCCTCAATTTTCTTCAGAAAAATATTTTAAGTTATGGTTTAATTAAAATACAAGATCATTTGTTACCAGCCAGCCGCCATATTGTTTCCTCCAACAAAAGGTACAAGCTCGAATTACGTCACCCAACAGCAGGAGTGTTATTGGTTTGGTGCAGCTCAGTGCGGTCTTTTAGTGTAGGGTTTTCTGCCTCTTGAACAAAAGTGAATGCCACAGCCCTCTTCCTCTGTTTTTTTCTGATCATGTAGCATCAATTTCAAGCACTTGCATCTTTCTACTGCACAGACAGGCTGTGTAGTTCATAGTTTGCTCTTGAGTTTGCTGTTTTCTGTTCCTAATTGTCTATGGTGTTAGCTTTTGAGTCTGATGTTGATCTGTTACATGTCAATACAGATTAATAGTGTTCAGAACAACTACTTGTGCTCTGTGAAGCAGAAATTGTCATAATGCTTTGTTAATTCCAATTTCCTCAACACCACCACAATCAAAATTCATTTGCCTCCACTGTTTTGGACAGCAGCCACAATCTCACAGACAGAGCCCCAAAACAAAAAAACAAAATTATCTGCATGACTTGATACCACCACAGAAAGTAAGTATGGCAGCAGGCTGGTACGAAATATGTTTTTCTAATTTTGGAACTTAAAAAGTCCATGTCAGATTTATACTCACTCACAAACCATTGCATATCTGCACTTACTCACACAAGGACACACCACAGAAGGACAATGGTCACAATCAGATATTTCTCAACACTGAGTCAGCTGTTCAGCCACGAACAGCACGTACACACACACACACACACACACACACACGCACGTTCACACTAGTAGAGGTCGACCTGCTCTCCCTCTTCTCTGCATTTTCAGTGGACAGATTTACCTCGAACTGACCTTTCCCTTCATCCCATGATTAGACATGTAAATGAGGATGTGCTTTTAATAACTCACATCTGAACCATAGAACAGATTATATGTGGCCACATAAGCTGAACAGGCTGTAATGTTTGCTTTAAAAATGCTTTCCACTAAAATTAATAACGCTTTATGTCTTCTAGGCCTGTCAGGCAGGTACATTAAGAGTAAATAAATTCACTGGTGTCCAACAGTATCAGGATCCCTGCCCGAAAATCAAATAACAGTCTAGTTCAAAGTCTCTTCATTTGTCCTGCCCTTTGGCTAGAGGAGTCAAGCGGTAGATCAGCCTCTGTTCACTGTATTGTTCTGTCAGTGCTCTTAGATCTGCAGACATGTCCGACAGAAAACAGTCTCATCAGGATTCTTCCTTTGGAAACCAGAAATGTCTGTGCCAAATTTAATTGCAGTGTAGCTGTTGGCAATGTCAGTCTGTCAGTCATTTGTTGGTCCCTCACTTTGGTGCAAACTAAAATATATTATCATTAAATTACATTCATGGTTCCTGCAGGATACACGGTGATAACTTTGCTGATCCTCTGACTTATCATCTGGCACCATAACCAGATTCAAATTTTAATGTGTCCAATATTTTGGTTTATGACCAAATAGCTGCAGAACTAATGACATCCCCATACGCCTCAGCTGTACTTTATGTTTGTGCTAACTGGTAAATGTTAGCATGGTAACACACTAAACTACGATATTGAACTTGGTAAACATTAAACATTGTACATGCTACATACTACACATTCCCATGGCATCAGTGTTACCTGGCTGATATGTTGCTGAAGTGGATGTAAGAAGCCACCAGAACTCCGAGCAGCCCTTTACGTCCCTGTGGACAACCACAGTCAGGATTAATAAACTTTACACACTCACCTGCAGTGCATAGATGGAGTTAAAGAACATGTCAGTGTCGGTGTGTGCAGAGGAATCGGTGAAGTTTACCCTGCAGTGTAACACCAGGACGTGCTTCGGATGTGTTTGCAGCCAGTTCTGCATCGTTGTGCACACACTGAGGATCTGATCCAGGTCAGGAGCCAGGAGGCCCACCCAACCTGTGTCCATAATCTGACAGACAAACCACACATACTGTAACTAACATTGCACTGCAGCATTTGACCTCTGTAATTGGTACTTTGGATTTGTTATCACTACCTTGTGGTTCATTCGGGTGAGGGTGTTATTCTTCTGTGAGAGGTTGATGAGCTGAAGAAGGAAGGAGAAATTGTTTTCATGAAAAGGGAATAACAGCATGAGGAAAGTTACACTTTCAATTTTATCCATTATTCAGTGTGAACTTTTAACCTTATCATTATCTAAATGTCTAAAATGCAAAGAGGACTGAAACAATAGTGAGTGCAGCGCTGGGACTTAGATTTACTTGTTTAAAATTTAAAAGGTTTTTATCTTATGTAAAAGTAAATTCATAATCTTTGGTGATCGTACAACCTACTTATGTTAAAATTCAGAGTACTGAAAATTACATTTTTAGTGGTGATAATACATACTAATCTACTCTGTATTATATTAGGACAAAGCAAAAAAACAAAGTGTATTGTAATACTGTATAACATCAAGGATTTTGCTAGCTGGCTTAAACATAATCTCATCCCAACTTGTCAAATACTGCCACTTTGCCAGTGTACCTAAATGTCAAAATATGATGTAACATACACAAATATGTGATTTGGGAGCTGGTAAAATAAAATTTGACTTGACATGAAAGTAACCACAACAATGTTTAAAATGAAGGAAAGCCAATATAATTTTAGAGGAATGCGATGTTCCAGAAGTGAAGGGTGAGGACAAATGTAAAAAACAGATGTATTTATTGTACTGTAATAAAGTACAGTTTTCAGGTACTTGTACTTTGAGTAATTTCATTTGATGTTACTTTATACTTCGACTGCATTTCAGAGGAAAACATTGTACTTTTTACCCCTTTTTGTAAATTTCAGTTACTTTGCAGTTTCAGATTATTATGTAATTTATTCTGAAATGGGCCATTCTGCACAATGAGCATTTTTATTTTGGTATATTTCGACGATGCTAATGCTATTACTCAAGAGAATGCATGGCTTATACTTGTAATAGAGTATTTCTACATTGTGCTATTACTTCTTCAAGTACTTCCTCCATCTGTGTCTGTTCCATCTCACCATATAGTGGTGCCCATGCTTGGACTGCAGCATGAGAAGAATCTCCTGCAGGTTCTGCAGGTAGATCTCTTCGTGACACTCAGGAGGGCAGAATATAATGATGATGCTTTCAGTGATGTAGGTCAGATCGATTCGCTGTGGCTCCTCCATGACTGACCTCGCTCGCATGGGCGCCCTACAGGAAGTGACATGCATGTTGAGTCAGAATGAAAGTCGTGGAAATTTTAGGGAAGTGAGGGTTTTCACTGCAGGTCAGCAGATGTTTGCAGAGAATTTATCTGAGCTTGTGCTGTATCAGCTGGAACTCCCAAATGAGGCAAATCTTTTTGGCCAACACAGATATGCGAGTTCAAGTCCGGTCAGCCTTATTTTAATCCTCAAATCCTTTTACGGGATGTGGTGCTACAACAAAGTGGGGTCAAGGCCAAACAAAATGGGGAACTGAACCAAAAGCTGAGTCACTGGAAACCTTCATTGAGCATGTGACTGGAACCGAGGTAATGATGAGTCACCAAAGAATGATGCTGCCCCAACACCAGATCCTAACCTCATGACTCATCAGCACAAACACACCAAAACACAGATTCACACAGGGACTGAAAATAATGACATCACATGACTGGAACTTTTTGTGTAGGTTTAATTTTAGTTTTACACTCTAATGGGCCTAAAATTTGAAAAGAAAGTTGTATCTCATAAGTCATTTTCTAATTCAGTTTTTAAAAGGTCCAAATACAAACTAAGCTCTGCCTGTTAACTGTGCTGCCACGTGATTAAGTTATTATCTGTAGGTTAAGGGAGCTGGAGAGACTGTTAAATAATGGAAAGTGGGAGCTGTAGGGCCTTAAATTTGATCATTGTTATCAAAGGCAGTAGTAATGACAATGATACAAGTTAAGAGTAATTTTTTAAATCTCGTTTTAACTTAGTGAAAAGCTGATTTTTACTATTAGTTAGCAGTTGGAATTAAGGGGGATCTACGTCAATTTTTAAAGTCCACACACAGTATTCATGTGGTCTGAGACAGTGGCTCTCAACTAGTGGTCCGGGGACCTCCAGGGGTCTTTAAGGGAGTTCTGGAGGTGGGGGCTATAGGAGTGAGCCCATTATGAATAAGGGTAGTAGTGAATACTCTAATCATAGGTTTCCATTTTTCCACAGTTCATTCCTCATCTTTAGTTGACAACGAGAGAATTCTGGTCTTAATCATATCTAACAACCCTTAATACAAAAAAGGTTGAAAACAACTGGTCTAAAACTGTCCAAAAAAATAGTAAACATGAACAACTCTCCCCCTGATCCCAAAACTGGAGTGCTAAAACTATAATTTGTGATTGCTCAACTGACAGTGAATGGTAAAAGATGTTACAGATGACACTGAGAGCACCCAGGGGGATGTCCTGAGGATAAACTGAAACATAATGTAACTTTCAGGTAGAAAACTCTTACCTCATGTACATGAAACCAAATGGCACTGAAAAAACACTGCCTCAATTAGTTAGCTTTTAGCCACCTAAAAAAGGCCCACCAAAAAAAGCAATTTCAGTTTAATTGTACGCTGTTATCAGGGTATTTTCAGACAGCCTTTTCTTGCAGGTCAGAAGCTGTTATATCAAAATCACCAAACTTCATTGACAACTATAATTAAACTCAGACCTACTTCACACTGGTGTTGCTGGTCTACCACAGCATTGATTAGTTAGTGTATGAGGTAAAGTGGAGCAAGTATTTAAATACAGCATACACTTAAACTGACACTGATTTGTTTTAGGTGGTTAAAATACATGTTGCTGTGACCCCGTCGTCTGTGTTGGTAGATTTGGTTAACAAAGGAGATAGCAGCAACACTGTACGTAAAATAAGCACAGCAGAAATGTCACATGAAAACAGAAATAAACACGTTTGCTGACCTTACACATCTCCACAATTGTGGATCACAAGTTTGAGACTTCTCTGGTTTCTGACTCTGAGAGAGTAGCTCATGTTCACAAATACTGAGCAAACTTTCCTAGGCCACAGAAATAACATACTGGAATTCTTAATTTAAGCTTTGTTCCCCTTTATGATATTATTAGTACGTCAAAGTTACTGCGTTAAAAGTGACAGCAGTAAAACCCAAAATCTCAAAAAAATAGTTTGACATTAGCTTAGAGTTTGACAGGTCAGTATGTGCTAGACTATTAATTGACATGAAACAAACCCCAAGTAAAACCACAGTTCATTATAATATTATAACTGTTCCCACCTGCTTCCAGTCTTTGTGCTAAGCTAAGCTAGCAGGCTGCCTGATGTAGCACCACATTTATTGTACAGACTTGAGAATGATGAGAATGAGGTCTTAAAACTCCCAATAATTTAGTTTTTGTACATTAAAACAAAGTAAGACCTGTTCTTGAAAACCAAGAATTGGTGGGATTTTGAAAAGTCATATTCAGAGTACCTTCAGGGCACCGTTATTTTCACCTTATAACTCCAAGTCCTGAAGACCTTTAGAATATGATCTGCTGCCACATTCTTCTGTAAACCATGAAGTGGATAATTCTGCGGTGTCTGGGCTCTGTGTTACAGCTTATGGACCAGGGCAATTACACACATGTTAGTGCATGTCTATGGGAAGGAGATCAACAGACGAGCGTACAAAGAGCCGTGGTTAACCTCGCCTTCACCCTGACCATGTGACCACAGCAGAGTAAACAGTGATACAACCATTTTTCACTGGAGCAACGTACAAGAATAACCTGCTGGGAACCACTGCAGCATGAATGAAAACACTCAGAGCTTCAGGATCAGTGCTGTCACAAGTCACTCCAATACTTCCTGGCCCATTTTTGGATACTGACAAAGTCCACACTAAAGCAAACACTGGTGTATAATTTGTTAATCTGTATAATTTATGATGGCAGATCATGTTTGTTGGCAAGGCTGCTCATCCATATATGAGTACACTGGTGCATGGTGCATTAAAGTTTTAAGTTGACTGAACTGAAATTTAATTCTTTTCTTTTCAATAAGTGCCATAACTAAATTAATTTGACTTAATCAGTTGGTCAAAAGGCTGAACTTTGTATAAAAAATAGTGGAAGCTCTCCGAGGCCCCTCTCACTCCTTAAAAGTACAAAATGGTTTAGTCCGCCCTCTGTTCTATGATTCGTCTCTAAATGCAGCTAGAGCCAAGTGAGTGACTCCTTATGCTGCTGGAGTGTCAGTGCACACTGTTATGTCTTTCCCTACGAAAGGGAAATTGGGGTTTCAAAAAAGAAAAGAAAGAAAGGAAAGAGGAAGAAAGCAAACTGACTTTGTAAAAAAAAATCACAAGGTGTGTGTGAGAGAGACATGAATCCAGAGAGGAAAGATGGGGGGCCCACAAAGACTGCTTATGCATAGGGCCCAGAATTTGGTACTGCACCTCTGACGTACTGCACCCAAAGTCACCATCATGTGCCTATAAACATCTGTTTGCTTATTAGGGATTATTCAGAAAATCATTTTGCTACTTTATTTTTATTATTTGTTTTATTTCCCGCTTTTTCTTCCACTTCTGGCAGAAATAACAAGCAAAATAAAGAGACCAATTAGAAGAACTCACTGACGCTACTGTGTGACAAAGACCTGATCCCTCACTCGCTTCCCTCTGGAGTTCAATGGGGCCAACCCAGAGGACTGAACCCAGGAATCTGTCATTCCCACCCAAACACCTCAGTCAACATGCTGCCGACTTAATGAGCTGTATACCTTCAGCTGAGGCGACATGGGTACAAGTCAGTGCCAACGACCATAAGTAAGCCCAATGGTGGTTAAAATGGTACACATCTGGGGCCCAGGCCTGTTTTGCTACATGTGTGAAAAAAGTCCTTTTCAATCCAAACATGCATTCCTCCTGTCCTTGTGTTTCACAGTGTGTATGATGTGTCCCTACTGAAACAGTTGACAGGGCTGGGCAAACACTCTTAATGAGTGACTACTCTCCAATTATGTATTTCTGCTCTGTTTTTTCAACATTTTTAGACTTGCTGCAATCTAAATTTGTCAGTGCTCCGCCTGAGGAACCATAACAAACGGAAGTGAGTGACTTAACCACACATACACACACACACACACACACACACACGTTGCTATAGGGAGAGCTGCTTAGAAAAGTCCTTGAGCTCAGAGTCGCCACATCTAATTATAGCCTCTATTTCCCATTTTAAAGGACGGCATTCTGAAATGGATTAGCCATCTTTGTTTCTTTCCTTTCTCTCCGTTCGGCACAAGTTGGCAGCAAAAAAACATCCCTTGCCCTCTTAAACACGGCAGGAATAAAGCCATCGGTTTGTCGGTAATTCAGCTGACAGATTCTTTGAAATTGAAAGTGTTTGTGCAAATTACCAGAACTGATATTGACAGCAACACCTCACTGTGACCAGCTATTGTTTCACTTTCCTCCTCCAGCGTCTCCTCCATTTAGATCCTCTTCTTCTCTGCCCTCTTCTTTTCCTGAATGCTTTTTGTTAGAGCAGTATACTAATCTCCCTTTAGTCCATCTGATCCCCACACAGACTCCTTATTGAGTTATAAAATCTTATTTCTTGATAAATACATTAAATAAAGCCCACCAGCAGGGTGAGGTAATTTCATTTTATTCTACATGTTTCAAGGATATCTCAATCAATTAGCACTCCGTCTAATTAGTATCAAATTCATGTCACTTGATTCAAGGCAAGTTCATTTGCATTGGTAATAAATGTGATTATCACACCCCCACCGGCAGGGTTTTTCACTTGTCCTAAGAAAAAAAGGCTTTTAAGACTTAATGCAAGATTAAATGACCTCTTATAATGGACTCAATCCCAGTGGAAACATGTCTCCTGGGGTTCAGTGTCTTAATGTGTCAGTAGGCTAATCCCCCCTCTCTCAGTGCATCTGCAGGGAGGCACTTTCACTATTAATCCCCCCGAGATTTACCATCCATCACATGCTGCTTTGTTTACTGAAAGTGGCGGGCTATAATAACATTTGGATCAGCACCAGTGGCCGTTAACATTCACTCAAGGAGAGACATAATGTCCAGTTTGTCCCACATGAATGAACACTGAACCGGCCATGCTGAAAAAGAGAGAAGCCTCATGGGAGCAGATCAAATTTTACTGTAGTTTACTGTAAATCAGCTCCACTGAAGGAGAGTCATTAAACATTTGAAACAACATGAAGGGGTCTTACCTTTGCAGATGTTGTAATAAACAAGAAAATCACAGCAATATGAAGCCTGATGAGTGGAAGTCTGCCTGGTATAGAGAACGAGGTGGAGACTTGACAGGGGGAGGGAGGAAGAGAAAGAGAGTGAGAGCGAGAGAGAGAATGATAAACTTTACAGTCACAGTGAAGCTTGCACTTTGCCCTCTGTTGGGCTGCAATGTGACAGCAGTCCACCCTGGTGCGCATGTGAAAGTGACAAAGACTGAGACAGTTATAGCATGCTGATACCGCTTATAAACACTCATTAGCACACACAGGAGCTGATTAAACGTTATCTGTGCCACAGAGAAGCCTAGAAACACAAAGATTTCACCAACCTCTTGATGTCCAGGATTCACAGATTCATGGGTTTTATGTCACCGACCCTCATCTGATAAGGGAGCGTAACTACATCAAACCATATGAATGATTTATTATGTTGTGCTAAATAGCAGTGGTGGAAGGTAACTAAGTACATTTATGCAAATACTTTACTGAAGTACAAAGTTGAGGTAATTGCACTTGAGTATTTCCATTATCTGCTACTTTGTACTTCTACCTCACATGCTTGGGAGACATACTGTAGCTCTTGTGTGGTTAAAATGTCAAATACGAGGCTTTGTTATGGATTAAACTACAAAATAAAGTTGTTTAAATGAACTTCACCATGACCCATACCATTTACGTATTGCTTACACTCTAACACATCTGCAGTGATGAATAATTAAAACATATTAATGTGACACTGATCTGGGTCATTCTGCTGCATAATGAATACTTATACTTTTGATATTTTATGTAGGTAAATTGTGCCTTTAAGTAGCCTAACACATTGACTGCAGGGCTTTTAGCGTACTTGTGATAGAGTATTTTTATGCTGTCTTGTTGCTACTTTAAATTAAGTAAAAGATCTGAATACTTCTGACCTGTAAAGAATAAAATAGTGAGTGGTTCCTTAATTACTGCTCGCAATGGTGATATGGCCTTTGTACCACTAGGTGGCGCCAGAAGATGAGTTACAGCTAGGCCTAGGTGTTTCCTATTTGGCAAGAAATAAATGAAAGCGCAAATCGTCGGGCCACTTTCGTTGTATAGATATACAGGTTAAAATATTATGAAATACTCAAACATGTTCTTAGGTCAGGCTACAAGCATGTTGTTTAAATGTCACCCGCCGAGATAAATAACAAAGTCATGTAACTGCACTTTATGTTGCCTTCACTGCCTCATTCAAGGTCGTACTTCGTGGCTTCTGTAGTTAACAGAAATACTTCTCGCACTTTCTTCCATGTGCTTTGTGAGGAAAAGCTCATTAATGTATAGGGCTCGTGGCGGATAACTTAATTATATTTTTTGGGTATTGAAATAGATATTACACCATAGGAATATTGTACGTTGAACTTCACCACATGAATTTGACAGCATTGGGTACTAGTTATTTTTTGCACACAAGGTGTATGAATAGCTTATAAAATATATTTTTTAATGAATTATACTACCCAACTGTTTATATAAGTACAGCTGAAACAATTAGTCGATTGATCATTTCAAATCAATTGACAGAAAAATAAATAATAAACACATTGTATGGTTCCAGCTTCACAAACTGCTTTTCCTTTTAATTCTTATTTTTCTACATATATTACTTTTAATTCTTTAAGTAGGCTACAATTTCCTGATTATACTTAGGTTACATACTCTTGTTTAAGTAAGATTTTTAGGTTACTTGCTTTTACTTGTTACAGTATTTTTAGAGTATGATATTAGTAGGCCTGTTTTTACTTCAGTATGCTAAAGGATATGACAGTGGTAGAACAAGTATTTGGCTCTTGAAGTATGCTAGTAGTGGTGGTGTAGAAACAGGCTACTCTGTCACAAGTAAAATCTTGCACTCAAAATCTTACTTAAGTACATAAGTATTAGCATCAAAACATACTTAATGTACCAAAAGTAATTAAAAAAAGAACTTATACCGAATGAACAATAAATATTGTATTACTGGATAATAATAATCGATTGATGCATTTATGTGTTGATCACTTTGATGGTGCAGCTGTTAAAGTTTAAGCTAATTTCAGCTACTTTATTGCTATGTATTTTTATCGATAGTGATACATTATAATTTATTGTTAATTGTTGTTTTGTATTAATAACCTGAATCTGCAACGTCACTAAAGCTATCAAATAAATGCGATGCAGGCTACTTACTTACATTCCACCACTGGGATCTGAGTACCTTCTCAGCCACTGGCTCATAATGTCACTTAAGAATCTAAAGTCTGCACTGTGGGTTTTGTTAATATCAGAACCAAACAGTAATCACTGGGAACATTAACCCTTCCCCAGCTGTTCTAACCACGTTGAGAAGTCGGATCCCCTGTCATGTACACGCCTATACGAATTCCGAGCTTTCGGGTGTACCTGAAGGTGTCATAATTCATATCCAATGAGACCCCGCCCTGTCCACCGTGTACTGCTGACCGTCACTCTCATCTGTCTGTACAGTTGCGGTCGCGCCTTCTCGCGCTAGCTTCCATGGCGACCAACTAGGGAAAAAAACGTTTTCTCATCTCGACCAGCCGGTTAGCTCCTTTAAAGCGAGCTAACGGGCGTGTTACGAAATGGGATGATGTAGCGGAGCAACTCTTTGGACGAACCGCGCAGTACTTTAGCATGCTAAGCTAACGGGGAGCCGTGTACACATTTGCCAGGAGAACTAGCCAGCAACCAGAGCAGGGCGAGCTAACTGCTGTAAGCTAACGGAGGCTAGCATTCACCTGCAGGCTGTTCTTGCTAACTAACTGGCGCCGACGTTGCTAGCTAACAGGATGGAAAGTGCGAAGGAAAATGAGCCTGGGGCGCCTTCAACCTCAACAACACCACAGGGGGTACTCGATTCTGGCAGTGACAGTAATTCCGTCAAGCCAAGTGGATTAACACCACTGTCTGCGGGGAAGAGACCCTCAATCGGGGAGGATGACGGTGGGGGCGCAGAGGCGAAACTCTTCGGGAAGGGACTCGCAGCCACCTCCCTTCTCCAGATTGCGATAAGGAACGGGATCTATCAGAACCAAGTTGCCAACGCTATCGGCGGTGCGGCCAAAAATATGAACATTCCCGCCGTTAAAACAGCCAACATCTACAGCCTGACATCAGCCAACAGCACCACTTCTGTCAACTCTTTGCTGAGCAGGAGACGACAGAGACATAAGAGGAACCTATCGCTGGGGGCTCCGCCGACCAGCAGCTCGCCCGGCGTGTCCTCTGCTGAGACGGCCAGTGCCGCGCCCTCGGTGTCGCCGCTGAGCACCCTCAGTCTGGATAGGAAGACTTTCCTTCGGCAGAAGCAGTCCAAGCAGCTCCAGGCCTCCGATAAGACATGGGTGAGATCGGACCTCCGGCGGGGCTGCATTCACGTCCATGACTGGCTCACGCCCTCCTACCCGCGGCCGGTGCTGTGCACAGTGGACACCACTGCCTCTGAGGTAGCCAGTAAGCTGGAAGGGAGCAAAGCTGGGGCTGTGTTGAGAATTAACTGCAAAACTGCTGCTGTAATTGACTTAAGTGATAACTGTAAAGATAGTAATGGTCATGCTGATGAAATCAAAAGTCTTAGTGACAGTGTGGATGTGAAAAACCCCAAAGCAGAAGAGAATGAACAAACAAAACAGTATTATCCTGATACTAAACTGTCCTCTAACTTGTTGGATGATAAAACTGCAAGTAACTCTTCATCTGAGCTCTGTCTCAATGACATTGGGATGGATTTGAGCCTGAGTGTGGCAGACTGTTATGGAGTCTACTCAGGTTCAGATATGGAGAGCAGCACCTGTGAGGACTTCAGCCCGGGTGGACCCAGAAGCACAGAGCTCCGGGACTCGCTCAGTGAAGGGCAGGGTTTGGGAACAGACTCCTCAGTGGTGAGCCCAAATTGTGACAGTGCCACAGAGGGACCTGACCCGTTCGAGAGCTCCTCAGATGAAGTCGATCTCACCTCTTCTCCAACACATTCAAGCAGCAACTCTGCTGCAGACCTGCCCGCCACAGACCCCTGCAGTGCTTCCAGCCAAGTTACAACCACACTAGATGACACCGAAGCTGGAACTGGTGATAATGTAGATACTCCCAAATTAATCAAACCTCCTTCTAAATGCCCCAGCAGCTCTCAGACTCGGCCCCTCTCCAGCCAAGCATCTGTCCAGCCAGACCTGGAGATCCCAGGGGGGAGCAAAGGATGGCCCGAGCCCATTAATACTAGTCCGACCCCGGCTCTTTTTGTCCAGCTGCATGGTGGAGCTGTGCGACGGCTGAAGGATGATGAGAGACCTCTTCAGATATTGAATGAGTACCTCACTAATCAGGGGTTTGAAGACCCATGGAGGGTGCAGGGGGAGGGAATGAACCCAGAAATTGGCTGCCTGATACGCTTCTACTTTGGTGAGTATTTTGACAAAGTTGTACACAAATCCAAGTTAATTTTTTTCCACACAGGTGGATGATTATCTGTTTCTAAAGAAAGGTCTGCAAACATGTCCTGTATGTTTTTGAGACAATCAGAATTTTTTTCTCTTTTCCAAATGCACTGTATCTTAGCTGTCAGAGAGCCACTGGCTGTTAGTTACACCATGCCACTTTAGTTGTGCTCGACTCGTCTCTGCTCATTCATTGTTCATCCATTCTCAGTGTACCGTGAGCGCTGTCATTGTGTTTGGTCAGTCGGACTGTTAAACAAGTGTATTCAATTGTCCCCATGGGACAATACACAGTGTTTTGCCTGTAAACCCACCCAACCCCTCTGTGTGTAGGCCTGTAGGGAGACACATCTGGAGGTAACAGGTGTGCTCTGCTCTTTGGGCACACCAACCACCAATCATGAGGCATTATGGATCCTGTTTCGCCTCTGCTGCTGCTGTTGTTGTTGATGTTGTTGTTATTGATAAAGATCCTGTTTTGCTGACAAGCAGGGTAAGAGGATGGAAAACAGGCATGATCTCTTCTGGGATTAGCACAACTGGATATTGTTTTTGACCTTGTTTTTAACACCATCAGCAAAGACAGAGGGGATAAAGTGTCGCACTGTGATGATGAAGGAAGAAACAGAAAATCATTTTTTTACTAAAATTGATACCAAGTTCATTTAAGTGCATTCTCAGTTCTTTTTGAAGTGTTGTAAGTGTCCTTTTCAAGTCCTCATTCAAGAACTTTCAAGAACACCTTTTTTCTCTCTCTTCACCCTTTGTTATGTTTATTTTTACACAACAAGAAACAGGCATCCATCACATTATTACCACACATACCATTAACGTAGAGATCCATTCAAGAAGTTGTCAAAACAGGCTCTGCTCTATATCCTGAAAATATTCAACGGAGAGCTGGGTAAATTCCCCCCCCCCTCGACTCTTGGCTCCCACAGTAACATGACAGAGGAACAAAGCATGACGTAGAGTTAGGCCGCTGAAAGCAGGGGCCCTTCCAGCTACTGCAGACAAACACGCAGCCGTGAAACAAGCAGTGAGAGGCTGGTACAGCAGGAAAGTGGAAGTGCTGTTGGCATGATGGGGACAATTACAGAGGAGAAGCAGTGTGATAATGTGAAGTGACTTTAACATTCATGGTGCTGGCAAAATGAGAAATTGCAAGTAAAACTGGAATAATTAACCACAAGTCTCTACTTGTTTTGACTTGTGAACCTTTTAAAAACAAAGCACAGGTAGATGTGCAATGCAATGCTGAATGATTTATTTACTTCCAGACTGTTATTTAACAAAAATTACAGGCCTGAAGAGGAAAAACTATCTAAAATTTCACAAGGAAGCATTTTCGCCCCATGCTGCCTTGGCCTGTTGGTGTGAGCAGTATAAATTGTTTGTTAATGTTGATGTTCAGAACCACAGGAGTTTGAGTCAGCATAATCTTTCTGGCAAAATGTACATTACCAAGTATTCTCTTTCTCTCTTTATCTCTCTCTCTCTCTCTCTCCCTCTCTCTCTCTCTCTCACACACACACGCACACACACACTCACAGACACACACACACGCACACACACGCGCACACGCACACACACATACACACACATGCACGCACGCACACACGCTCACACTGTGCTGACAGTAAGAGAAAAGTGACCTCAGTGGAAATCAGATTTCACCTCCTCAGTGTTTCGGATCTCATTGAGCGAATCGCAGCAGCAGACTCCTCTTCAGCTCGGAACTGCGGCATCCAGAGGTCACTGCTTTACTATACAAGGTTAAACAATCCCCCAGCAAATATGTCTAATTCTCGTACCCAAAACTCACCAAGTGCCCGCAGGCTGTTAAGGCAAACATCTAATTTTGTCCTCAGGGTGTGAACATCATGCAACACCACGCCAGCTGCACAGCTCAGTGATTTAAGAACTATGACGCTGGTTCACATTTTTAGCTGAAATCCAAAACACAGCCTCCAGCAGAGTCAATTAACTGCTGGACATTCGGTGCACTTGGGGACATGAGGCTTATCAAGGACAAGATGCACCAGAAAGTTTTGCTGGACAGGAAATGGCTTTCTGCTGCTTGATGAGAGACAGGATGTTCCCCCAGTCAGAGAAATGGCCGGACGGAAAGGGCATGTATGAGTGTGTACATTAACACACTATGTCTCGCCTGCACCGCCCAGGGAAGGGTGGACCCCCCTGTATGCTGTACACATTATTGTTTAGTTTAAAACAGCGTGTGTTAAAAAGAATCACATTGATCTGCTTCATCAGTGCAGTTATGTCACATTTTTTCAGTCATAAGGCATTTGTGACAAAAGACACCACATGATGTCACCAACTGATTTTGAAATGCATGTGTGTGACACACAACATATTGACATATGGAGGCTTTGACTAAATATAAATCAAATCTAATGAGACTTGTTTGTGTTTATAACTACAAGATCTAAGTTTATCGTGAATTGTTCTCCATCATGTCTTTATTTATATTTACTGACATCATCGGCGTTTGCACTGTCAGGACTCCATGTTCCAAAGCTACGTACAGAACTCAGTGTTCTTAATGTGTGCAGAATAGATCCATCATCTTGGAATAAACTACAGAAAGCTCTGAAATTATGGATGGCAGTCACCCAAAAATGATTTTAAACACAAGTAGAGCTGAAACGATTAGTTGATGCCATTTTAATAATGAATAAGGGCCTAATGGATGAATTTTTTAAGCAAAACTGTCAAACATTTGCTGTTTCCAGCTCTTCAAATGTCAGGTTTTGCTGCTTATCTTTGGCAGTTTAAGTATTAAATTGAATATCTTTTTGTTTTGGATTGTTGGTCTAATAAAAGCAGTGACAGAAATAAGTAACCCTGGGGTCTTTTATTGTTATAAACGGGCATATTGCACCATTTTCTAATAATTTGAAACAAAACTGATGAATTGATTAATGGGAGAAAAAAAATCAGCAGATTATTTAATAATAAAAATATTATTGGTTGCATAAGTCATTGACATTATAAAGACCAAAATGGACAGAATGTGGATATATTTTTCAGGAAACTGAGTTTTAATGCCTTGCTTTTAGGTTTTAAATTTTCCGTGTGTTGGTGTGATTTAGATCCGACTAACAGATGACGGATGACTCTGAGGGATGAAAGCCTGTTTTCTTACAAAATCCATTTTTTTATTTGACAAAAGAACCACAGGCTCTCAAATGTTGTTCGAACACAAGCAACTGTACAGCAACTTTGCCTGAATAAAATACAATCTAAAACTGTCAAATTTCTGATTTAAAGCTGGAGCTATCTGATCAAAGATTCTTCTGCATATGACCAAGCATTCAGTGCCTGCTCTCTGTAACTGAAGTATTCAGGTTTGATACACAGCCCTCCTCAGAAGTTGGTTAGTCCCAGTGAAATCCAAGTGACGCTGTGTCTAAGTCAATGGAGGAGGCAACAGTGAGGATCAAGGTGCTGGTGTTGTAAGACATTACATAACAAGCTAATCTGATTTCAGGCCTCTCAGTGGCTCAGGCTCTTCATGTGTCTCCCTTTCTCTTATTCTCTGGTGTGAGTGTGTGATCACCAGAGCAGACAATGAAAAGCACCGACTGGAAAACCCAGTTTAATACGACACTGTACATTATCAGTCAGTTTATAGTTGGTTTCACTGTGTTTAAACACACGGGGAGATGAAGGGGAACACCGCGCCTGGGGTTTCTGGCCAGTCCCTTGCTCTGCACTGTGACTGTAACTGAACTGTGGCTGCTTTTTGTGTCAGCAAGGGGTTAATGTAACAATCACGCCTGAGTGACTGCTCACTCTCGCAGCCCACAGGCTATTAGCTACAATTCACTTACATAACCACATAGCTCTCTGTGGCTCTACACTTTCTGAACAAGAAGCCCAGTGTGAGACAGTTCATTCACAAAAACCCAGACAGCTAAAAATATTGTCTTCTATTGTGCAACAAGGCCATTATGAAATATAGAATCAGTGTGTATAATGATTGCTCCATTCAGGATCATCAGCCATCTCATTTAGTCTCACGTAACAGGGTTCTCTCTCTCTCTTTCTCTCAAGGCAAGCCTCGAAGTGTGGGTGGTTCTGAGCGGGTACAGCTTTCTGGGGTGTTCAACGTGCGTAAAGGGAAGCTGGCGCTGCCAGTGAACCGCTGGTCGAAGCGTCAGGTCACACTGAGTGGAACCTGCCTCATTGTCTCATCTGTGAAACACGCCCACACCGGCAAGATGCACATCCTCCCTCTCTTAGGAGGAAAGGTACTTTCTGAAGTGTTGTCATGTGTTTACTTTGTTTGATTAGCACCCTGACTTGGTACCTGTTTATCAGCCTTAAAGTGACAGAATCTCTCTATGGCGTAGAGCAGTTTTAAAAAACATTTTTAAGTTGAGCTCAGAGGTCGTTCACCGCTCCTGTGTGCTCCTACTGCCCCAGGTTATGCTGCCTCTCCTGCAGCCACACAATTCCCACCTAACTACTAGTCTTTATTAAGATTTGGGCTGAGTGTTAATCAGTATTATTATATACAGCTTATATTGTAGTTATACTGTGTCAAACGTTTTATGTCTCATGTCTGTACAGTAAATCTGAAGCTAGAGTCATGAGACTGTAAGTGTAGCTTTGCATAAACACTGGAAACAGAAAAAAAATGATTGCCTGACACTGTCCAGATGTTAAAAAAAAAATGCCCATCAGCACCTCTACAGCTCACCAATTAATATGTTGTATCTTATTTGTGTACTGTGCGCAAATACCATAATGTAAAATAAACTAGTAACCGGTATGGCAGTGTATCAAAATTACGCGTGTACGTTGTGCGTTTTTAAAGATTGAGTAACTTTACCTCACCCAAAAAGATGGATTTAGGCCATCTCCAAAAGAGATTAAAAAAACATGAATTTTTATATCATTAGATATACTTTTGGGAAAACAAAAGAGATGCCATAGCCATAGGGGGACTGGTTTAAATAAAAGATTGGGAAACTACTATATCCTCTATGTTGCAGGTGGAGGAAGTGAGGAGACACAGCCACTGTCTGGCTTTCAGCTCAGCTGGTCCTCAGAGTCAGACTTACTACATCAGCTATGACTCGTACACAGAGCATCTCCGCTGGCATCGGACGGCCTCAAAGGTACTTAAAGTGTGATATGAATGCATTAGTGTCCACAGTTACACTCTTTGCTTCTATAACTGATTTTTTTATGGTCACATAAACCCAAGATTGACTCATCATGATGATGATGTTGGGATTTTACACATCTTTACTGCCTCTTGTGGTCACAAGTTGCTCATCATGTTGTCCTGCCCGTCCCCTTCTATTTGTCAGATTGCGTCCCAGAGGGTGAACTCGGTCGACCTGTCGTGCTGCAGCCTGGAGGAGCTGCCCGCTCAGCTCTTTTACAGCCAGGATCTCACACACCTGAATCTCAAAAATAACTTCATGTCGCTGCACAAAGGTGTTCCAGCACTCACCAGGTGAGTTTCCGTCACCAACACCATCCTGTGTGTTTTGGAACAATGTGACAGGAGGAGCCGACACATGAAAAGAAGTATTTTCCTCTTTGTCATTCTCTCCTCTGGATGTGGACTGTCCCTCTGTGGTTTTTTTTGCTGTCTTAGGGAGCTACCATATGGTCTAAAGAGGAAGCAGCTTAGATCAAATGACAGATGACGTGTGTGTGGGCGGCTGTGTGGTTTGGATGATTAAAAGATTCCTGCACTGGTGATGAGAGAGTTGACATCCAGTCACCTGACCTCTGAGACAGAGGGCTTGTCTAATTGGCTACTGATGTAATTGTGTAATGTAGCAATGTAATTTTCAGTGTAAGAGAATTTCTGTGGGTCTCTGCAGTTATTCACTTCAGCTCGTCATCTGCCATTGGACGAGTGCCTCGTTAAAATATTGAAGTACAGGTAGCTACAACAACATCAGCATCTGAGAAATATAAGAATGAAAGAGGAGTCCCAAACCTACAATGCGTTAGTCTGTCTCTCAATACTTTCTGACTTCCCTACCTACTTCCTGTTTGTAGCTCTCAGTTCCAAGTCCCTTGGTTCCTGCTAAAGACCTAAATCTTTGAACACAGGTATATACTAAGATGTAAATGACAAATATGCCGTGGACTGTTTGTTGTGGCAGATTGATACACATTTGGTGGTGAGTATTTCTGGCAGCAGGACAGAGTATGTGGGATCAGTAGTTGTTCGTAGGATCAGTTTATTATTGGTTCTGGTCTTTTCACTGTATTTGTCGACAAGATGTAAAACGGAATTGTCATTTTAAGATGACGTCTGTATGTTTCTGCATATGTATGCCCTCTATGGCAGGAAGAAATGGCTGATGTTATGTTTTGACTTTCATATTAAATACTGTATATGACAGACCTTTCAGTGTCTTCATCCTGGTGTAACAGCTTTCTAGCTAAATTAAAAATCCATCACTGAAAAGCAATGTGCCCTTCACTTGTGTAAGAATGAATTTAAAGGAGCATGGGGTCCGCCAGGTTATCAAAAAAATAGGGTGTGGTGGTGTGTTTTCCTTAAGCTCGGGTCCTCTACCAGAGGAGGAGCAGTGTCTTAGCTCTTCCTAGGACTTTTCTGGACAGAGACCTCAAATGTTGTACCTGGAATCTGCTGGAGCCACTCTCCCAGTTTGGGGGTCACAGTCTCAAGTGCACCACTGTTGCCTTTACTCCCCACATCTTTTCTAGCTCCTCTTTCAGCCCTTGGTATTTTTCAAGCTTATCGTGTTCCTTCTTCTTGATGTTGCTGTCGCTAGGGATTGCTTCATCCATCACCACTGCCTTCTTCTGTTGTTTGTCGATTAATACAATGTCCGGTTGGTTAGCCATCACCAGTTTGTCAGTAGGACGTAGTGACAACTAGCGATGCGGTTGCAGACTGCAACAGACTGAGTACACGTCGCTCACCCCTCCCTTTACAAGCGTGTAGGAGAACCTATAGTGGTCTTCAGGTAACAAAAATGTGAATGGCCCTATCTAGAGCCAGTGTTTGATTTGTCCTTTCTGGTCTACTGTAGAAACATAGCGATGCAACATGGCAGACTTCGTGGAAGAGGAACAGGCCCCCAGGAAAGCAGCTCAGCTTTGCAGCAGATTTTTCTAACAGTTACTCACGAAAAAAATCCCCTGCAAAAGCATTTTAACCATAGGCCACCATTATATTGAACTACAAATAAGGTCAAATAAGAATCTCTCTGTTCTGAATTTTTGAGCCATGGTGGTTTTATATTTGTAAAAGTTTCCTCAAGCCAAGAGAAGCAATTTAAAAATCTGTGACATCATCACAATATAAAGTCTATGAGCAGAGCAGGAACTCGTGGGCGGGGCCAGCAGGAGAAGCACTACTGCACATATTGGGCAGGACGCATGCTATGGAAGCAATCCCGCAAGCTAGAAAACTTAATTGGTGAATGTGCTGGGCAGGCATCTCCATTAGAATGTATAGGCACCATCTAGTTACCATTAAAATCTTTGAGGAGGACCTGCTCCCAATGCTGATGTAAAAAGCTTTTTCTAAGGTAACGAAAACACAACGATTTTTGGTTTGAGGTGATTATACACCAATGAAAACATAGTTATGAAAATTATTTTGGCTGGAACTATGGATTATTTTCAATATCATCTAATCTGCCAATTATTTTCTTGATTAATTGATTATTCATTTTGTCAATAAAATGTCAGAAAATAGTGAAGCATGCTCTGTGTAATTTTGTAGAGCCCAAGGAAACATCTTCAGATAGTATGTTTTATTCAAACAGCAGTCCAGATATCCAAAGCTATTCAATTTATTATCATGTATGATCAAGAAAAGCATGAAATTCTCACATTTAGAAACATGACTCGTGACACAGTATATATACACAGACGTGGTTGCTGAGATAATTACAAGTTGAGAAGCATTTATGTGAACACCTAGCCATACATACGTTTTTTTTAACTGATATGTCAGTCGCTCAAAAGAATAAGTGCAAGATTTGTACACGTCTCAGTCTAGTTTAGGCTTCTGATCCAATGTTCACCTCACAGCAATTTCTGTTTCTCTCACTTTGGCTCCTTTGTAGCCACTCAGGAGAAGATTAAGTTGAAGCCTCACATTTGCTTGATGATACAGTGATTATATACTGCTATTGTTCCTCCATAAACACACACTTCCCAGGCGGTGTTTTTGAGGAATGTGTTTTTCCCGTGGCGCGCCTGTGACTTTCCCTCGGAAGGACGTGGGTCCGGCTCAGCCTTTCACCCCGACCCCTCCGTGAACTGGATTAGGTTAGGCAAGGGAAGCCAGGAAAAACACATGGACACACACGCGTGCGCACGCGCGCTCCTACCTGTACCACATGCTGCATTGTTATGGTGAAACCTTTTAGTCGCGTAAACATGTAGCTTTAAATAGTTTGTGTACCCTAACTGCTATGGAGCTGCATCCTTGAGACCTTGCACAAGCTTCCTCTCATAATTTTCCTTGTTTATGAGACGGGTGTTATGTAACTAAAAAAGTTTTTCACGATGTTTGTTTTTGTTAAAGCCTCAATTCAAAAGAAGGCTAAAGTCTGATTATAGCACAGAGATTAACATCTTTGTCCCTTTTTTGTCTTCCTGTCCCCTCCCCCTCTCCCTCATTCTCTACCTCTCTAGGTTTTGTAAACTGAGAAGCCTCAGTCTGTCAAATAACGCGCTGTCAGACTTTCCCCTGGCCTTGTGTGACATCACCTCACTTACAGAGCTGAACCTGTCTGGAAACCGTCTCTCATCTCTGCCTGCAGAAGTCGGAACCATGCACAAGTAAGTGTGCAGAAAGAAAAAAAATGACCCCTGGGCTGTGGCTAGTAATGGTCGTGGTGTTGATAATGATGATGATAATTTGCCAGGTATATGCCTGAGAGCAGAAAGTATCCTCAGTGACCTGTACACTGCTGACATCAGACAGGAGTTGTTGTCATTGTGGCTCCATCAGTGCAGATTAATCCCTTTCTGTATTAAGTGAACAACTGGCTGTGCACCAGACTTCTGTCCTGACAGTGCAGAGGTTTTGTGCGGGTGATCAGAGTGCAGAGTCATGCTGATGCTGTCCCTGCATTACAGGGTATTTGGGGTCAAGCCCTCAATTATTGTGTGCACCAGCAAATTTTGTATGTTTATAGACTGTTTATATGTACTACAGTATTGTTACTCTCTTTACGACATTCGGCAGGACTTTTATTGTAAGACCTGATATTTTTTAAAACATATATGCAAATTAATCAGGCTGTTTTTGAGGTCCATCATCCCATCTTCTCTTGTTTTTGTGTCCAGCCTGCAGACTTTTCTCCTGGATGGCAACTTTCTGAGCTCTCTGCCCGTTGAGCTGGGCTCTCTGGAGGGCCTGACCTACCTTGGCTTGTCCTTCAACTGTTTCAGCTGCGTCCCCCCCGTCCTGGAGAAGCTCAGAGGCTTGGAGAGACTCTGTCTGGCAGGGAACCAGCTCTCCGTCCTGGATACGGCTGGACTGCAGTGGCTGCCTGCTCGCCACATAGATCTCAGGTAAACATTTTCACAAGGACTCGCTGACATTTTTAGATGCAACACTGGAACAAAGCTCATCAGAAATCTAACACTTCCCAAGATGCTGCAGGAAAAATCTGCACTGTAGTTCTGCATCCCTGCCTGTTTTTATCCTGTGGATTTGGAAATCTTAACACCATAAGTTCAAAAAGTTCTGTTTACCCTGTTTCCTTATGTTTGTGTTCTTTCTTGTACAGGCTCAACCGGCTTCAAAAGGTGACAGCAGGAGACCCGGAGCAGCTGGTCCACATCGTCCAGCTGGACTTAAGGGACACTGGGTTACAGGAGCTTGATGTCAGGCCTCTCTGTAAGCTGGAGCTCCTCCGCTGTGACAGAAACACTCTCTCCCTCCTCAGAGTCAGTGGCCATGCCCTCAAGAGTCTGCATGCTGCACACAACGGTACTAACATTTATTATGTGCTGTATAAATGGATAATGTCTGGCGCTATATATACATTCAGACACAAATTATTAAGAATTATGCATGTTTTGTTTATAGAGCTGAAGCTGCTGGAGGTGCAGCCTGTGCCAGAGAATCTGACTGTTCTGGATTTGTCTTGGTATGAAGTCTCTATGAATACTTAACTGTCCTATTTACTGTGAAGCAAAGAAGGTTGTGTTCTTGTTCTAAGCTGCATGCTGACTACATTTATTTTACTAAAGGAACAAGCTGGGATGTGTCCCCGCCTGGGTGTGTGAGAGCAGCAGACTGGAGGTGTTGGACATCAATCATAACTCTGTTACAGAGCTGCCCATACAGTGAGCATTACACAAACTCACAAACACCTGCCGCGTAGACACATTTTTCACAAATACACTGTGTACAAAGAGCTTCTTAAAATACAGAGGAAAAAGTGGGCAGCTGCTTGGATGTAAAACTTACTAGTTGAATGGCTAATATAGGATGTGATTACAGATTTCTTAAAGGTGCTGTATACAACGTTCTACAGAGCCCTTGAGGGGACATGGGGAAGAAAAAACAGATGGGCAAAAAAAGCTGGGGGAGAAAAAATGAATGGGAAGAAAAAAGATAAATACATTTGCATTTTCCCAAGAAACTTGCTTTCACCTGAGAAATATTGAGTCTTGCTGCTCAACTCCTGCAGCAGAGCATCGTGCAAAGCGCTTGGTGGAGGTAAATATACCCTAGATCAGTGGGTGTGGTGGTTATTTAATACTCTATCAGTAAGTTACATCACTCTTCTCATATCTTCGAAGAAGCTGTGTCACACTTAAATGTGATATCAAGCTTGTCAACGGAAAGTTTTAGCCTACCTCAGGAAATGAATGAATGGTTCAGAGCATCACAGCATGAACACACATTACCACAAACACAGATGGTGTATGATAGCAATAATTCTAGTATAACTCACCTCGTACATTGTGTTTCAAGGACAAAACATGAGATGCTACTAAAAAGATGAAAAAGTTGAGCCCTGGATGTCCCCTTAATAGAAAAGTAGAATATCGAGTCATAACAAACCAGTCTGATGTATGTTGAGGTCTTTATGGTAAAAAAATGTAGCAGCCCTTTTCAGGTGAAAAACAAAAAAGACAATTTTAATAAAAAAGTTTGTAATTTATTAATAAACAGTGAAGATTATGATATGCAGCGTTCTTTTAGGAAGCAGGATAATTTCAGGGTAGACTTTCCTTCAGTATGGTACAGACACTACATACAGATACACTGGATGGCAATAATGCTGGTAAGTCTTTAAACTCTTTAAATAGACATATTATTCCAAAATGTGTCTTCTGTACCTGTAGCAACACGCCTACTCCAGTGCAGTGCTATTTTCAGTCTGTGCACAGCCTGTGGCAGCAACTGAAATTTGTTTCCTTCACAATTTGATCATTGCTTCTGATGACGGTGGTCCAACTACAGGCTACATGAAGCACAAAATGTTATTCCAACTTGAGGTCAAGCTCTTTCTTAGGTCTCTCCATCTAGCCAGCCATCATTAAAGAGTTAATTCAGTGTATTGTACCTCAATGACAAAATTGGGTCATTATAACAGAAACACATGAAATACTGCTGTGTCCTCATCGGGGTAAAACAGAGTTCACTCTGACAGATTACACAGAGAGAGGCTGAGCTCGCTATGTTGTTTGTCTGTTGTGTAGGCTGCTGTCCAGTGGGAGCCTGAGGAAACTGCTGGCAGGCTGGAACCAAGTGTGTCAGCTGGCAGAGAGGCTGGAGAGATCACAGCTCGAGGTCCTGGACCTCCAACACAACTATCTGACTGAGCTCCCACACAACCTGTTCATCAAAGCACAGAGGTGCACGCAACAACACAACATCCCCTTTCTTTTTCTCGCCACATTTCTTTCTTCCATGTGAATTTCCACATCTTTCTTTCCATCCATCTTTCTCTATTTTTTCCACTCCCATCTGTCAGTTTTTGTCAAGCCATTTGTTCAAGTACTAAGTTTGTGTTCTCTGCTGGGATTTCATCACAGCTTGAGATACCTAAATGTGTCGGCCAATAAGCTGGAGAACCTCCCTGCAGCCAGCCTATCAGAGGACAGCTTCAGCAACCTGGAGGAACTCTATGTGACCAATAACGGCTTGACAGACAAGTGTGTCCCTCTGCTGAGTGGACACGGCCACCTCAGGGTGCTTCACCTTGCCTACAACCAGCTGCAGACCTTCACTGCCAGGTAAAATACCGAACTGCTCTCAAACTCAGCTTGCAAAAGAGTAAACCAGTGTGTGACACCTACATTGAAGTGGTAGATTCATACCTTGACTTTAGCTGTATTGAAGGATTAATTAAGAAACAGAAAAAATCTCAGCATTGCTTCAGAAACAGGTTTAGGTCACAAGAGAGATGAGTTTGATAAATATGGTTCCCTAAAATAAAGTTTGCAGTGCCAGCACTCTGATATAACCGTACCTCCACCTCCTGCAGTAAACTGGCACGACTAGAGCAGCTGGAGGAGCTGGATCTGAGTGGCAACAGACTGAGGGCCGTGCCCACCACCATCCTCAGCTGTCAGCGTATGCACACACTCTCCGCCCACTCCAACTGCATCAACGCATTCCCTGAGGTGCTCCAGCTGCCTGAGATCAAGGTTAGTCTTATATACGCTGGTATTTTAAGCTCTGTTTCCTTTCATTCATTTAGCTGTTCTTTCTTCTTGACACACATCCACACACACCTCTCCACAGGAGAGTATTTGCTATTGTCCTAGTTTGGTGCCTTGTGGAAGTAGTTTTGGAAATAAAGGATGAAAGTCAACGTCATTCTACTCAGATGAAAGTGTGCTCCTTCTCCCTCTTTATCTCTCTTTCTATCTGTCTACCTCTGTGTTCATCGTTATTGGGTTGGGCCAGATAAGGAAATCCTTTGTAATCTCAGAGTAACTCCCTAATCTCTGCCTACCCAAATGACGGTTCCGTTCTCCTGTCTGTGCATGTGTGTGTGCAGAATAAGGGTGGCAAAATAATCTACTGAAGGTTCTGACGATATTGACGATTCTGTATTGATGCAAGAAACTCCTCAATCAGAATTTTGAAAAGCTTCATCGTGAATTAGCGTCAGAGCTTTTATGCAGAACAGAACCCCTGAGGAAGGGAAAAACGAATAACTACATCTAGTCATAGTTTTTGTTAACGAAATTAACACTGGTTGTGCTTCTGCAGTGTGTCGACTTGAGCTGCAATGAGCTGACTGAGGTGACCCTGCCAGAAACACTTCCTCCAAAGCTTCAGGAGCTGGACCTCACAGGCAATCCTCGCCTCAACCTAGACCATAAGAGCCTGGAGCTCCTCAAGTATGAGCCTCAAAGATCCTGTAGCAGTAATAATTTTTATAAATAATCTATGGAAAGTTTATGTGTCATTGACTCATGAAACCAACTAGCTGACGTTTTTTTTCTCTTCTCCTTCTCTTTTGCAGTAATATCAAATGTTTCAGGGTAGATCCATCTCCTTCGGCCCCATGCGTGAGTGAGAGCCATGGGGCCCCTGCAGTCTGGAGCCACGGCTACACCGAGGCCTCTGGAGTCAAAAACAAGTTAGTCCTCCTCCCACTCTTTCTTTGTCTATTCATCTACTCACTGCCATTTTTCCTTTTGAACTAAGGTATTTTATTGATCTCTCAAAGTCCATTAAAACACACTCAGGTCAGTGAGCACTTTCCCAAACCACAGGTACACTGTGCTTTCAAAGAATGAAAAAAAATACAATAGTAATGAAATAAAGATTTTTCAATAAAAACATAAAAACCAGCATAAACTAAATTATAGAAATGCCAATGTATACAAATATGCATTTAATGAATTGTTCAAAAACAATAGCTCAGCTGACCTGACCTCAGCTGAAACAGTAAAAGCAAGTTTTCAGCCCAGACAGCAAAGTTTTGGTCAGCAAATCTATGTTGGCGCAGATCTGACAGATGCAACTGTTGGCAATAAAATGTTTTCATCTTTAACCTTGGACATGCAGGATCATTATCCATTTTCCCTGCAGAATATGAAGGCTGACGCTCAGAAAATATACATAAGAGAACCAAACTCCTCAAAGCTGTAAAATGTATTTAACAAGAGCTCACAATTTTAGAATGCAATGAACATTACTGCAGTGCAGCCAGGACTACATTCATGTTTTAAGCATCTAGTGTGTCAGAAGGCTTGCTGCTGCATTTTGGACCATTCAGATGTAAATGAAGACGTAACTCACGTAGATGTGTTGAGATGAAGTCAGGGATGTTCAGCTATATTTCTTGGCAGAATTGTTGCACAGAGATCAGTAGTCGATGTCCTTGTTATTGTTCTCAGGCTGTGTGTGGCTGCTCTGGCGCTGGACAGCTTCTGTGGAATTCGTGAAGCTCTGTATGGAGTTTTTGATGGAGACAGGAACGTCGAGGTGCCTTACCTGCTGCAGTGCACCATGGGAGACGTGCTAGCAGAGGAGCTGCACAGAGGCCAGAGGCAGGAAGATTACATGACCAACACTTTCCTCACCATGCAGCGGTAAACAAACAGCTTATACGATTCACAAAGAAGTCACAACAGTCACCCCTGAATACTTCCACAGCTTGTTGCAGCGACTGTGATCATCACTCTCTTCACAAAGTGTTTGTGTGCTGCTTTGCTGCAGGAAACTGGGCACAGCAGGCCAGAGGATGGGTGGCTCCGCGGCTTTATGTCACATCAGACACGACCCGGTGGCTCCAGGCGAGCACGGCGGCTGCTTCACCCTGAAGGCTGCCAATGTCGGCAGGTGCCAGGCTGTTTTGTGCCGCGACGGTAAAGCTATGCAACTCTCCACCACACACACCGTCAAAGAGGAGCCAGAGTACCAAAGGGTCCGGAAGTATAACGCCATCATCACTGAGGTAAAGACAAGCTCATGTTCTAGATACTGTTGATGGTGTTGACTGGTGCTGCTAAAACGTGTTTATTAATAGATTTGCAGATTGATAGCAAGTAAATAAAATGTTGATGATTAAAGGGACATTTCACCCAAAAATAAATACACATATTTTCCTCTTACCTGTAGCTCTATTCATCAATTACACTGTTTTGATTTGAGTTGCAGAGTGTAGTTTCTGAAAGAACTACATGACAGCTCCTTATCCTTCTCTTCTGCAGGATAACAAAGTGAGTGGTGTAACGGACTCCACCAGAATTATGGGTTATTCCTTCCTGTGCCCGTCTGTGACCCCCAGACCGCACGTCTCCACAGTGACCCTCACACCCCAGGACGAGTTCTTTGTCCTGGGCAGCCGAGGCCTGTGGGACATGTTGTCTCCCAGCGAAGCAGTGGAGGCAGTCAGGAATGTCCCGGATGCTCTGGCTGCAGCGAAGAAGCTAGTGACACTGGCTCAGAGCTACGGCTGCTCCGACAGCCTCAGCGCTGTGGTCGTCCAGCTCAGCATCACCGAAGACTGCTGCTGTTTCTGTGAGCCGCCACCTCCCCCTCCCAGCCCCGGCCTGGGCGCACACACCAGCACACACCCCTACTCAGCAAGTGGTGATGGCGGCATACCGCTGCCGCCGGCCTCCTCAGGAACAGTGAGCGAGCTGAGCAGCGAGTTCAGCACCTCTGAGATGAGCAGTGAGGTGGGATCCACGGCATCCTCAGAGGAGCCACCACCTCAGACCGAGCCTCTGACATCCCACCTGAACCTGCCAGGACGAGCCGGCGTGCGGAGACCAGCCTGTGGAGGTGGGAGCTTCCACAGACAGTTCTCTGGAGCGCTGTCTGACAACGGAGTCGACAGCGAGGACGAGGAGCCCATCGCTGGTGTCTTCTCTAATGGCAGCCGTGTAGAAGTGGAAGCTGATGTCCACTGTCTGCGCCGCCATGACTGCCCAGCACCCCAAACACACACTCAGCCAAGCACAAATATCCATCCTGCTGTAGCTACACATCACCAGCCTTCACCTCTTCCCTTCTCCTCCCCGTCCTCCCCCGTCCCTCCCTCTTCTTCCTGCCTCAGCGGAGAGGTTCAGTCAGGCACTCTGGGCCGCAGGGCTCGAGCTAACGGCTCGGTGGCTTGCCAAGGAAGAAACCAGGACCTCATAGAGGAGGCAGCTGATGCCCCCGTCAGGAAGCAGGGAGGCTACTTCAACGCTCCTGCCCAGCCGGACCCCGATGACCAGCTCATCATTCCACCAGAGCTGGAAGAGGAAGTCCGACAGATCATCCAGCAGCAGCAGCAACAGCAACAGCAGCAGCAGGAACAAATTCAAACACACAACCAGCAAGCACACAGCTACCAGAAACCTGCAGACTATTTTGTCACACCCCTCTAACTTCTGCCCCCCCTCCGCAACAGCTGGTGTCAACCTCTTATCCAGGATTTTAGATGGAGAACTGTGGAATCAGGACTGTTGGTCTTGATGCTCTGCATTAATTTGTACGGCTCCCTCCAAAAACCTCAGAGTATTCTGAACATGCTTCTGGACCAGAGAGACTGTGTTTTGTTATTTACTTTTTCTACTGTTAACTCTATGCCCCTTGAAACGCAATGCAATTTTTTATAACACTTTATGTTGATTAAATCTTCACATGTAATTGATTTTTACCATATCTTTAATTTGAAGAAGCACTTTGAATGCTTTTTATTAGACTTTTGAGACTCTATGTTAAATGGTACTTTGAGACATGGACCATTCTGTTTTTGTGTTGTAGCAGACGTTTCCTCCGTTTGTTCGCGGCTGATGGCCTTACAGTTGTTGGAGTTAGTAAACTGTTAAACTAACTCTTAGGAGTTTAATACTTTAAAGTGACCTAGTCACTGAAGCGTACTAATATTCTCTGAGAGAAAAGATGATTATTTCAAAAGGCTGATATTCCAGGTTTGTGTTCTCGGGGGCGTGCAGAGTTCAGAGTGGTGCTGCAGTGGTGAGTAAATGCTGAACGGGGGGGATCCTACAGTTCTTACCAGCTCAATGAATGTTCTCAGAACAGTGTTACAGACTTCTCAAAAATGGCAAATCGCACAAGAGAGCTACTTTTGCTATATAATAAATTAAAGTTTTCAGATAACCACAATATGTTGACTTTGACTTCTTGTGGAGGGGGGGGGATACTTAAAGGGTACTTTGTGCAGCTACCAGTCACATTTGTTTTAAAGGCTTTGTCAGTATCCAGCCATGCAGATGGCTTGGGATTTTTACTGACTTGCTTCTGAAACTTTACCCAGCTCATTGCAGGTCAATGGAATTTTGTTTGTAGTGATCCAGACATTGAAACATTACATTTGACTGTCCTAAAAGAGCACAGGATAATCCACAAAACAGTGCTGATCTGGCCTGTGCTTTCTCCACGTTTCTAGAAAGTTTGCTCGAGTTCTTAATTTTTTTACTGCTTTTGAAAATAAAAATTCTATTCCAGAGCTCAAACACTTTGTCTTTTTCAAGACAAGAATGCCAAACAGTTTCTGATTCCAGCTTGTCAAATGCAGTCACTGCTTCTCTCTATTTTTTATCATTGTAAATGTAATCATTTTAGGAATTTAGACCGATGGTCAGACAAAAAAAGTTACTTGAAAACGTCATCAAATTTAAGGAATAATGATTTTTTTTTTTTTTTTTTTTTTTTTTTTAAATTTGGTGACATTTTATGTACCACTCAATTAAGACAGTAATTGTCAGATGAATCTACGGCAGAAACCAATTATTTTCCTGATCAGTTTCACTACCAATTTTTTTTCTTGGTTTATTGTTTGTTTGATATAAATGATATATTGGACAGCTTTTTGTGTCCAACCAACCATCCAAACCCCCAAACTGTCAATTGACTGTCCTACAGGACTGAGAAAAGTACAGCTCAATTAGATCCTAGATCAGTTGATTCTGAAAATACTCGTAAATTGCTCATGTCAGAACTCATTACATAACACTGAAACTACTTTGCTGGATACTATCAAAATGTATTTGTAATTTGAATGAACTGGCCCTTTTCAAAATCTTAAAAAAGAAAATGTGCATAGTTAAGAAGTGCACAACACCGAGCAACAAGCCTGCATTTCTCTCGGCTAATGTCACGTAGTCTTGGTAGTGCTGCTGTGATACAATCACCGCATTGTATTATCTGAAATGGTAAAATTAGAACTTGGGTTATTGCCTCACTCTGGAGAATTTCTTTTGTTAGTAATTAAGTCCCGATTGAACAGTCCAGCAGTTACATCACTGCTGTGTCCTCTGTGTATGTGTGGCCCATTGTGTGACAGTGGAGAGTGGGGGACATACAGCAGTGATGTCATGGCTGGCAGGAAGCCTCTGGAGGGGACACAGAGTGACCACAACAACAGGAGTTGTACAGAGTTCAGGTGCCCCCTATAGGCTGTTTTCTTTATCACACTTGTAATCATAAACAGCAGTCTTAAACAGAATCTCATTGATGGAGGTTTAATCTGGAGTAGATACATTCTTGTACAGTTTCACTTTTAAAAACTTTGCATTATAAAGTCACACTTTGATATAAAAGCACATGAATTAAACATTAGTGTACATGTTAAAAACATTCATATAAATCCCTGACTGAGTTCACACAGTATAATCCAATTTACAGTACAAACAGATTGGACTTTTATCACAAAGCAAGTGAAGGTTAAGTCTGGCTCTCTTTGACCTGGCTTCACTGAGCCCAACATTGATGATCCTGGATAACTAAAGCTTAAGACGCTGCTCATTAACTGGCTCAGTTCACTGTGTTTACTGATCCAGCCACAAGTGCACTCTCAGAAAACTTACAGTGGAGTATTTAATGTTTTATAAAATGAAACTGCTATAGGCAGCTGCAGCAAAAACTGCTGTTTATCAGGATTAAATACACAATAGAAATCACACACCTAGAATGTGACACACTTAAAGCAGTGAGAAGCTGTTATTGCTGTCAAAGCAGAGCAGTACCAAAATGTTGTATTTGTAATTTACAGTGCATGTGGAGTTTTGTTCTGATAAACAATTACTTTATAGTTATCTGACTGAGTCTAAAAAACTTAAATACTTAACTTCATGTCATCCTGAGCTGCAGTGATGGCAGAAGGGTATAAAATCAGCATCAACACAGACAGTCAGTTTGTTGTAAAGTAAACTCACTACTTTTATCCGTGTTAGGACCCTTAAGGAAAGATGCTGCTCTGAACATAACCTGCTTCAGAGCAGGTTAGCTGTGCAGCATAGGTTTCCATGGTGATCTAACCCTGGTTAAGAGTGAGCCAGCTTCATGATACCAGAGAGCCACAGTCATATCGGTAACCCACTGATCTTATTTGTGATACAGGCCCCAGCTGTCCGTTCTCTCACACAGAGGTGGTTTCAGCCCTCAGTGGGTATCCCTGTGGGTGGCCTCGGGCCCGCTGTTTTTCGGCATCTCTGCGTTTCCGCTCCTGCAGATAGCGCCTCACTCCTCGGATCGTCTGGATGGTGAGCACCGTGCCGGCGGTGTACAGGATGGCTGTGATGAGCCCAAACAGAGCCACGGCTGCATCTGCCCCGCTCACATCACAGTTCATCCATGTGTATCCATTCCTGGCGTACAGCCTCTCACGCTGCTGACACACATCTGTGGAGTTGACCCTGATGATAAAGTGCAGGTAGAGCCCCACAGCCACTACGTAAGCCACCGCACCCACCGCCTGAAACACCAGCGCTCCATACAGAAGCTTCCGGGACATCAAGTGGGGCGGTCTGTTCCCGGCGACAACAAACAGCAGCGAGAGGACCCCCAAGGTCAGGCTAAAGGCGATACCACCGTAGATGCCCGGCGCCCTCATCTGGCTGTACTGCATGTCCAGGTCTCGTACCTGCTGCAGCTCGGTGCCCTGCAAGTTAAAGTTTGAGTTGATGTTGAAGCCGCCCAGCCCGCCCATGGAGGACATGCCTGACGTCACCATTTGAGCTGCAACCACGCAGATCAGGACCAGGCTGTTGGTCAGTACGGCACAAATCAGCACAATGCCTAAAACAGGTGAGGAATGAGATCATAAAATCAGATCAAGGTACAATTTGCTGTTATTCCCTCCATATACAGTGGACTGCTTGGTATAAAAAAGAAATGGTGTTCCTGCAGTGCCACAGTGCACAAAACAAAGAAACAAACAAGTGTGAAAAACAAGAATCCTTACAAAATACAGTAAATTACACTAGTATTAAGTCATATAACACAGTAAACTAATCTGCCTCCCTGCACTTCAGTGAGAATCAGGGTCACAATTAATGGTTATTTTATCATTAATTAGGTGGCACGGTGGCGTAGTGGTTAGCACTGTCGCCTAACAGCAAGAGGGTTCCTGGTTCAATCCCAGGAGGGGAGTTTGCATGTTCTCCCCGTGTCAGCGTGGGTTTTCTCTGGGTACTCCAAAGACATGCAGGTTGGGGATTCTAATTGGTGACTCTAAATTGTCCATAGGTGTGAATGTGAGCGTGAATGGTTGTCTGTCTCTATTTGTCAGCCCTGCGATAGTCTGGCGACCTGTCCAGGGTGTACCCTGCCTCTCACCTAATGTCAGCTGGGATAGGCTCCAGCCCCCCGCGACCCTCAAGAGGATAAGCGGTTATGAAAATGGATGGATGGATGGATAGTCTGACAAAGTAGGTTACCAGCCGGGCAAATTGGAGAACTGCCTTTGGGCCCCACAGCACCAACTTCCTCATGTTTACTGTAACACATCTGTGTGATTTTTATCAATCTAGACTGTTTCAGTGTGAGTTGCCGAGTATTGGAGATACCAGCCGTAGAGATGTCTGCCTTCTCTCCAATATACTGGAAGAGGATGGCACTCAGCTCAGAAAATACATTTGAAAAACTCAACAGCAATGTCTCTTTCCAGAAAGCATTCCCCCGTTACTCAAGATAATCCACAGACCAGGTTGTGAGACGTTTTATGTGGGAACTATTTTTTTTTCTATCGAAATACACCTGCAAGCTGTATCATTGAGCAGAAGGATGTGTGCATCTCCTCACTAGCGAGAAACTCGTGGACATGACAGTGTGGGGTGTAACACTGATGGCTTCCTCCTCAGCTGAGCTTTATCATTAGCTAGCTCAGTGGTATAAAGTGAGCTTGCAAATGATACACGCTCCCTTCTGTGCAGTGATATGGTTGACAGGTTTAGTTTGGTAGAAAGAAATAGTCCTTACATGAAACCCCTCACAACAAGATCTGTGGATTATCTTGAGTTACCGAATCAGGATTTCTGGAAAGGCACGTGAATTTTTTAAATGTATTTTTGGCGCTTTGAGAACCACAAGCAGAGTGTCATCTAGTTCCATTACATTGGAGAGAAGGCAGGTGAACTGTCCCTTTTGGCTAACATATCAGTGCTGATGTTAATCATTATGAGGTCACGTGTGTATTTTTATAGGGCTGCAATAATGGTTATCTAACAACTATTTTTACACTTTTTAAATTGATTCATCATTTCATAAAATGCCACAGCAAAAATGCTTGTCCAAGGTTCCCAGAGCGCAAGGTGATACCTTTACAAGCAGTGCTCTGTCTGATTAACAGTCCATAACCCAAATATATTGTATTTTCAATGACATGAAACAGACCACAGTCACAAATCCTTACATTTGAGAAGCTGGAAACCAAAACCTGTTAAGCACTTTTGCTTGATAAATGACTTAAACTATTAATTAAAATGCCATGTTATTAACATTCCAAGAGGATCAACTCTTTACATGGAAATGAACAGGCACATGTGATTAATCTGTTAGACTCAGATATCAGGTTATTAGCTTTCTCTTTCTTAAAAGGGCCATGTTGCTGCCAAAGTCTTAAGTGTGAGAAAAGAGGCCTGTAAACACCAGAAACCGGTCAGTCCAGTATTCACAGAGGGAAGAACTGAGCTACAGTGAGACTGAAACCAAAGTCCGCCCTGTGACGTAGCAGCTTCTATGGGAAGAGCTTTCATATGATTAATCCAGATACTTCCACTCTGATCTGGACTTACCTCTCCTGGAGCAAATGTGTGTGCATTTGGACTCATGGTGCTCAACTCGTGGGACTTCCCGCGCATGTTTGGGAGGGGAGTCGGCTTCTCTGGGGTAGTATGGAGGTCGAGAGGAAGACCTGGAGCACAGAAACACATGCATAATGACACTGAGGAAGTTCTCTACCACTTATTTTTCTAGCTTGGTCTAGCATATTTAAGACTGATATAGAAAATGTGGAAACTTAGCAGCACTGTAGCACTGAACCTCTCTATGTTTTTGTTTTACTGTGAGAAAAAAAAAAGTTTTAATTCAGCAATATGTTATACTTAAACAAAGGCTATTTTTTACTTTTCTGATTTCGAATTTTTTGCAACATTGTAAGTTACATGTATAGTAAGAAAGATATTGAAGCTTGACATATCCTTTTTGTTAGTCAGATCGATACAGTGGTAAGATAGATAGATAGATAGATAGACAATCCCTAATTGGATTGTTACAGTAGCCAATATGCATAAAACCCCCAGAAACAAATGTGACATTCAAGGAGGAAGATGATAAACAAAAAACAATCAAAGGCCATAAATAAATAAGACACAGTGAACTACAGTTATGTGGCATCTGAGAACATTGGCTTAACTTATGATATACTGTACAATGTGCCCTAAAATAATAGGCCAACATGCCTAATAATAATATTAATCATAATAACAATAACAATGCACTCTACAATAGTGGTGTTGGACTGAACTTTATTTTAACTAACTCCTTATGAATGACTCCTGGCCTAATGTAAATAGTCAATTGTCAGTTTTTTTTTTAATTCTGGCGAGGTTTCTTTGTAGTTTTTGGATACTTTTATTTTATTTTAAACCTTTTAAAATAACCACACTGTGACAAAAATGAAAAAGATGATTACAAATACAGAGTTTAAAACTAAGCACTGACATCCATTCACATATGAACTCAGGACAGGTCAGATAATATAATATTAGAAGGGAAACAGTGGGTTTTCTGATCTTTACTGACAGCACATTAAACACACCTGTCGCCTGATGACTGTCTGTCATCGTGGGAGTCCCGGTAGTGTCGGTGGTCTCCGTTTCTCTCCCGGTGTCCCCGGTTTGAACGGGGCGGCTGGCTCATACCTGCTGATCGAAACCGATACAGAATTGACCTTTGAACAATACAGAAACTGTAGGCGCTACTATATAAGAAACACGTAACGTGGAAAAAATGTGTCTGTGCGAATATTATCGTGGTTTCTTTAAAGTGAATTTCAATAGACTTGACGGAAGCCGAAGTGAGGACATAAACATCATCATTAAAGAGTATTTGTGATGAAAAACAAACCGGAAACACTCTTTCCTTTGAAATTAAGCTTTATAAACTTCACGTCGAGAAACAACGGAGAAGGTTTGTGGTGTCAAAAGTGGTCAAAAAAGGAAAACATGGCTCTGCAGCCTTTACGGTGTGTTAGCTCGTTAAATTAACGTTAGCTTAAAAACACTTGTCTCGCTAATGAAGTGTTAATTAAAATCCCAGACATCAAAGACTTACTGTGAATATGTGTCGTTGAAAGCACTCCAAAGTCCGACTATAACGCCATTTTTCTATCTCTTTCCTGTCCAGGTACAAACAGCTCCACCCTACCTGGAGGTGGAGGAGGAGGAAGGGACGCTACAGGTTCAGGTAGGTGAATGTGTCTTCTGCTCACAGCTGGAGCTTCACAACTGAAGGCTTTTTGGATGGTGTTCAAGTCATTACCAGCTCCTCTGAATCAGCCGCTTTGTGTGTTGCCAGTCCCTATCAGTGCAGCCAAAGAAGCCTCTGTTTATACTCTGTTTTAGGGGGTGTTGGCCTTTTAACATGAGCAGCAGCCTCTGTCTATCTGTCTGCCTGTCTGTCTGTGTGTTGTGGAGGAATGTTGTTGTTTATGTGCTTCTTTTATCAGCCAAGAGATTTACATGCAGCTCCCTGAAGAGCCCTGTTGTGTCCACTCAACTGTATTCACATCTCTCTGCTTGGAATGACACATTCCCAAGTTGCTGTACAATGTGTAGGCTGCTGGCACTGTTTATGGCTCATACATTCATATAAGTCACTGGCTTATTGAATACCAACTACGGACTGCTGCAACGACTAAGCAATTAGTCGATTAAGGGATCCATTAGTAGTTTAAGTCATTATTCAAGCAAATATTACAAACATTTGCTAGTTGAAGCTTCTCCAATGTAAGGATTTGATATTTTTCTCTGCCATCAGCAAGGTCAGTAACCCTTATTGATATCTAAAGGGGACATTTGTTTGTGTGTAGCAGCATAAGGACAAAAATAAGTAGCTAAACAGAGAAAGTAAAAAAATAAATACTAAAAGATAGGCATATAGCTATAAAACTAAAATAAGAAAAGAGAAAAACATAGAAACTATCTCACAAGATTAATTGGCTATCAATGGATGGATTATCAAACAGGTCTACAGGGCACATGCAGGCCCAGGGACCCATGTGTTCACTGGGCCCCTAATCCAGTGGCTCCACTCCAAGTTGTTAGCCTACTTCTTTTGTTGAGACAACACAGGACTCAGTCAAAAGTATGATCCAAATCCTTTGATTTTTAATTCAAATTTTCTACACTAAAAATTATATATTTTATATTTCTATATTATATATTTTAATACAAAATAACCTGCTGGATGTTTGTGCATGATATTTTGTGTTATAACTGTGAAGAGGGCATGTCGGTGTTGGTCCACTTTAACAGAATAATCTGCGATATTAAAATAAAGTTTGGATGATTGGCTGTTTGATAAAAAGAGGGGGAAACAGGGAAAAGGAGGGGAGAGACCAGCTCCTGGTTCAATTCTACATCCAGACCTACTTAATTATTGGTTAATTATTACCTATCTTTTATACTACTACTACTGCTACTACTACTACTACTAAATCATTCTATATAAGACCTTTGAAAATGTTTCTATGATTATTTTTGTATGTTGACTCTGTACCTTTATGTTTACCTTTGATGTATTGTACTGAATATGTATTGTATGAAGTTGTGAATATAATAGAAGGAACTACACAAGTCTGATGAATGTCCACTAGGTGGCAGCAGTCAAAACGTGACGCTGTTGCTGCAGTAAAATACTTCCGGGTTGCAGCTCAGTAAACAATAACATGAGGTCAAAGCTAGTGTAGTGTAACTTTTGCTGACACACTGGTCGTCCTCTCTGTGTCTGTGCTTATTCAGGGACATATTATTTACCGTCTGTGCTCCTGTCCGGCCATGTTGTTCCTCCGGACAGCGGCTCTCAGCTGCAGAGGTCTGACCGCTCTGCGCTGCCTGCCCACCGGCTACACCACCTCCAGAAGCACCGCTACATACATCCAGGGCCAGAGCCCGGAGCCACGTATCCGAGAATACTTCTACTATATTGACCACCAAGGACAGGTGAGTGTGTGAAGTGACACAAAACAAAACCTTAAAAAATATATCTATGCTATAGATTCTCCCGCCAGCATGACATATCGTTGTGTGCTCCACTTGCAGCTTTTCCTCGATGACACTAAAGTGAAGAACTTTGTCACCTGCTTCAAAGGTAAAAGTGAACACCCACACACCCACAACACAGATAGAGCTCATAGGTCAGCCAAAATCCATCCCTACTTAGATCGTGTGACTATTCCCAATTACCTCCACCTGACTATAACTCAAGTATAAAACAGCCTAAAGGAACAGTCTGACAGGTTTTGGGAATATGCATGTTTGCTATGTTAAACAAGTTGGCGCTCGAACCAAGCAAGTTACTTTGAGAACAGCAGAGTTGAATCTGTACAGGGGACACTGTCACATTTTAGCAGTTTACTATATATAAAAAACATAGAACTGCAGGATTAACTTCTATCAGCCACCTGTTCTTCCACATCTCTGCTCACTGTGTACAGTAACCCTAACCTGGAATATCATATAGCATCAGGTTTGCAGTGTGGTAATTTGATCAAACTTAAATGTAGGCTATTTAGGATATGCACCATGTAATCGGTCACAGCATCTGCTAAAATAGTTTAGGTTTTAAAACTGGATGTGACACTCTCTCTTAAGATACTTGTCAACTGTTTCAGTGAAAAGACTAAAACCAACTATGTGTTAGTCTGTCTCTCAATACTTTCTTATTTCTCTGTCCTGTCTGGCTGTCAGCTGCAGGCCCACTGGTTCCTGTTGAAGATCTAAGTCTTAAAACAATTCATATATATGTAGTTTTATCAAGAAGAGGCTCAATGATTTCCCTAAAACAGCTGCCCATTGTTAGATAAATCATTGTTTGATGAACTGTGTTGGCATTAAAAAAAAAACGGAATATTTTTAAGACAGGGTCTCAAGATCAGATAATGAAGTAGGACCCAGATCCCTCCTGATGTCAGGGAATATTGTGCTTTAGTGGCACATATTTTCCTACAAAATTACAAGTAATCAAATTTGTTCTAAGACAGGCTGAACATGTGACTGTGGGTTGAAGTGTGAAACCACGGCCAATGCCCTTAATATAATTCTGATCTGACTAATTATTAGCATTAGAGCGAAACTCATATTTTCCATTGTATGGTCTTTATTTTGCTGTATTGCTCAGAATCTCTTCATCATCCCTGTTTCCTTATTACCAGATAAACCGTTCCTGGTCTTCTTCTTCAGTCGGCTGCGCACAAATCGGAGCGGTCGTTATGAGAAGGACTTCCCCTACATATCCTTATGTGGCAGGGAGAGGAACTTCCTGCGCTGCGATGACCGTCCTGTGGTCTTCACCCACCTGCTGCAGGGTCCTGAAGGGTCACCAGAAATCAAGGGAAATCAGGAGCTGCTATCGTACTGTGGCGGGGCAGAGAAGCTGTCCGCCCCGTTCCGCCCCGAGGCACTGTACATGCATCCTGTCACAGGACGAGTTTACCACCCCTGCTTAGAGCGCGGAGGAGGGGTCGGTCTGGTCAGGTCGGCCCTGGCCATTGAGCTCAGCCCATTCTTTGTTTATGCTTCGGAGCATGGCCAATCAGGACAGCCTACACACTTTCTCTGGGGAGGACAGAAGCACTTGCTGACCAATGAGCTGGCAGGATGCTTTCCCACTGAGGAGGAGGGCAGCGGGGAACAGGGAGAACTGGGATAATGACCAGAACAGGTTTAAAGGTGTACCTTAGATTTTGAAATGCTGCCCGCATACGCCATCCGTGTCCCATACTGGCAGTGTGAAATGAGACTGCGCTCTCATTATTGTGATTGCAATGTGATTGTTACTGTTTGAGGCAAGAGCCAATGTGTCCTCCTAACCTCATTTACATGATGTGTGAGAAGCAATATTCACTGATGATGCAGAGTGTTTTTGGCTCAAGACCCCACAAACAAAGCAGTCTCCCTTCATTAGAGGTTGCAGTTTAAACTGATTTTCCCTTTAGTTTCTTTGGATTAATTTGAATGATATTCATGGCCCTGAACAGGTTTAATTATCCAGTATGTCACACAGAAAGATAAGAGAAAAGTCTCTTAAGATTAACATACTGTAGCGGGGTGTAATAGAATTTTATCTTTTTTATTTGCTTTCCTGTAAATCATCTCAATGATGACTGTATTTATCATCCTGCCCCCCAGGTTGGAGAGGCTGAAGCTACAGTGTGCTTGAAGCTCAGACTTGGTGGCACTGTGTCTGCATGTGTAAAGAGAAGATTCAGTCTCAGGTGAAACCTTAATCGAAGGTCCAGTGTGTAGGATTTAGGGGGATACATCAGCAGAAATGGGATATAATGTTCATAACTATGTGTTCATTAGTGTATAATCACCTGTAACTAAGAATTGTTTTCTTCTCGTTACCTTAGAATGAGCCATTTATATCTACAAACGAAGTGGGTCCTTGTCATGGTTGTAGAAAGAGAACTGGATACAGCTTTGGAGGCGTGGCCCCATTTATTTTTTATGAAAGTTGCTCAGTGACGCATGAAGCTAAAAAAGTTCAACTTCTGTGTGTAAAATTAGCCTGATTGTCCAAACTTCTCTTAAACCCTCTGCTAACTTGAATGGGAATAAATTGATTTGATTGTGCAGCTCGTCTACACTTTGAAAATGTTATCAGACTGCAGGGATCAAATCCAAAGAGTTAAATTAGTCATTTCATGGGAGTTCTGACAGTAATCACGTGACGGACCAGGAAGTTGGAGTTACTTGGTTTGGACACTATGTCACATTGACTTCAAAGTTGGGCGCACTCTCTGGAGGCCTGGTCCCCATGTTGTTTCTACAGTAACCCAGAATGGTAAACAAAACACCAGCTCTAAATAGGGATATTCACATTTTGTGTTGGCCACCACAGTCCACCTACACATGGCTCATGGGAAAAATTTCAGTTGGTTGCACTTTGCAACCTCACCACTAGATGTCACTAACTCACACACACTAGACCTTTAACCCAAAGTAAAAAGTAGGTAATGAAAGCAAAGTTGATTTGAAAAAGAGAGCAGTTACTTGGCACATTGACTACATATAGTTATATGTCAAACAACAACTGAATAAAGTATATTCTGTTGCAGATGTCTGCAACAGAAAGTACAAATTTGAACTGAGTAGTATACAGAGTTTTTATTATAGCCTATGGTACAAAGAAAACACTATTAATTTGAATGTGAATAACACCAGGATCATCTTCTGTGGCAAAGCAACTTCACGAGAAGCACTTTAGAATAAACGACTGAATGTTCACAGTCAGATCCTTCTTTAATAAAATGATTTACTCTGAATATCTTGTTTGCTTTTTTTATACTGTAATATTCCTGAGATGAAAAATAAATGTTTTAGCTGAAATTGTCACTGTAGATTTTTATACCAAGTCCCTGAAGTTAACAAAGTACATTTACTCAAGTATGGCACTTTGTAATTTTAATACGTTTACATTAATTCCATTTTGTGCTGTTTTGCACTTTAACACTACAACATGATGGAGTCACTTTGCAGATGAGTTCCAACTTTAAAATGCATCTATCTACAATTCAGCACTATCTTTGTGGAGTGCTTTTGCTTTTGATACTTTATACTTAGGTACATTTTTTTCCAAGTTGTTTGCACATTTTGACTGCAGGATTTATATTCTTAACATTGTACTCAGTGAAAGTTTTGAATCCTCTCTATGTTCTGTCAGAACATTACAAGCCAACATGAACAACCGTACCTGGAAAAGGTACAAGTTATCATAAACTTAATCTAAATTATAAATCTAAATTGAGTCACACCGATCTGTTGTGTAAAGGCACATGATCTAAACGGGATTCTTTTTTGTTTCTTTTGCTTCCTTTGAACACGTGATGGTCATAAAACGCTCAGTCAACAAAGACATATTGAATTATAAACAGCAAACTATCTAAAACTGGAACTGTAGCATATGGTTTCCATCAAACCTCTCCCTGCCTTCAGGATATCTACCTCTGTGTTCTGTTCCTGCCTCAGCAAGTGAAGTAGTCAGTGTGGCTTTGGAGAACTCCATGTCCCAGAGATCCCAGCATTAGTGACCCGGGAACCAGGACTTGAATAACATGGCAGCGCCGTCCAGCAACACATGCGGGGTTATGGAGCAGTCTATCCGGGAGCGGGTTCCCCCGCTGCTCACGGACCTGTACCAGTTCACCATGGCGTACGCGTACTGGCAGGCCGGGCGGCACCAGGAGCCCGCCGTGTTCGAGCTCTTCTTCAGGGACAATCCGTTCGGCGGCGGCTTCTCGCTGTTCGCCGGGCTGCACGACTGTCTGCTGTTCATGCGCAGCTTTCGCTTCACAGACGAAGGTGAGCAAGTCAGTCTTGACTTTACTACCTAGGCCTAAGTATTACGATTTAAAAAACAGCACTTTAAGCTGTCAAAGCTAACAAAGTGACAGAGTTATTCCCCCCATCAGATAAGCATGTCATTGGTTTCCTGCAAACTTATTTTACGTGTACCGCTGTGGTTGCGCAATACTCCGCTGTGCGACCCCCGAGGGTGTCAGTGATAGCCTAGTTGGTGAATGCCGGTGGAGTGTTTCACTGAACTTTGACGTTTAGCTCTGAACTTCAGCACACAACCTGTAATCTCTTCGTGCTGAAAGGATCAGCGCATGAAGCAACACACTGCATACCAAGAAAGTTACTGAAACACTGCTTGTTCTCTTGTTACTGCAGGATATTGTTTGCTTTTGGCTCAAGCTTATCCGGATGCAAGCCAGAAGGGGTGTAAAGTCATTGAAACTAGTTCCACATTGATTAACTCAGCTCAACTCAACTTAATTTTATTTATAAAGCGCTTTAAAACAACCACAGCTGAAAACAAAGTGCTCAACATAGAAGGTCATAAAAACAACAAAACAGTGAGATAATAAAAAGCAGTTAAAACAAAAAAACAATAATGCTGGGTTAAAAGCCAGTGAGTAAAGTGGGTTTTAAGGTTGGTTTTAAAAGTAGACAGTGAGGAGGCCTGTCTGATGTGCAGAGGTAGATTGTTCCACATTTTTGGAGCAGCAACGGAGAATGCACGGTCAGCTTGGACCCCGGTACCTCAAGGAGCAGCTGATCAGCTGACCTGAGGCAGAGAGGTAGGGCGGAGCGAGGCCATTTAAAGATTTAAAAACAAATAAAAAGATCTTAAAATGAACTCTAAAATGCAGAGGTAGCCAGCGGAGGGAGGCCAGGATGGGTGTAATATGCTCTCTCATTCGTACTCCAGTTAGCAGACGAGCGGCAGCATTCTGGACTAACTGGAGACGTGCAAGGGAGGACTGGCTCACTCCAAAATAAAGTGCATTGCAGTAATCCAGCCGAGACATGATGAAGGCATGGATTACTGTTTTAAAGTGCTGATGTGCAAGAAAAGGCTTCACCTTCGCAAGCTGCCTGAGGTGAAAGAAACTCGAGTTTAATACTGCACTAATTTTGCGGTCCAATTTAAAATCACTGTCCATCTTAAAACCCAAGTTACTAACAGGAGACTTCGCATAAACTGCCAAAGCACCCAGATCAACAGGGGAGGAAACACAGGAGCCGCTGGGGCCAAACACCATCACCTCTGTTTTTTTTTTTTCCATTAAAATTTAAAAAGTTTTAAAATGCTACTTACACACTGATGCATCAGTATTCAGTGGTAGAATGTAACCAAGCACATTTACTCAACTACTGTACTAACCAGTAAGTACATAAGTTTATCAATTTGATCTCAAGTGGGCCAGACCACTCAAACCACTGCGTAATAACCTGTAAGTATCAAACTCTTCAAATTTATCTTTCATTCTGAAAATGTTAATCCATTAACCAAACAAAAAAATATAATTATAATTACGGGCTGTACTCTGGTCAGAGTACCAAAGCTTCTAAGGCAGTATTTCACATGAAGTATCTGCTCACTGTCTAAATTGCTTCTGAAACCCCTCAGCCTTCACATGTGCGTCAACATGGCGGCAAAGTCATCTGGAGGGCCAGATTGTTCCCTTTGGCAGGCTGGTTCTGGCCCCAGTCCATATGTTGACACCCCTGTTCTTGACAGATTAGACAGTCTACTTCTAGACTTCTATATTTATAATTTAAAAATATAGATTTGAATGTGTACGTGGTTGTGAGACTGATGTGATGAGCTTATGTGTCTGTGTGTGTTGGTGCATGTGTACACATTTATATGCTGGTAACCGGACTGCTCCAACAAAGTTTTGTATAACACAATAACAAAAAAAGTATCTGTCTGTCTGTCTGTCTGTCTGTCTGTCTATATATGTGTCTATCTTATACTCCATTATATCTCAGAGGGAACTATTGTACTATTGTACTTTTTACAACACTGCATTTATTTGACACTTACAGTTACTACTAGTTACTTTATGAATTAAAAAAAAATGATATGCTTATATGATATGATGCAGTACTACACAATTAATCCACTCAGAAGTACACACAGAAGTATCTAACACTGTACATAACTTCTGATACTTTAAAGCACATTCTGCTGATACTACTTTTGCATTTTTACTTAAGTAACATTTTGAATTCAGGACTTTTACTTGTAATGAGTATTTTTAGACTGTGATATTTATATGTTTACTTCTGCAAAATTATTACTTTTGTTGCGATACTTTAAGTGCTTTTACTTAATTATGTTTTTGAACTCACACTTGTAATGGAGTATTTTTACATAACTGTATTGCTACTTTTCTTTAATATTTCTGGTGGCGTGTAGTAAAAAGTAAAATACTCAGATAAATGAAAGTACCTAAATTGTACTTGTCTTAAAGTAATACAAGGTCAGGCCACACTTGTAATAACCACACTTACCCACGTTCAGTCTAAACTTCCTGTAAGTCACACCACTGAAGTCTGTTGGTAGCTGCAGGATTTGATTATCTTTACAGTAAGTTATTAGATTTAGCTCTATTATTGTAATTGTGTGTGTTTGTGTGTGTGTGTGTGTGTGGTGGTAAGAACATGTGAGGGCACAGGGAGGGCACACATACTTGTGTAAGAGCACGTGTGTCGTAGGATGAACTATGCCCTGTGTTGTAACTGACAGTGTTCCAGCTGTTGTGGTAACGTTGTGCTTTCTGGATCCAGATGTGGAGTTCCTGCGCTCTGTCCTGCCCCCAGCCACCGACCCCGCCTTCTTCCAGTTCCTTCGAGGCCTGGACTGCTCCGGTGTCACGCTCCGCTCTGTCCCAGAGGGCACTGTGGTGTTTGCCAGGGTGAGCTGCAGGGTGGAAATGAAGGTCAAAGGTCAAACGTAGGGGTCAGAGGGAGTAACTTGTCATACATGTCTAACACATCTGCAGGTGCCTCTGATGGAGGTGGCAGGTCCGCTGGCTGTGGTTCAACTGCTGGAGACCAGTTTACTGTGTCTGGTCAACTATGCCAGGTAAGAACCAAGACAAAATCAAACACACTGTGGGGGTGGAAAAGGTCACAGAGGACAAGATGCACATATACACTCATGTCATTATTGAAGTCCCACATATGTGTAATGTGTGCATCTGTGTGTAATTATACAATTCAGCCATGCAGATGCACATGCTGCTCATGAGTTACTCCCAGCAAATAGGCGACTGCAAGTGCATGTGTGACTGAAACCAGCCAGCAATCTCATCAGACATTACTGTCTTTCAGAGGCTGTGGCATGCTCATTTTTTAAGCAAGCGTGAAGGTAATGGTTATCATGTGAAACAAGCCATACATCCTCTGAATGCACAGGCTCTCTAGTTTGTGGTTGTCAAGTTTTATAAAGCTGTGATTATCGTAGACATCACAGTTATTATACAGTCAGGTCAAGTAAAAAAAAAAAAATGGTCTCACTACAATGAAATAGCTTCTATTGGGGCTAACATCATCACACATGAATACAACTGGGCCCACTGAATCCACAAGAGTCTCAGCTTCCCAGTCATACCCAATTTAATCAACCCCAAGACTGTTTAAAGAATCCCACTATGCAGAGATATTCAAATACACCATTTTTGTAATAGGTGAAAATAACACATTTATACTGCATGGTTCATGGTTTTTGCCAAAAAAAAAGTGGACATGTCTTTAAAGGGGAGTTTATACAGGGATCGTACAGTTCAAGGGACCCCCTCTGAAAATGACCATGCCAGTTTTTCCCTTGCCAAAATTTTGCTTAACTGTGGAGTGTTATTTAGCCCCCCTTTTGTTTGTCTGAATTGTCTAGTTTGTGACAAGTGATCAAAACGAGCCAGCACAGCCTCTCAAAGACAGTGTTGTTGAGAAAGGCGAGGTAGTTGGGAGATTACCCATATGTGGGATTTTTAGTATATAATTACATAAGTGTATGTATGTGCATCTTACACACACACACACACACACACACACACACATACCATACACACACACACACACACACACACACACACACACACACACACACACACCATACACTGAGCTCCACCATGAGACATAAAGCAGTCTATTTCTGTTCTGTCTCCTGTCTGTGGTCAGTCTGGTGTGCAGTAACGCTGCCCGTTTCCGCCTGGCGGCTGGCCCCAGGAGAAAGCTGCTGGAGATGGGCCTCAGGAGGGCTCAGGGACCAGATGGAGGGCTCACTGCCTCACGATACACACACATTGGAGGTGAATGTTGTGTGGTCTGTCAAACATTCATGTTGTGACACACAGTGTACAGCCCTTATCCACATTTGTGGTTGTATTAGCTACAAGTATTTATCTTAACACAAATAGCCTGATAGCCAACACAGGTGATTGGAACAGAGATGATATGTAGCAAATTATTTTTCAAAATTAACTTTATTCAGGTGTGTTGCCTCGGGCCTGAATGTGCTCTGAATTTGCCACTTGATCATTTTAGCACACGCACACTAATGAAACATTAGTAAATTACCTTGTCAATTGCTAATGTCCATCACATTTTGTGTCTAATTATGTTCCATGTACGCACATGTGAAAAGAAATGGTCACTGGGCATTAACCAAAACAGGTGAAGTCTAACCATCCTCTCCTCGCCTGTACTTCTCTCTCTCTCACTGCTGTATGTAGGGACGTGCTCAGTGTGGGCACACTGATTGCACATGTACAGAGGCGTGGCCTTTGTTACACCCAGACTGAATCTGTCTTTCAGGTTTTGACCTCACCAGTAATGTTCAGGCTGGTTTCCTATTTGGGGTCCCCGTCGCAGGGACCATGGCGCACTCATATGTCACTTCCTTTACCTCCCTGGAGGAGGTGAGGCCACAAGTGAGTATGTTGTTTCTGCTCCAGTCATCCTTACAGGATCGCACAAAGACCATCATTATACGAAGCACACGATAAGTGTGTGAATGGATCTCATTCATCACAGTGAAAATTTGACAACTTTTATGTCTTTATCTGTTATGTTGTTATGTAATTGTTGGAGAATGGGACAAACCAGTGCAGAGAGCTAGGTTCAGGCCCCAGCAGCAAGACTTCCTGTACAGCTGTGTGGTCCAATAAACCTAATTTACTGGTGGGAAGCCATTGAGGGATTAGGTCATTGTGACTCCTAAAACTGATTGGTTAAATACAGTGCAAGTTGTGTAATATGCATACATCATTCAGTTTCATTTCAGTGATCATGTGGAAAAGAAGGGACTGCAGGCAGCATCAGTACTGCAGGATGCATATTGTTGACAGTGGAGTTAACAGTGACAAGGAATACAGTGCTGAGAAACTGCCTGATTCAGATTGGGGGGAAAAAGTGGGAACATGCTTATGTTAAGTACTGCACTTTCAGTTGGACTGTTTTTAAAACTGCGCTGATGCATTCACAGACACTCTGACACCAGAGATTTTACTGCACAGATGGACACAATTCTTTCATATGTAATAATACAACCCTGTTTCAAATTTCCACTCAGACTCTTGCTGCAGTAAACGGGGACCCCAATCCAGTTGACTTAATTTCGTTGACGAAGGGCTGGTTGAGTCGTGTGTGTGAGCTTCTGGGAGCCGAGCCTGGGAAGATCCGCGAGGGCGAGCTGGCTTCTTTTTTGTCCTACGCCATCGCCTACCCCCAGAACTTCCTCCCTGTGATCGACAGCTACAGTGTTGGCTGGTAACGAGCAGTGTTACGTTTGATCAGGGCTTTTATCATGTGAATGATGACCAACAGTATCTCATTTTCTGTAGAATCACAATAATGTAAGACTCCAGTCATATAAACGCTTACATGATCCAACCGAACCCTACTTTTATGCTGTTCAGTCTTCCTGCCATTTCCCTGAAAATAGGCATATTATTTACTCACTTTCAAACTTCTTCAGTTATGTATACTGTACAGTATACTGTGTGGAAAATTACTCAGCGCATGTGCTTAATTATTGTACTTAAATACATTTTTGAGGCACTTTTTGTGACCTTTTACAGAGACGGAAGTGCGTAGTTGGGGCCATTGTCATTTTGCGCATTTCAGAGTTTCACCATAGTGATTTTTTTTCCTCTAAATTTCTCATATGGTTTCTTTTCAAATAACTGTCCAAGGCCAAAAGAGGTCAAAGTATCCAATATTTTACCAAATAAGCAAAGATTAGAGAAAAGTCTAAAAATGTATAATAAATTATTATTATACATTATAATTATATTATTATCAGAACTTTTTCCTCTGCCATTAATCATCTCATCACCACTCAGATTTATTGGGAACCACTGGACTAAACTTTCTAACAGTGAAAAGCTGCTTTACATATTGATGCATCTGTATCAATCAGCGTTAATTTAATAATGTCATAAATTTAGATGTATTACACAAGTACTTTGATTTAAAGATCCAGTGTGTAGGATCTCCTCCTTAGGCTTTTTGCATAGGCTTAGGAAAGGCAGAGAGGCCGCAGAACAGAGCCATACCACCAAATAGAATACTGCAAATGGAAATAAAGTTTTCTTTGCAAAATGGTCCTGACTGAAGTGGAATACAATATTTACAATTATGTTTCTTATAGTGTAAAATCACCTGATCGTTGTGTTTTCAGTAGCTTGGAATGACCTATTTATATCCACAAACCAAACACTGGTTCTGAAGAGGGCCCTTTCAGGTTTTTATGTTACCTTGAAGGCCATCATATGTTCTCTACACACTTGGAAGGGAAAGCTGTATTCAGTTGCTTGAAATCTGCAACCTCTTTGCTAGATGCCACTACATCCTACACACTGGTCCTTTAAGTAGAATTCCAAATGCAGAACTTTCAGTGGCAGTGGTGTATCTTTTACAATGTGGTAGTGGTTCCTCTACTAAAGTGAACGATCAAAGTACTTCTTCCACCCCTGATGTTGCATCATTTATTTCAAAAGAAGATAATTATAACAACAGACCATGCTTAGTAATGATAATTAGTTAATAAATTTATAGATATCACATCAGTCCTCATTAGAAACAGTAGAAGTACAATGCGCTATATTTACCAGCAGGTGTCACTAATGTGCACTGAGGTAATCGGGTTTGGAGTAATCAATCTGTCAGTGATATTATTTGGTGAAAAGCCTCAGTGCTATACTGGTAACTGCAACGATGCTCCCTGTGTTTTATAATGTTGCAGTGACAGACTGTCCTTCATGCAGGGCTGCAGCCTGCACCTAATGGATACCTTTATCACTGATTAATCTGTTGATCATGTTTCTTTTAATACAGAGCAGGAAATGTTTAAACAATGACTCATACAGTATAATAATGGAAAATCGTAATTTCTCAGAAACCAGTGTGACCTGTGTTTCATGCTCATATGATGATGTGTGTGTGCATGTGTGATTTCAGTAGTGGTCTGTTGAACTTCTGCGCTGTGGCCTTGGCACTGTGTGAACTGGGCTACAGGCCTGTAGGAATTCGTCTGGACAGCGGGGACCTCTGCAGGCAGTCAGTTGAAGTCCGCCGCGTCTTCAGACTCTGCAGCGAGCAGTGAGTGAGGTGCCATGCTGCATGTCTTTAAAGCCTACAGTGAGAATATATGTTGCTCCACCACAGGTCTGATTGTCTGTTGTTCTTTTTTGTGTGTTTCATCTCTACAGTTTCTCCGTCTCTGCCTTCGACTCACTGATCATTGTTGGGACCAACAACATCACAGAG